>NC_044917.1:13965037-13981620 GCF_003576645.1 Ipomoea triloba
ATGAAGGACATGGGACCATCAAAGCAAATTCTTGTGATGATGATCATCCGTGACATGCAGAACAAGAAACTGTGGTTATCTCAAGAGAAGTATATAGAAAAAGTACATGAGAGGTTTAGTATGGATGATGCTAAGCTAGTGAATACTCCTCTTGGTATGCATTTCAAGTTGAGCAAGAAGCAATGTGCTTCTAGTGAGAAAGAGAAGGAAGAAATGCAAAGAGTTCCTTATTTTTCAGCTGTTAGTAGTTTGATGTTTGCCATGGTACGTATAATACCAGATATTGCTCATGCAGTGGGTGTTAGTTAGGAAATTTCTCTCAAATCCAAAGAAAGAACATTGGGATTTTGTGAAGTGGGTTATGAGATATCGTCGGGGCACTTCAAGTCTGAGTTTGTGTTTTGGTACAGGGAAACCTATTCTTACTGGGTACACTAATTTAGATATGGCCGAAGACATTAACACCAAGAAATCTACTTCAGGCTACCTGATTACCTATGTAAGGGGGGGGGGGGGGGGGGGGGGCAGTTTCATAGCAATCAAGGTTGCACAGGTGTGTTGATTTGTCTACCACTGAAGCTGAGTTCATAGCATCTGTTGAGGCTAGTAAAGAAATGCTATGGATGAAGAAGTTTGTTTAGGAGCCCGGATTTATTCAAGACAAGTATATGCTCTACTGTGTTAGAAAAAGTGTAGTTCATCTTGCAAAGAACTCTACATTTCATCACAGGTCAAAACATATTGGCACGAGATATCATTGAATTAGAGATATCTTGGAGTGCAAGATGCTTGAACTTGAAAAGATTTACACTGATGAAAATGGGTCAGACATGATGACCAAAGCATTGCCAAAAGAGAAGTTTTAGGTTTGTTGCTCCATCGCCGGGATGGCGATGACTTCCAAATAGTCAAGAGAGAGAGATTTGTTCCGTTGGGCTTCCGTCCTATGTGGTAAATAGCTCATGTTTAGACCAAGCCTATTTGTATCTACTATAATATATTTGTCTTGTTGGTCCCAAGGGGATGGGGTACAAGTCTAGAGGGGGGGGTGAATAGACTTGTATAAGATTTTGCAAATCTTTTCGACCTCTCGTGTGTATTGAACTTAGGATGTTTAGGTTCGATACCTCACGAGGTGAAGACAAAGTTTTATGCGCAGCGGAAATGTTATCCCCTTTTAGTTAGCATGAGTTTTAGTTAGTTCGAGAGGTGTGATTATATGCAGTGCAATCGAGAAGTTAGCGAGAGATGAAAACAGTAAGAAAATGCAAGAGAGATTTTTAAGTGGTNGGGGGGGGGGGGGGGGGGGGGGGGAGGCAGTTTCATAGCAATCAAGGTTGCACAGGTGTGTTGATTTGTCTACCACTGAAGCTGAGTTCATAGCATCTGTTGAGGCTAGTAAAGAAATGCTATGGATGAAGAAGTTTGTTTAGGAGCCCGGATTTATTCAAGACAAGTATATGCTCTACTGTGTTAGAAAAAGTGTAGTTCATCTTGCAAAGAACTCTACATTTCATCACAGGTCAAAACATATTGGCACGAGATATCATTGAATTAGAGATATCTTGGAGTGCAAGATGCTTGAACTTGAAAAGATTTACACTGATGAAAATGGGTCAGACATGATGACCAAAGCATTGCCAAAAGAGAAGTTTTAGGTTTGTTGCTCCATCGCCGGGATGGCGATGACTTCCAAATAGTCAAGAGAGAGAGATTTGTTCCGTTGGGCTTCCGTCCTATGTGGTAAATAGCTCATGTTTAGACCAAGCCTATTTGTATCTACTATAATATATTTGTCTTGTTGGTCCCAAGGGGATGGGGTACAAGTCTAGAGGGGGGGGTGAATAGACTTGTATAAGATTTTGCAAATCTTTTCGACCTCTCGTGTGTATTGAACTTAGGATGTTTAGGTTCGATACCTCACGAGGTGAAGACAAAGTTTTATGCGCAGCGGAAATGTTATCCCCTTTTAGTTAGCATGAGTTTTAGTTAGTTCGAGAGGTGTGATTATATGCAGTGCAATCGAGAAGTTAGCGAGAGATAAAAACAGAAAGTAAATGCAAGAGAGATTTTTAAGTGGTTCGGCCAACCCGCCTACTTCCACTCTTCTTCCAGAAACTCCCTGGAAGGATTGCACTAAAAACTTCCCTTTCTAGTACAATAACGAGCGCTTGAGCTTTGATCACCAAGCCCGCCTCAAGCCTCAGGTTTTTCGCCCCGCTTCCAGTTACTCCACCTCTCGAGCACTTGACCTTTGATCACCAAGCCCGCGTCAAGCCTCAGGTTTCTTTCGCTCGGACAGCAGCCAGGTTACTCCGCCTCTCCTCAGGTTTTTCTCCCCGCTTCCAGTTACTCCACCTCTCGAGCACTTGACCTTTGATCACCAAGCCCGCGTCAAGCCTCAGGTTTCTTTCGCTCGGACAGCAGCCAGGTTACTCCGCCTCTCCTCAGGTTTTTCTCCCCGCTTCCAGTTACTCCACCTCTCGAGCACTTGACCTTTGATCACCAAGCCCGCGTCAAGCCTCAGGTTTCTTTCGCTCGGACAGCAGCCAGGATACTCCACCTCCCTTGCTTAATCCAAAGCAAGACGTTGTTGATAGTCACAGTTGAATGTAACAATCTCCAATCTGACCACAAGCTATCGTTGAATCAACTTTGATGTAGAGCAGCTTTGGTCACCTTCTGGATGTATGACAGTTTAGCTTTGTAACTCTCTTCGAACACTAAGATGTGTTCTCTCGCTGTATTGAATATCAGGATGATATTCCAAGTTAAGCACTTTGCACTGGAACGTTTTTATCAGACACCTCTTGTTAACCTCTTGACCTCTTTCACAACCCTTTTTTCTTCTGTGTCTTTACGTCCTTATATATGAGAGTAGAAGAATAGTTCCGTTGGAGGGAAAACTATTCCGTTTGAAATTGGTCTCCCACGCCGAACATGGGTCTTTGCACAATTTCAGCATTTTTCATGGAGTAGTGGTCTTGTAACTTGAGCCTTTTGTTTTGTAGTGAATATTCCATATTCCACTTTCTTGAGTTCATGCTTCACTTGCTTCTTTTGGATAAAGTTACTCTTTTTATGTTCCCATCATTCCTTGTTTGGGGAATCTGACCACTTCAGGATTGGTGCACTTCTTGACCGTTTGTGGTGGAGGTCTGACGTGTCATCCACTTCCGTCCATTTTGAAACCTCCCGCTCAGCACCTCTTCAATATTTTATCTCCATGATATTCTTCTTCTCCAAACTTAGAGTATTTTATCTGCACATGTTGACTAACATTCAGCCTCTTGGAGAAGTGCCGGTTTATCGAGACCATAAAAGATGTCTCGACCACTTGATGTTTCAATCCCATGTATCGAGAGGTCTATCTCTCGAATATTCTTTACGTCTCGAACTCGATAGGTATATCGAGAGGTCCTTACCTCTCGAACTTGGCTTGTGTCTCGAGACTTAGTTGATGTCTCGTAGACCCTTATTCCTCCAGAGTTGTCTCGTGCCTGCTTCTGATCTATCTGTTTGCTTACAACACGAAAACTTCTAAGTTGTTCAAACAAGTTTACCTTAAGCTTAAATATTTCCCGAGTTGAGCTCAAATTACCCGGTTGTATTTTCGCTCTTAGTTTACTTATCGAACTTACATTGTTTTGCCTATGTATCGAGACTTGGGGATTCTTACTTAACAGTTGGTATCATCAAAACCTATTACATGATGTTCCTAACAATTTCCCCCTTTTTGATGATGCCAACACTTATACTTACTTATATGGCTGATTTGAAAAAGAAAAAGCATTGATTTTATTTTCAGCGCATATGGTAAGTTTGACAACTGATCTACTAAAGCAAGAATAACCAAACTCACGCAACACCCCAACAAAAGATATATATATTATCATAACAGGAGTGTTTTACAGGGCTTTAGCAGAAAAGAGAGAAGATAAAGAACAACATCAAATTCGAATGCATGTAGACATCGAGAGCTTACTGCTTATTCGCTTTCCTCTTCTCGTTTATGGCTGCTCGTGTCTTGTGGAGGTCTTCAAAGTTCACCTGCTCTAGATATTCGTTTGATATATCCAGGTGAAGGTAATTGACAAAGGCTTCACCTATGAAGTTGCCTTCAATCACCCCATCTCTCCACCATTCGATGCATTCCGGAAGAGTGAGACCGCTATGAAGAGCTAAGTCAGTTTTGGTAAGAAGACTTACTATGATTCCATGAAGATATTCGTTTGAGTCTTCTTTGGTCCCTGCCTTGTAGCTCTGTAGGAGTAGCTTGTCTCTCTTCTCTTTGGCTGTTTGTTGTTCTTGTTTCTTTCTTCTGATTTCCTTGTCTTCTTCTCTTCTTTCTCCTATTTCCAGTGAACGCTGGATCCTTAACATATCTGCTCTTTCAGCTTCCTCCATTTGTTTTCTTGTTGACTTTGGAACTTTTGGAGGAGGAGGAGGTCCAGCTGGTTCACTTGCCGCCCTCTTCTTGCTGGTTGAAGTCCCTCCCTGAGTCTTCTTTTCCCCCTTGTTGGCATCATAGCGGAGGGAAAGTAAGGAGGACAAACCGTCGAAGAGTGCATGGATTTGGGCAGGCATTTGGTGCGACAGGTCAGTGAGTATGGTTTGCATCACATCCTGTCGAAGTTCACTTGAGCGTTGGTGGGCTTGAAGTTCTGCTCGTAACTCGGCGAACTCAGTTCTCATCCTTTCAGTCTCTGCTCGAGCTACCGCAGCCTCATCCGCAGCCCTTTGTGCTGCATTCTCAGCCCACACTGCTTGTTCGAGAAGTTCTTCGTGATTGGCTTGGGAGTCACCGGAGCCAGTCACAGGTATTGCAGCGTTTCGAACAACAGCAAGTACATGCTCAAGTTGAGCCATCCTCTGAGATTGATCAGCCATGAATTGACGCACCTCGCCAATGAAAGCTCGTTCGGCCTGTTGATCAAAGTCAGAAGAAGAAGGAGAAGAAGATTGAGTGGTACCTCTAGTCGGAGGGGACTTGGGTGCTTCCAGATTTCCACCCATGACTTGCATTCGTGATTCCACCTCTCGACTGACTTCCTGAGGTTCAGCAGGGACACTGGGATCAGAGCTCGAAGGTAGCTCCATATCAGGTGCTTCCCGGTTTCCACCTGAGGGATGGATCACTTCTTGCTCTTCACCTCTCGAACCTGGAGCCTCAGCTTCAGCTGCTGGTAAGGTAGGATTGGCCAAGGTGGGAGTCTCTGCATCAGATGCTTCCCGGTTTCCATCTGATTGAGGTTCCCCCTCAACACTACCTCTCGAACCAGTGCTGGGAACGTGATCATCTACTGGAGGAGTTGATTCATCGGCAGGTGCTTCCCGGTTTCCACCTTCTTGAACCTCAACTCTCGAACCAGCAGGGTTCTCCTCATTCTGCTCTTGTTGCTCACTTGTTTGCACTTCAGTATGCTCTGGTGAGTCTGGAATATCTATTATCTCAGGAGCAACTGGTGCACTCCACCTTTCCCTATTAACCATATCGATGGGAAAGCCTGGTAGTTGGAGCAACAAAATTTCACCCTCTCGAACTGTCTGAGCTTCATCTGTTGCATTCGAGGGTGTGGACTCAGGTGGTGGCAGTAGTAAGACAGAGTTAGGTGCCACCTCATGTGCTTCAGAGGTCTCGGATTCACCTCTCGAAGCTACCTGGTCTTCTAGAGCAGATTCACTCACTTGGGACAAGGGGATTGCTGCAGTTGGAGTAGGAGTGTCAGCATCATTTCGAGCAACCCCAGAGGTCTCTCCTGGACCTCTCGTGTGTTCTATACTTTGTCCCAAGGATATTGCTGTGGCAAGCCTGATATCCTCTCGAAATTGAGCATCTAGTTCAGGATCTTCTTCAGGCTCGGCGTCATCTTCTTGTGCATCAACAGCTATGCCCTTTCCTTTGTCAGATCGACCAAGATTACTCCTGATTACTTGCATCTCATGGGCACGGTTTTGAAGCTCGTCGGCTGGGATTTCAGTGAGATCTAACCAGTTTAGTGCAAATCGTTCCTCAGCCTCCATCTCTGCTGCTCTTGAGATCAATTGATCAAAGGGACCTGTTCTCCAGTTGATCCAGCGAAGTACTCTGGAGAAGTCGTCCAAACTCGATACATTCTCAACACTTTGATTCAATCGAGATGTGATTTCAGCATTCAGCTCATCAGAGTCAGCAGGTAGGATTTCTGTTGCTGATGCACACTCCACAGCTTGTTCAGTTATCTCTCGAACAACCGAGAGATCATGTGTCAACCCATCATTCAGAAAAGCTTGCACTGGGTTCCTGACCACAGTGCCCTGACCATCAGCAGCCACCACACAGTCTAGATCTTCAGCTGCTGGAATATCTACCTCTCGAACCACCTGTCGTGGTTCCTCAACAATACCCTGTACTAGATCACTGATCCCAGTACCTTCAACTTCTCGAGCCTCCTCTTGAGGCAAACCAACAGATTCATCAACATCCTCAGCACCATCAACAGCAAATATATCAACATTTAAAGTTCCTGACAGGGACTTGGTAGGGGGCACTCTCTCAACCTCAGTGGCCAGTGTAGCCTGAGGTTCCCCCTGGGCTTGTGCCCTGTCCTCAAATGGTACTTGTATAACGGACGGTGTCACCTCTCGAACCTGGGTGACAGCAGCAGTCTTGGTCCTCTTGGCCTTCCTTTTCAATTCAACCCTCTTGACTAGGGTGTCCAAAAGCTCGTCATCAGAGCGCTTCTCCTTAGCTGGGGCTTTCCTTTTGCCCCTTCCCTTAGGCTTTGAGGGTGAAGATGCATCCTTAGCACCTTTTGCCTTAGCTTGAGGTTTCGTTCTACCCATATAGGTATTCCGATGAACCTCTCGCCCTTCCCTCAGTTCGAAGCCCTTCAGTCTCAATAGAAATTGAACAACAAAGCCAAAACCAACCTTTTTGTAGATTGTCAGGTCGGAGTTGGAAACTGAGCTCTGCACTTGGTGTTTGAGGCAGTCGAAGATGATGTGAGCCCAGTCCAACTTGTTGTTGTTCCAGATGGCGTGGAGGATTTTCAGAGTGTCCAGATTGACTTCGTCTGTTCCGGACACCTTGCCGAGGATGAATTTTATGATGAGCTCGGCGGCTAGGGCAAACCTCTCCTTCAAATGAAATCTGCGGAGGGCAGAGGATGCTCTGGGTGGTGCAGTCTCCAATCGGATTTTGTCCCAAAACTCCTGCTTATCCATGTTGTAGTCCGATAGGTGCTTGACTGCCTCCTCCGACGTAGCAAAGTCGAATGCTGCTCGTAAATCACCCACAGAGATTGTTACGTCTATTTCGTTGAAGCGGCTTTCAATCTTGCCCTTCGTGACCTTGGCATGAGCGAACCATTCTGTGTAGTCGAGGTCATGAATGGTTCGGTAGTCATGCGTCATGTACCGCATTAGTCCTGCCTTCTCAAATTTCTTCAGGACTCTCTCCGCCATTGTTGGATTTGGCGAGTGGGTGATGAAGCCATCTTTGTCAAGGATGCTTCCCGCCTTGACTTGTTTAATCTGAGAGCGTATGTGGTCTAGCTCTCTCTGGTATGCACTGGAGGATGAAGATGAAGATGAAGAAGATGATGATTCAGACGCCATTGAAGAAAGTTTGTGTGTTTTGGAGGGAATGTGTACAGCGTCTAAGGATTTGGGGATTTTGGGTATATGGTTTTGAGTTTGAATCCGGGTAAAGAAGAAGGATTTTGCTTTTATATTAGGCGGATTCGGGTTGGATATATGGGTAGGGTTGAGAGTTTGACCCGTGGAAGGATCCCGGTTGATTTAAAAGATGTAAGAAGTCAGAAATACCCCTGATAACGGTCAGCTTATAAGGTATTTTGGTAAGGGTATTTCGGTAAAGTATAGAACGGTTTAAGCTTTGAGACAGTGGAGTATTGATATTTTAAAATAAGCATGCTCCCACTAATCAAGATAATGCCCTTAAGTGCGAAAAACCGTCAGTAACCGATGACCACGTGGCTAGCATTAATATCCAAAGTTAGCCGTTTCCCCTCATATATCAGATTCACCTCTCGAAGGTGAATTGTCTTCCACATGTGGTTAAGGATCTTCCCCCTGAGTGATTGATCCCTAAACCTCCTTATTCCTCCGTCTTGATCTGGTTAAGGATCTTCCCCCTGAGTGATTGATCCCTAACCCTCCTTATTCCTCCGTTCAGAGATATCAGTTTGTTATCTTTCGAAGTGACCTCTCGAACTACCCTTCTTCGAGACATAACGTATATAGACAAACTGATCGGGTGACCTCTCGAACTACCTTTCGAACACAGATTGCGAGAGAAACAAGTTTGATTCATCTAAAAGATATCACTTGGAACATATCCTTAAGTTCATTTAGTGATTTCCAGATACATTACATATGAATCAATATCCTATTAAATTCCCTAGAAACTTTTGTTTGGCCTTGGTCAGCCTAATAGGAATCTATCGTTAAGGCAGGAACTAGCCATCTAAAGTCCTATTTGTCTAATAACAGAACTGGGGGTGGCTATTCCCTTTTCTTGTTCTTCTCTCCGGAGCTGCTTACTATAGTTGGGAGTGACCATCTTCATCGCTAATCCTCTTAAGGTCTTTGGATTAGGTATGATCACCCCTTTGACTGCTGCTGACCTCAGAAAGTCCCATCTGGTCTTCCTCTCCATTTCCCTTGGTTCTCCATTTGGTTGAGGAAGGCCCTTTTCCAGAATGTGCAGCAGTAGGAGTCCCTCTTGTGCAGGACTCTCCTCCCGATTCCAGTATCCCATCGTTGTGGATCTCCTCGTATTTGGGGATCCATTCACCTTGGATGGGAATAGGATTCTTGCTTGGATTATCAGGAAGCTCCGTAATCTGTTCACCCTTCGTTGATTCTGGATAGTTTTCTCCTTGAAAATCTTTGGACTTGACTGCCGGTTTCTTTCCTCTATAAAAGAATGGAACATCATCTTTTCCTTTCTTTTTCTCCATGGGAAGTTGATGATATGAACTTCTGAAAGAAACCCTCTTATTTATAGCCCAATAAGGTTACCACTGTTGAGTCACGGGATGCAATATGAATGACCATTCAATGCTTGTGTAACTCCAAAGCTGCCATAAAGTTGATGAAACCGCCCCTCACATGCGAAACAGTTCATGGCACTAAATACAAGAAGATAAGATTTGACCATTCAACCCAACTCTATCATTCCCAATTCTAACCTTAGTTGAGAGAATCTATTTTCACATAACGCTTTTGTGAAAATATCTGCTAGTTGCTCCTCCGTTGCAACATATTCCAAAATAATGTCCTTCCTCTCAACATGGTCTCGGATGAAGTGATACTTAATATCAATATGCTTTGTTCTGGAATGTAACACTGGATTGTGGGTGATGGCAATAGCACTTGTATTGTCACACATGATCTTAACCTCCTTACACTCAACCCCATAATCCAGTAATTGTTGCTTCATCCATAAAACCTGAGCACAGCAACTTCCAGCTGCTACATACTCTGCCTCAGCGGTGCTTGTAGCTATTGAATGCTGTTTCTTGCTAAACCATGAGACAAGTCTTCCACCTAGAAACTGACATGTCCCTGATGTGCTCTTTCGATCTATCTTACAACCGGCAAAGTCCGCATCTGAATAACCCATAAGTTCGAAAGATCCACCTTTCGAATACCAGAGCCCAACACTCTGCGTACCCTTTAGATATCTAAGAATCTTTTTGGATGCATTTAGGTGACTTTCCTTAGGACTTGCCTGAAATCTAGCACATACACCTACTGCAAAGGATATGTCTGGTCTACTTGCAGTTAAATAAAGAAGAGATCCGATGATACCTCGATAAGTGGTTTGATCGACCTCTCGACCTTCGCTGTCGACATCGATACGTAGAGAGGTTCCCATAGGTACTTTGACTGAGGATTTCCCTTCTATGTTGTATTTCCTGAGCAGATCCTTGGTGTATTTCTCCTGGTTGATGAAGATACCTTCCCTAAGCTGTCTCACTTGTAGTCCAAGGAAGTAGTTGAGCTTTCCCATCATGCTCATCTCGAACTTTCCTTTCATCAAACTGGAGAACTTCTCGCACAAGTCTGGATTGGTGCTACCAAAAATGATATCGTCCACATAGATTTGCACCAATAAGATGTGATCCCCATCCTTAATTCTAAACAATGTTTTGTCCACTAGGCCTTTGGTGAACCCACACTGAAGTAGAAAAGAGGATAAGGTATCATACCAAGCTCTCGGAGCTTGTTTTAAGCCGTAAAGTGCCTTCTTTAATTTGTATACTTTGTCAGCTCCCACGTCCTTCAAGAAACCCGGAGGTTGTTCAACGTACACCTCTTCTTCGAGAAGTCCGTTCAGAAAAGCGCTCTTGACATCCATTTGATATACCTTAAAGTCTTTGAAGGCGGCATATGCGAGAAAGATGCGTATGGCTTCGAGACGTGCCACTGGAGCGAAGGTTTCATCAAAATCTATTCCTTCCTCCTGACAGTAGCCTTTGGCAACAAGTCTGGCCTTGTTCCTAACAATAACTCCATCCTCATTCATCTTGTTTCTGAAAACCCACTTTGTACCAATGACATTCTGATGATGAGGTCTCGGAACTAGTTCCCAAACATCGTTCCGCTCAAACTGATGAAGTTCCTCTTGCATGGCTTGCACCCAATCTGGATCACATAGAGCCTCATCGATCACCTTAGGCTCTATTTGAGATAGAAAGCAAGCAAACATGCTTTCTCTGTATGCTGATCTGGTTCGAACTCTGTCACGTACATCTCCAATCACTTGATCAGCAGGGTGACTTCTCAGCCATCTTAGGTCGGGTTGTGGCTCCTCAGTTGATACTTCCATTGAAGGTTGAGATGTGGGTTGAACATCTATGATCTGGATTTGATCAACTGAGTCAGGAGCTTTCTTCTTGGTAGACTCTTCATCATCTGATTCTGACTGGAGTTCCGCTACGTCTCGAACTATAGACTGCTTGTCTTCGAGAGGTAAGTTTGATCTCTCGATAGACTCTGGCTGATCTTCCTCAGCTGCTTCCGTTGTCTTTGATGGTTGATCTGTCGATGCCCTTTCATCAAAGGTAACATGTATGGACTCTTCAACCACTAAACTCCGCTTGTTGAAGACTCTGAATGCTTTGCTTGTTGATGAGTATCCTAGAAATACTCCATCATCTGCCTTTTCTTCAAAAGTTCTTCGTTGAGCCTTCCCATTGTTGTGGATATAGCATTTGCACCCGAATGTGTGGAAGTGGCTTACATTCGGTTTTCTTTCATTCCACAACTCATATGGAGTCTTTCCAACTCCTTTCACGATCAAGGACCGATTTTGGGTATAGCACGCTGTGTTGATTGCTTCTGCCCAAAATCCTTGTGATATGTTGGCTTGTGAGAGCATGGTCCTTGCGGCTTCTTTGAGAGTTCTGTTCCTTCTTTCAGCAACCCCGTTTTGTTGAGGCGTTCGAGCAGCTGACAGTTGATGATGAATCCCGTTCTCGTTGCAGTAGCTCTCGATTACTTGATTAACGAACTCTCCACCTTGATCTGACCGGATCTTTAGTATCGAGACATCCTTTTCAACTTGAACTTGCTTCAAGAGATTTGGCAGGGCAATTTTTGTCTCACTTTTCTTGGTTAAGAACACGGTCCATGTGAATCTTGTGTAGTCATCTACTACCACAAGAGTGTACTTCTTTCCCTTTATGCTGGGTGGATCCACTGGGCCAAATAAGTCCATGTGAAGAAGACTTAATGGTCTAGTGGATGATGTCTCGGCTTTGCTCTTGAAAGAGGATTTGATCTGTTTGCAACGTTGACATGCCTCACAGATTTTATCCTTTCGAAACGTCACTTTGGGCAGTCCTTCCACTAAGTTCCTCTTAGTAAGCTTGTTGATAGTCTTGAAGTTCAGATGACTAAGCTTACTGTGCCAATCCCAGCATAAATCTTCCTTGCTCCTTGCTAGCATACATAGGGATGGTTTTGCAGACCTCCAATCCACTATGTACATGTTTCCTTTCCTTGCTGCTTCCAAGACGACTTCGAGAGATTCCTCGCTCATAATCTGGCATTTGCTTTTGGTGAAGATAACTTTGTAGCCCTTGTCACAGAACTGGCTTGTACTAAGGAGATTGAACTTGAGCCCTTCAACGTAGGATACTCCCTTAATAACCAGCTCATTCTTTTGAATTTCACCAACAGCTTTTGTGCGTCCCTTCTTCTCGTTGTCGCCAAATGTCACCAAGGGACCTTCGATAGGTTGGATGTTCTCTAGCAGTGTTAGATTTCCAGTCATATGTCTCGAACATCCACTGTCAATGAACCACACGTCCCTGGTGTCCTGCAAGGAAATTAAGCAAGTTTAGGTACCCAAACTTTGGGTCCTGGTGGGTTAGTGAGTTTAGGCATCCATTTATACCTTGTGCCCATTATTCCAGGCCTAGGCGCAATGTAGCCATTGTACGTTTGATAATTATAAGGAATGCTAGCAAAGGTTTTAGGCCTCTTTGGTGCATAAATCAACTTAGGTAGAGACTTTTCGACCGGCTTATGCACCATGCCTTTCATACGCTGTTTGGTCATGTGAAATAGCTGAAAGTGAGGTTTCTTCCAGACATTGTGATTCGATGACCAATCCTCACTAGATGGATAGAGTCTGCCTTTCTCCATCCGTGAGTTCCTAACTATGTGGATCTCAGACCTTCCATATTTGCCTTGAGGCGCATTATATGGAATGTAGCTCTTTTTGTACTTGGAATGGCCTTGCGAGAGATAGCAAGGTGATCTCTCGATATTGTTTACCCGGCCATTCTTCGTAGCTTTCCTATACTTTCCATTGCTGGTGTATAGGGACGGTTTATGAATAGCTACTCTGGTCTTTTCTGTTGGTCCTTTATGACCTTTATTTGGTTTGGGTTGAGATCCTCCATTTCTTGAAGTTCCCAAACCATTGGTCTGTTTATTTCTCGAGAGATGGTCTCGATGGAACCCTAGACCGGTTCTATCACTTGTAGGTCTGTGATCATTCACCATTTTCTCCATAGCTTTGGAGGAATTAGTGTATGATGCTATAACCTTTCTAAGATCATTTTCTGTGATCTCTCGAGTTTTGCACTCTTCAGTCAGTTGGATTATTTTAGCTTCTAACTCACTTACTTTGAGAGTTAGCTCTGAATTCTCTTTCGAGACGTTCTTAAGCATATCTCTTTCAGCAGTTAGCTTGCTGTTTTCTTCCCTGATTTTGGCATGAGTGCTATTAGCGACTGCGAGATCCCTTTTAAATGTTTCAAGCATCTCAAAGGGATCTTCATCGCTTCTGAAAGAAGAACAACGAGAGGTAGAAGTAGAGCAGCGAGATGTGGAAGTAGAGGTTACCTCATTGTCAATGGCCATTAGGCATTGATTCTCTTCTTCCTCGGTGTATAAGCAGATGAGCCCCCTCTCATCCTCTGAGCTGCTGCTGCTTTCGCTGGAGCTCGACGTCTCGGACTCCTCGATTGTCCTCTCGAATTCTTCAGCAACAAGCGCCTTTCTGCGCAGATGTTTCTTTGTATCTCCCTTGAAGCCACTTTGAGCTGGCTTCTCTTTAGGTTCCTCCTTTCTCCTGGAGTTCCTACATTCTAGGCCTTGATACTTGCTTACCTTAGGGTAAGGACAGTCAGCCTTGAAGTGCCCCGGTCTCCTACAGTTGTAGCATAGACCTTGATCTTCTTCCTCCATTCCTCTGGATGTGTATTTCTCATTTTTCCTTCTTGAGGAGGAAGGTGAACTTGTATTGCTTTCCGGTGTCTTCTTCATGAACTTCCTGAATTTTCTTATGAAGAAAGCAAATTGTTCGTCAGATAAAAAATCAGTGGGATTAGAATCTGACCTTGAGGAGGTGGTTGGTTGGTCCGCAACCAGTGCCACATTCCGTCTGTCCACCACGTCCTCATCTCTCGGAAACATCTCAAATTCGAAGGCTTTGAGATCTCTGAATAGTTGGTCGGTTGTGGTGTTCTTCAAATCCCTGTGATCACGCATTGTGATCACCTTCATTTCCCACTCCTTGGTAAGGCCTCGTAAGACCTTCAGGTTTAGCTCCTTTTGTGGAATCTCCTTCTCGAGATCACTGATCTCTATTGATAGCTTCATGAAACGAGATTCCATGCTGTCGATGCTCTCCCCTGGCTTCATCTTGAAGTCCTCGAACTTCTTCATGGCCACGGTGAGCTTGTTCTCCTTCTCCTGTTCGTCACCTTCACCAATCAACATCAAAGTATCCCATACCTCTTTTGCCGTTTTGCACTTTCTTACTTTTGGAAAGATGGTTTCATCTATAGCTCTGAAGAGAATATCCTTGGCAATGTTGTCCAAGTTGTTTCTCTTCCTATCATCACTTGTCCATTCTTCCCTAGGTTTGGGGACATACTTTGGTGTATCCCTGGTTTGCTCAGCAGCCGTGTTTACCATCATGATCTTGACTGGTCCAGATGTTATAACTTCGGCCATCTCATCATGGAGGGCTGATAGATACGCAAGCATGCGTGTTTTCCAGTCATCGAACCTGCTAAGATCAAAGAGAAGATGTCTCGACAACATGCTATCCATATTAGAAGAATTATCTCGTGCTTTGAAAACTTTTAAAGGATTTTTCAAAGAAGGATCTCTAGGCAATATAAACAAAGGTTTATATCGATCAGAGAACTTGCTCTGATACCAATTGTTGGTCCCAAGGGGATGGGGTACAAGTCTAGAGGGGGGGGGGAATAGACTTGTATAAGATTTTGCAAATCTTTTCGACCTCTCGTGTGTATTGAACTTAGGATGTTTAGGTTCGATACCTCACGAGGTGAAGACAAAGTTTTATGCGCAGCGGAAATGTTATCCCCTTTTAGTTAGCACGAGTTTGAGTTAGTTCGAGAGGTGTGTTTATATGCAGTGCAATCGAGAGGTTAGCGAGAGATAAAAGCAGTAAGAAAATGCAAGAGAGATTTTTAAGTGGTTCGGCCAACCCGCCTACGTCCACTCTTCTTCCAGAAACTCCCTGGAAGGATTGCACTAAAAACTTCCCTTATTTAGTACAATATCGAGCGCTTGAGCTTTGATCACGAAGCCCGCCTCAAGCCTCAGGTTTTTCGCCCCGCTTCTCGTTACTCCACCTCTCGAGCACTTGACCTTTGATCACCAAGCCCGCGTCAAGCCTCAGGATCTTCACAAGACAGCTCCCAGGTTACTCCGCCTCTCCAAGGTCTTTCTCCCCGCTTCCAGCTACTCCACCTCTCGAGCACTTGACCTTTGATCACCAAGCCCGCGTCAAGCCTCAGGTTTCTTTCACTCGGACAGCTGCCAGGTTACTCCACCTCTCTTGCTTAATCCAAAGCAAGGTGTTTTTGGTTGTCACAGTTGAATGTAACAGACTCCAATCTGACCACAAGCTATCGTTGAATCAGCTTTGATGTAGAGCAGCTTTGGTCACCTTCTGGATGTATGACAGTTTAGCTTTGTAACTCTCTTCGAACACTAAGATGTGTTCTCTCGCTTTATTGAATATCAGGATGATATTCCAAGTTAAGCACTTTGCACTGGAACGTTTTATCAGACACCTCTTGTTAACCTCTTGACTTCTCTCTTTCACAACACACTATTTGTCTTCTGTGTCTTTACGTCCTTATATATGAGAGTAGAAGAATAGTTCCGTTGGAGGGAAAACTATTCCGTTTGAAATTGGTCTCCCACGCCGAACATGGGTCTTTGCACAATTTCAGCATTTTTCATGGAGTAGTGGTCTTGTAACTTGAGCCTTTTGTTTTGTAGTGAATATTCCATATCCCACTTTCTTGAGCTCATGTTTCACTTGCTTCTTTTGGATAAAGTTACTCTTTTTATGTTCCCATCATTCCTTGTTTGGGGAATCTGACCACTTCAGGATTGGTGCACTTCTTGACCGTTTGTGGTGGAGGTCTGACGTGTCATCCACTTCCGTCCATTTTGAAATCTCCCGCTCAGCACCTCTTCAATATTTTATCTCCATGATATTCTTCTTCTCCAAACTTAGAGTATTTTATCTGCACATGTTGACTGACATTCAGCCTCTTGGAGAAGTGCCGGTTTATCGAGACCATAGAAGATGTCTCGACCACTTGATGTTTCAATCCCATGTATCGAGAGGTCTATCTCTCGAATATTCTTTACGTCTCGAACTCGATAGGTATATCGAGAGGTCCTTACCTCTCGAACTTGGCTTGTGTCTCGAGACTTAGTTGATGTCTCGTAGACCCTTATTCCTCCAGAGTTGTCTCGTGCCTGCTTCTGATCTATCTGTTTGCTTACAACACGAAAACTTCTAAGTTGTTCAAACAAGTTTACCTTAAGCTTAAATATTTCCCGAGTTGAGCTCAAATTACCCGGTTGTATTTTCGCTCTTAGTTTACTTATCGAACTTACATTGTTTTGCCTATGTATCGAGACTTGGGGATTCTTACTTAACAGTTGGTATCATCAAAACCTATTACATGATGTTCCTAACATGTCTTATTGGGCCTAAAATTTCCTAATCCTTGTGTGTGTGTGCGTGAGAGAGAGAGAGAGAGAGAGAGTGGGGGGGGGGG
>NC_044917.1:13985238-14001995 GCF_003576645.1 Ipomoea triloba
GGGGGGGGGGGATTGAGGATAGGAAGATTAGGGATTTTGAATACATAGGAAATAGGGAGTAGAGGGACGGCAGGAGGGCGGTGAAAGCAAAACCAAAAATTTGTGCTTCATTCTCTATTTTTCCTCGGTAGTGCAGCAGGCAGCGAAAGAATGAATTTTTCCTTTTTTGTTTTACTCCATTCGGCAGCAAGGAAAGAGAATCTTTGTCATGGATTTGCCAACTTCTTGGGTGCTCTCTTCATCAAATATTCGGGAGGTTTGTTTGTTTGTTCCAGGCATCTTTTGGGTAATCTCGTACTATTTGCATTCTTTTCATCTTGCTTGTGGTGGTTGAATCTTTTAAGTACGAGTCAATATTTCTTTTTAGTCTGTGAATCAGAATAAATGTCTTTGGCCTAGAGTTGATGTATTTGATGATTTATGGATGTATGCCTCGTGTGGTAGCTTGAACATGTGTGCCCGTGATTTGTTATAGTGTAAGCTTTGTTGGTCATGGTCTTGTGATTTTTCCCCTATTTGGGGTTTTCTACGTAAAGTGTGTGTCCCTTGTGTTGATATTTTTCCCAACACTTGCAAGAGTTACACATCAGCATCTAAGTCTTTATTTTCAATTCTTTCATGCTAGACAGTGTATTCTTTTTCTTGTGAGGTGCTGGTAAGGGTTCTGTTTCTACAATCTGTGTTATAATGGATACATCCTTTGTAGTAGGATTGTGGACTAGCTAGAGGTCTCTTTTTAATTTATCTCCTGAATTTCTTAATCATAGAGGCTGTTAGGCGGAGACCAATAAAGGGTCAACTCTAACAATTAGTGACTATAAAATTTGTTGGCAGAGGCTGGTGAAGGTACCTTATAGGTTTGGATAAACACCATAGGTTCAGATAAAGTGTGTTTTACATTAGACAACTTTATAATAGCCGATTGGAGTACCAACTCTCTAATTATAAAAGAAGTTGGTTGGGTCACTGATTTTTACACTAGTAAAGGTTTCGAAACACTCACTTATGAAACATGTAACAAAACATGCATGACATGAAGCATATTGAGCATCTACTTGTTCAGTTACAATGTTCATAGGTATTAAAGCAACAAAAGCTGTTTGAGCAGAAATGCATGGAAAAATAATAGAGAGTATGAAGTTCTCTGAGAATAAAGTATTAGGAATAAGAATAATGAACTTTATTACTATGATAACTGCCATATTACAAGAGGAAGAAAATTATTTATACTGAAGTACAAAAATATATAGAAGGAGATAATACTAGCTGGGGTCCCTTGACTAATACGATTTCTCTGTAAAAGTTCCTTAATTAATTTTTTGCTAGGTTTAATCTCTTAACTATGAAAACATTAAAGTCTTGGGTATTCTCGTCCTTTCAGACTGAGAACGCCGAATCAGTCTTGAAAACCATCTTTTTGGGTCAGTTTGTTAGTCATTTATCCTATTTGTGTATCTTTGCAATTTCATATGCCTATTCTTGAACCGAACCACCGTAAATTGGCTCTCGCTTTCATCAATTAATGGTTAACTTGTTTGCTTTCAGCAATCATTCTCCCCGTTGTTCAAAAACAGCACCAGCTTCTTGTTACTTTGCTTTTGTGTAATGCCGATGCCATAGAGGTGAACTTGCTTTCTCTCTATCACCCTTGTGATTTAGGAGTGACATTTGTGTAGTTTATCAAATTGATTAGAAATTTTCATTTTTTCTTCCTAAGAAAAGGGCTAGACCATAAATTCAAAGATGAAAATTTTCACTATCAAGCAGGAAAGGTCAAAGAGATATGCCCATGATAAAGTAATTATGCTTGCATATTGCAACGAAATCAGAGATTTACTAATACAATTTCTATTCTCACATGGATTCAGCAGGTTCTTCCTATATACTTGGACAAACTTTTTCATTCAAAAGTCTCATTTGAATAAAATATTTATGAGTCAAAATCTTAAACTAAAAGTCTATCTGAGATTAACCTATAAACTCTTATGCTATGAAATCCATTTCTTAGTTCTATTTTCTATGCTTTGAATCCTTTATTATTCTAGGCTCAAATCTTAGAAACTCAGGGGTGTTAAGAGTTGGTATCAGAGCCCTAGGTTGAAGTCCTAGGGATTGTTAAGAGTTGACTTTAAGAGCCTAGGATTGACTTTAAGATATAAGAAGTTGACTGAAAAAGTTTAAGTTATAAGTATTTGAGATAGGAATTGCTTAAGTATTGAGAATTTAAGTGTATGTGTTTAAGTTAAGACTCTTAAGCTTGAGATCTATTTGAGGACTTTTGTTCTTTAGGAAACGCAGTGAGATTGTGAGATTCTTTGCATATGTTATTTGAAATTATATGAATCGCAAGTGTTATCTAAGTATTCTTTTGAATTGTGGCTTTGCACCCGAAAGGTGTGCATCTATTTGGTAAGGTTCTATCTGTGATAAGTTAGTATTAGAAAGGTATTTCTTTGATTATATGTATGTTGTTGCCTTGTTTGTTGCTTCTTGGTGAACCCTCTAGTTGAGTGAATAACCCTTGGTGTCGTTAACTGAGGTGTTATCTCTGTAGTGTAAGGGGTCGACTGTATGTCGCCGGGAAAGAGGGAAGGAACCCTCATACCCCGGGAGGTGAGGCTCAAGCTACCGCCAATCTCATGGAGAGTCTTCGTCAATTGGCACAGCTAACCCAAGTGGTTGGGAATGTTGTCCTACAACAGAAGACTGGAGGTGATGTGATGAAGATAATGGACGGGTGTAATCCGCCAGTTTTCTTGGGACAAGAGGATCCCGTAGTGCTTGATGACTAGATTCGTTCATTTGATAAGTTGTTTGAGGCTGTTAACTGCCTTCTTGAGCAGCGTATTGATGCAGTGGTATACTACTTGCAGCAAGAAGCCGACATTTGGTGGTCTTTGGACAGGCCAGTGCTTCGCCAAAGAGATGATTTTAGACGCGAAGAATTCAAGGCCGAGCTGAGGGACAAATTTTTATCCCAAGCACGTCAAAGCAGCAAAGTATGAAGAGTTTCTACATCTGAAGCAAGGAGGATCATCTGTTTAGGAGTATCACGCCCATTTCTTGGAGTTGGCACGATTTGCACCCAATATTGGGCCCGACGAGGTAAGCCGAGTTCGTAGGTTTGTTCAAGGACTTAGTATGGAAACGCAAGAGATCTTGAGTGTGTTGAATTTCCGGACCTTGAAAGAAACCTATGAAGGCACAACCAGTCATGGAATGGTTCAACAGTCACATTGAGGCGTACTCTAGGCGCAAAAAAGAAATGCGAGGAGGGTGATCTACCAGTAGGAAAAAGAGTGAGATGTACCCTATGGGACAAACAAAGAATGTCCCTAAGTGTGGTAGCAAAAAGAGGAGAAAGAATAACTGAAGGAATAAAAGGACGAAGATGACACCAATATAGAGTAATACCATGGTCAGGGATAGAAGTGGTAATCAAGGAAGAATCTTTACCCTGCAACAAGATTAGATGAGACCAGCTGAAGTGGTGTCAAGTGTATTTGTGGTGAACTCTGTGCCTGCACTTGTATTGTTTGACTCCAGTGCTACGAATTAATTTATATCGTCTACTCTCGTGAATAAGATAGAGTTGGAGCCTACCTATAAAAGAGAGATAGGTGTTAAGTTAGCCTCTAGGAGGATAGTGGCCTATGATGATGCATTTGAGGACTTACCTATCGAGATAGCTGGATCAATCTTTCACAGTGACCTCATCGGATTCGAGCTGGAAGATATAGATGTGATTGATATGATCTCGATTGTGCATATTTTTCTAAGTATTTTGGATCAACTTTTGAGCTTAACTGTATTATATTGCTATCTCCAATTCATGTTTCCTTGCTTTCTAGTGTAGAAATGGTTTATTCTTGAATTTGGCGCGTTTAAAGCGTTTGTTAGTGTTTTGAAACCATTTTATATCAAACACAAAGCAAAAGAACATTTGAAGGCATGATTGGAGTCAAAACGAATGAAGAATGTTGATTTTTGAGAGCTGGACGCGTCCGGAATCCTGCCCGTTGCGACGAGAATTTCCAGCGCGTGATGTCTGAGCCAAGATCTAGGCTCGACGCATCGAGCCCCAGCCTCGACGTGTCGAGCCAATGCCGTAACATATTTTTGGAAAATCTTCAGGGCTCGACGCGCCAAGCCCCTGTCTCGACGCGTCGAGAATCTGCGCAGTGCAGTTGCGGAATTGCCTATTTTGCCCCTATTTTTGCTCCCACTATAAAAGGCTCGTTTTCCCAAAACCCTAGGACCTAAGCTGCGTTTTTGGAGACAAAAAGGGTGAGAGTAAAAGGTGTTTTGCTATTCAAGAGTTGAAGGAGGGATCCACCAACTTGAGGAGAAGATACTCACCATCAAGGAGCTACAAGAGCTTTGGAGGAAGAAGGAGAGGCTAGGAAGACTACATTTGGGAGAATTTCTTCCCCTTTTCCTTTACTTTCTTAGTCTTTGTAAACTCTTGAGCTTTAATTTCAATACTAGCCATGACTGGCTAAACTTATTAGGGATTTTTGGGTGAGAGTTGTTTATAAACCTATTGTGCCTTGTTCTTAATGTTTTAATGATATGTTTTATATTTGGGTTTTATACTTATGATGCAATTGTGATTTCTATTGTGATGCTTGTGATTAAAGTCCTAAATTACTTGTATCTTGCTATAGTTATGTATTGATGGGAGTTAGGGCATATATTAGAGCAGTCACTTTTGCACTTGACACTTGCACCTTGGGAGAGGGCATTTTTGTTAAGGGATTTCGTTTAGATTGCTTGTTCTTGATTAGTTCCTTATCGTGGGTTTGAATTATGGGAGTAATTCCTTCCCTTTTGTGAATGCAATCATCCACATTTGTTAGAACCCGAATTACATATCACACCTTAGTTTGGCACTAGGTTAGTAAACACTCGAACCCGAAAATCCCACTCTCTCTATATTGTTTTCATCGACTAGCTTTCTTTATTTTATTTTATTATAATATTTGCAACCGTTCAAACAGCATTCTCGTTAGGATTAGCTTCACATGAGTATGTTAGTAACTAGTGTTCGATACGCCCCGCTTCCCTGTGGATCGATAACCCTGGAATACTCCGGGTATTTGTTTGTTATGAAAATATGATGCAATCAGTGATATTGGGGATGGATTGGCTAAGTAAATACCAAGTGAACATCTTTTGTGACAATCAGAAAATAGTCTTGAAGGGACCAACTTAAAGAGTATGTGTCATACCGAGGGAATATGGGGCACCCACGAGTAAAGATTGTGACAACGCTTAAAATGGAGAAATACTGGAGCAAGGGATATGAGGGTTACCTATTTGGACTTGAGCGTTGAGAGCGAGGCCCTTGAGCATATCGCCGTGGTAAATGAATTTCCAGATGTGTGTCCTAAGGAAATTCAAGGATTGCCCCCAGATCGGGGGTAGAGTTCTCTATTGACTTATTACCAGGCACAACGCCCATTTCAAAGGTACCTTACCGGATGGCAGTGAATGAGATGTTGGAGCTTAAGGAACAACTACAATAGCTGCTGATTATATTAGGCCAAGTGTTTCACCATGGGGTGCACTAGTGCTGTTTTAAAGAAAAAGGATGGGAGCTTACGGTTGTACATCGACTATTAGGAATTAAATCAAGTCATCATGAATAACAAGTACCCATTACCCCGTATCGATGACTTGTTTGACCAACTGAGAGGAGCCGAGGTCTTTTCAAAGATTGATTTGAGATCAGGATATCACCAGCTTAAGGAAGCAGGCAAGGACATATCGAAGACAGCTTTCCGTAATAGATACGAGCACTGTGAGTTTATAGTGATGTCATTTGGGTTGACAAATGCATCCACAGTATTCATGGACTTGATGAACTGGTGTTCTGGCCTTACTTGGACGACTTTGTGGTAGTATTCATCGATGATATATTGATTTATTCAAAGGATTTCAATGACCATGAGGAACACTTGAGGACTGTCTTACAAGTTTTGAGAGATCACCAGCTCTATGCGAAGTTGTTAAAGTGTGAATTTTGGAAGGATAGCGTGGCATTCTTGGGGCACATAATTAACAAAGAGGGTATCTCGGTGGATCCAGCAAAGATTAAAGCAGTGGTAGAGTGAGCCGTCTCCAAGTTCGTGACTGAGGTGAGGTGTTTCTTAGGTTTAACAAGGTACTACCGTAGGTTTGTGCAGGATTTCTCAGTGTTGTCTCGGCCATTGATTACCCTTACGAAGGAGGTAACCAAGTTTGTTTGGAACAGTGAGTGTGAAAAGGCTCTCCGAGAATTGAAACAAAGACTGATCATGGCACCAGTGTTGATATTCCCATCGGGGATAGATGGGTTTGAAGTTTTTAGTGATGTTTCGAAGAAAGGACTGGGTTGCGTTTTGATGCAAAATGGGAGGGTGATTGCTTATGCCTCTAGACAGTTGAAGACTCATGAAGTGAACTACCATACCCATGATTTGGAGTTTGTTGTAGTGATTTTTGCACTAAAAATATGGCGGTATTATCTTTATGGACTCCAGTGTAAGATTTACACAGATCACAAGAGTTTGAAATACATTTTCACTCAAAAAGAAATAAACATGAGACAACAATGCTAGCTGGAATTGATCAAGGACTATAATTTGGTGATTCAGTATCATGAAGGAAAAGCGAATGTGGTAGCAGATGCACTGAGTAGGAAATCCAGACATTCACTAAATACAACATGGGTACTTCCCGATATATTATGCTGAGAATTTCATAAACTGAACCTAGAGGTGAAAGAGTAAGGGAGGTTGATCAAGAGGTCAAGCTGTACAGTATGAGGATAACACCAAACATGTTTGAAGAGATAAGGGCATGACAGTTGGGGGATATTAATCTAGACTGAGTCAAGGCTAAGATGATCAATGGCAAGTGTGGTCCTTTTTGTGATACATCAAGACGGGAGCATACACTACAAAGACCGCTGATGCATACCATTAAGTTGTGAAGGAATCAAGAAGAAAATAATGAAAGAAGGTCACAACACCCCTTATTCCATGCATCCTGGAGGTGACAAGTTGTACAAAGATCTTAAGAAACACTTCTGGTAGCCCAGGATGAAGAAAGAAGTAGCGAAGTTTGTGCTCAAATTCCTGAATTTGCAAAAGGTCAAAGCATAAAAGAATAAACCCTAGGGATTGGTTCAACCTCTAGAGATTCCAATGAGGAAATGGTATTCTATATCTATGGAATTTATGGGTGGTTTGCCCTTGACCAAATCAGGGAAGGATAAGATCTGGGTGGTTGTGGATCAGTTAATCAAGACAACTAGATTTATAGCAATGAAAGAGACTTGCAGACAGTGATGTATCATGGGATACCTCGGGACATAGTATCTGAGAGGGACTCAAGATTTCTATCTCAGTTTTGGAATGCCTTACAATTTGCAATGGGAACCAAGCTCAAGTTGAGTACTGTTTTTCATCCCTATTAATATACATATATTTGTAAAACTTCACCCAACTTGCCCAACGAAAGTTGGGTGTTTGGAGAAGATTTCATCACAAAGAAAGTTGGGTGAAAGACTCAAGCCTAACCAATATCAAACTCAATTTTCTACTATGAGAATATGGGTAATTTGGGGGCTTATAATACTTTTGTGTTTAAGGTTATGATTAATGCATCACGAAAGTGGGGCAATCTTGTCCTAATTCTTGTTTATTGATTACGAAAGTAGATTGAACCTGAATTCTTGAGTGCATTGCATGTAGTCCCTTGGTTAATTGGTTTCCCCTAATTTTGAGATTGTTAGAGTATCAAGATTGCAATACCCCTAGTCTGACCCATTCTTTTATCATATAGTTTATTCCTCATTTAATTTGCATCTTTTATTTTAATTCCTAATTCATAATTTAATTACTTGGATTCTAGTGAATTCCAATACTTCAGTGCCTAGAATTTTACAATTCATACAAGTACGTGTCATAGTTTCAATCCTCAGCGAAACGACATTTACACCCTCATTTTTACTATCACCATTTTACTCATCACAATTTTGACGCCGTTGCCGGGGATTAGTTTATTTGGTTGTATTGTGTGATTGTTCTATTTCTAGCATTAGAGTTAGTGAATTCGTAGGAGATTAATTATTATTATTATTATTTTATTTTCTTTATTGCTATTTTACTCTAACCCATAACCAAGTTCTTCCAAAGGTGTCTTTGATGGTGCCTGTTAGTAGGTTTTCAATCAAGAACTTGTAATTATGGAGGGGTACGATTTCCAAGAGCAAAGAATGTCATTGTCCGATTTCATCAAAATGGGTATAAAGACCTTTCAAAGTGGTCCACTTCAATCATTCATTTCATACTCTAATGGTGTTCAAATTGTAGTGAAGCTCGTGCTTTGGAAAGTTGTATTAGAATAATGTATACTATGAGTTATAAAAATGTATATTGCAGTGAGTCGCATAAAAAATTGTGTAAAATGACGTCGTTTTTGGACCATGGTCCACACAGCTGTGGGCAAGAGTCCAATTTGCCCTTGCCCATAGCCGACCTTGCTGATGAGACTCGACATTTGGTCTCTTGTGACAAATTTGACATCTGATATGTGATCAATTGAGCTGCCCATGTAGGCAAACATCTTTTGTTATATATTTTATTGTAGCTTTTTTTCCGTGGTTATACTTTATGTGCCTGTAATATTTTACTGCAGACACGTAAAACGCCTTTTTACATTTAATGTGGCCTTTAAGCGTTTGTATTATTTAATTACATATGTATAAAGCAGAGCATACTCTAATGAGAACGATTACCTGCGAGAGAAATAAGAACCATTCACAGTCGTCTACGTGTCCAGATCAACGAATCAGATGTAATTTAAAAAAAAAAACGACATTGTGGTATTTTCGTAAATAACTCGAACTTTGGTGCAAGTGAATGTGTTATAAGTGCAAGTAGCTGGTGCACCTTTGCAAGTAAAAAAGTGCAAGTAAAATCACTTACAAGTGCAAGTAATTTACCTTTAAACATTCGTGCATATATGTACAACTAATTATAACGTCAGGTGCAACTAGTTATAACATTAGGTGCACTTAGTATTGATACTCAGTATACATTTTACTTGCACCTGCAATACATTTTACTTGCATTTTGATGTTCAATTATTTACAAAAACGCCACTGCATTTTTTTTAAAAATCAGTGTTTCTCTTCCGTTAGATTTGAACACGTAGACGGATGTCATATATGCGTTCTCAGTTCTGTCCTGAGTGAATCGTTTTCATTTGAACGCGATCCTGTATAAAGCTGTTTAAAGAATTACAAAATTGCAACTACTCGATTTTAAATGACTTAGAATTTTATTTTTATTTTTTAAATACAAACTAGAAAATTGGATAAGATTGCATTGGAAATTGATTATAATCTTATTAAAAAATTAAAATACTAATTATTTTTTTTTTTTTTGAAAAAACGGAACAAACCATGAAGAATAAAGATTTCCCCACCACCAATACAGAATTTTACACTTTCCTATTTTTTCAAAACGATTTCGTTTCAATTCAGTGGAAAACATTTTTTAAAAAAAAAATTCTGAACAAATGTTCTTACTTTAATGCATAGATAGATAATTATCGTCACCTTTTTACTGGATTCAATTATCTATTAATAAAGTTCACTCAAAAAGTTACTATCCAGATTCAATAAGTCATAAATGTCATAATTAGGACGGACATTTCTAGTGGTACATATTCTAACACCCTCCACCATACCATATCCACCAAACAATTAAGCATGACTCTTGAAACTCAAAACAACAGGGAATCTTATGATAACAATATAATATAATGAAGCTCAAATCACCAATAATGAACATTTAATTTTGAAGGAAATTCAAACATGTTAGTTTTCTAAGAACTATAATTACTTTTTATCTAAAACAGTGAAACATATGCATGCAATGCATCACTTTATTTTACCATATATAGTTGGCTTATCATGATACTTATATTTACTAGTACAATTCGCCAAAAATAACTATAACTATCATTCACACATAAAAATCTATTACTCTTAAATTTTCCTCAAGTCACTCCTGTATTCATATTCGGGCATTTTTTAAAAAAAATTACTCTGTACAACACATCCTATGCGTAGATGTGACCGATGTTTGATTCCGGTTCCGAACTAGCGTTCACGGTTTTGAAAAATGACAAATCGGAACCAAAATCTTTTAGGAAGGTTTCAATTCCAGACCGGTCTCCTTTTTTTTTTTTTTTTTGTAAATTTTATTTTCAATTTTTAAAATAATCTAAATACAACAACTAATTTCTTTTTTATTTTTTTTCATTTCGAAATTTTTAAACAGTGGTTATATCATATATTTAAACTTTAAAGTTGAACTAAAAAAATTAAAATAATTTTGGGCTTGCAATTAATTTTACCAACAATAAGTTGCCGACCTATCTAATCGAAATTTCAATAAGAATCAAAGTCCACATAGTTCTCTTACCTTTTTTATGTTATATTTTTTAAGAGTCATTGTATTCCCCTTTAGTAGCATTGTTCTTCTTCTTTCTTATTCCTTTTTTTTTTTTTTTTCTGGTTTGAAGCCGAAAGTGTCAAGTTTCGAACCAAAACTGACGGTTGCAATTCCCAATTTTATCAAACTAAAATTGGAATCTTTAAATTTCGGTTCTAAACCAAAACCGAAACCGTACGGTACAACACGATTCCAGTTCAGTTTCTACCATGCACGATTCGATTTAATTTGAATCGAACAGTAGTCATCCCTATTTATGCCTCCCCGTTCACAAGGTTGGTTGCCAAACCTTTATGGTGAATTCCTCCAACGCTTAGAAGGTTTATATCTCTAGAATTGACTGAAAATGAAAGAAAATATATGCTTTATAAGTACAAAAGTGCGCCATAATTCTTCCAAGCGCTTTCAGCTGGTGTATGAGTGATCTCTCTCAATTGCTTCTCTCTTTCAATCTATGGGTCTTAAGATGTGCCGGACAAAACTATTTGAATCTATTAAAAAGTCAAATTGTGTTCACATCATATAATTGAATAAGACATCTCCCTCCCTCTAGGTGACATTCGTTGCCAATGGCACCAACCACATGACGAACGTGGTTAACTTCGCAAGTCTGGACCTATCATTTTATAAGTCCACGAAAAAATAAAAATAAGGGCACATAATATATGAATTTAAAGGATTGTATGAATTAATTACAAATAATTAAATGATCATTTTGAATTTTTGTATATATATAATTTTATTATTAAAAAAAAATATTTTAGATTAGCCTAGCTTGGAGTAGTGATCATTCAAACTTTGGGCCTTATATGAAGTTTAATTATAAATTAGTTCAACTTTGCTAATATATACAGAGTATCTATTAACTGAGATAAGTATATCACATAGTTGTTAAGTAGATTTAAAATTAATAAACAATTTTGAAGTCATGAACTCAAATCTTTACATATACAAACATTTTTTTTAACTTCATCAAAAATAAAAATTAAAAACCAAGCTAGGGGACCCTCCCAGGATCATTATATCGTGGACTAGGGTCACTGTGGACCCTGGTCCGGAACGACGTCGTTTAACTAAGTTATGGGGAGTTGACGTGCGACGGACACCGTTCCGTCCGTCCAATTCCCGTTATATGCACTTCTGTGTATTCTTATGTGTAATTATGTGTATTCTATTGAGTGTTTATGTGTATTCTATTATACAGTTATGCACATTAGTAATTTTAATACCATATCTCATGAAACAGGAATGCTAATTCTTAGAATCTTAGGGGCCGTTTGGTTCACGGAATCTTGGATTACCCCAGGTAATAGGATTACCTCCAGGAAGGTAATGTGAGATTTTGGGAATGTAAGATTACCTTATGTGTTTGGTTTGGATTGTGGAATATAATATTACTTTGTTTGGTTAAGGGTTATATTTTAGGTTATATGGATCAATTTACTATAATGTCCTTATATATATGTGTGTGTGTGTGCGCGCGCGCGCGCGCGTGTGTGTGCGTGTGTGTGAGTGCGTGTGTGTGCGCGCGTGTGTGTGTGTGTGTGTACGCGCGCCTTTATTGTGTGTATTTTTATTAATTTATATGTATGAATGTATTGATGCTTAATATTAAAAAAAATAAATATATAAATATCCACACACGTATATTTGATTATATAAACATATATTTATTTTATATATGTTATTGTGTTATTATTATTATTATTATATAAGGATTAATTAACAATGGCAAAGTTAGAATAATCCAAGGTAATCTTAGATTACCTAAAAAAACAGAGGTAATCACATTACCTGAAACATTACCGCCACATCAGCTTTGAGGTAATATAACATTTCCAGGTAATCTCATAACTTGAAACAAACAATGTAATATAACATTACCAGACTCAGATTACTCAGGTAATCTCAGATGACCTGAACCAAACGGCCCCTTAGGGTAGTGATTCTATGTATTTTATTAAGTGTTTATGTGTATTCTAGTATATAATTATGTACATTGTAATTTCAATACCATATCTCATGAAACATGAATGCTAATACTTACGGTAGTGATTCTGTGTATTCTATTGAGTGTTTATGTGTATTATAGTATATAATTCTGTGCATTATTGGTATCCAATACCGCAATAATATTAAGTATAAAAAATTAGATCATTAATGTACAGAAGTGTATAAAAGAATACGCATATCATTCAATAGAATACAAACAATCAATAGCCTAAGTATTAGCGTTCCTATTTCATGAGGTATGGTACTTGAAATCAATAATGTACATAATTATATACCAGAATATACAGAATCATATACCAGAATACACAGAATTTATGAATAGATACACATAATTATTAGCCTAAGTATTATCTCTGTTGTTTCATGAGGTATGGTATTGAAAATCAACAGTGTACAGAATTACATACTAGAATACACATAATCAATGAAAAGGATACACAGAATATAAGCCTAAGTATTATCTATTATGTTCCATTAGGTATGGTATTGAAAATCAATAATGTACAGAATTACAGACTAGAATACACAAAATGTCACAACAGAATGCACAGAATATTATCACAAAATACACAGAACTCATCTTATAAGTTAAAGGCGGACGGAAAACGGAAAAACTGTTAATTTAAAAAACCAAAACGACGTCATTTTGGATCAGGGTGCACAATGCATTGTGCACCCTGGTCCACGATATAAATTGCGCCCTCCCAATGTTGGGCCCAAGGCGGGTGCCCATCTTTCCAGCCCTCAGGACTGACCCATTATTGCATGGACCATGACCCACACAGTTGTGTGGTTCATAAATAAAAAGTACATTTTTAATATACTAAAAATATATTATTTTTATACATAAAGTACATTATTTAAGTACTGAAAGTACCTTATTTTATATATATTATGAAATAATGTACCTTCAGTACAAAAATAATATACTTTTAATATAATAAAAATATACCTTATATTCATGGTCCACACAGCTATGTGGACTTTGGTTCACACAATAATTTGTCTAGAACTTGATAGAAGCAATCACAACTACACTAGTTGTATTAGAATGCAAAAACAAGCTTTTATTTTGTTTAACCTAAAGTTTCTACTATCGGATACAGGGCTAATCCCTTACTGAATTGTAAGCATCTCTAAGGGTGGACACGCGGCTAATATTGAGATTTAAGGCTGCTCTTTATTAAGGCAAAAGCAAGATGAACAATGTACCAAGTGCAGCGTATGATGAGTCTCTTCTTATCTCTATATATACAGATGGATTCGCTTCTCCATATTAGATGGTTTGTCTCCTTATACTATGATTGCAACTGTTCATAAACATATCAGACGTCCATAGTAATTAATAATATCGGTTGCAGAGGAATATATATATATATATATATATATATATATGAACCACCGAAAGAGAAGAAATGGCATCCGAGGGCTATGAAAGCAGCAACGATTGGAATCTAATTGGTACGAAGTATACATACAAGATACAAGAATGTTGTCTCTTGTCTGGTAATAATTATTTATCAAATTGTCGTAAGAATAAAACATGTTGTAACATACCATTCATCATGTCTATACCATTGTCCTAAGAATAAAACATGCTGTAACTTACCATTCATCTTCTCCATACCGCAGAGTAAATTATCAAAATAGTTACTCCATTACAACTAACCATATTATTTCTCCAATTTTAATTTGGTCTAATAATACTCTTTAACTATCAAATGAAATAAATTGATGAAATAACGATTAATATGGTGAATCAGCCCATACAATCAGGAATTAAAAATATGATACGGACTTAAAAGTACCTTTTACAGTTAAGGCCTAGGTAACAAAGGCCTAGGTAACAAAAAAAAGGTATTTTTAAAAAGTATACAAGAGTGAATATAATAGAGAGTAGCAAGTATATATATTATTACAAGATTAGAAATTTTATTTAATAACAGGACTAAATGAGAGTATAATATTATTAGTTAACACTTAACAGCAGCTAGCTAGGTAGGGGTATGGAACAAAGCATTATAATAAACAAAAAGGAAGCAATTAAAAGTGATTTTGAGAGGCGAGTAGACGACAGGGCCACATGAGAGGCACCAAACAAGAAACAATGGCCCATCCTCCATGCACATCACTCACCATTTTTGCTCAGCTCATTCATTCTTTCATTATATTCCCCATTCTACCCTTCACTTCATTTACATCACTGAACATGCATTAGGGTTCTCATCACTGAACATCTGTGGAGGATGTGGCGGATACCCATACCCTGACCCTGACCCGGACCCATACCCGTATCCATACATTTCTTGAGCAAAACTTAGGGGGGCAGGGTTGTGGTGGTAGTAGTTTTGGGGAGGGTAGTAGTAGTAGAAAAGCTCATTCTTCTTCATTTCGAGTTTCGGGTCTTCTTCCACTTCCACCACGGTGGCCCCCGCCTTCGCGAGGGCGGCCTCTGCTTCCTCTGCTCCTCCTCCTCCTTCTCCACCGCCTTCCTTCTTTTCTTTGGGGCCCGCCTCGTCCCCCTCGCCTTTCTTCTCTTCCTTCTCGCCTTCCCCTGCCGCCGCCTTCTCTTCTTTCCCTTCCTTCGGCTTCTCCTCCGCCCCCGCCTCCCCTGCGGCCGCCTCCTCCGCCTTCTTCTCCGGCTCCACCTTCACAATCGCCGCCCTCTTCCCCGTCCTCTTGGCCACATATTCCACTAGGCTTGGCGGCTCAAACACACCCTTCACCGTCACCAACGAGCCCTTAAAGTCAGGCTCAACATTTTCAACACCTAAGATGAATCACAAGGTTTCACTAATCACTATCAAAGGATTTAATTCGGAGATTCCGATGATTTGACACGGAATATACTAAACTCTTTTTAACGAAAAGGAGTTTGAAACTTTGAATTGTCTGTACTAAGTTTTGAAAATTCAACAGAATCTAAAGAATCCAATATTTTATTGTACATACATACATATATAAAAGCTAGAATATAATGGCCTGGCATGCTGGTTGAGAATAAAATCACACAAATTATATTACGCACCCAATATCTATATATTACCACTTTTGGAATTAGTAAAGTAAAAAAGACACCATCTTTCTTGAAAGTTCAGTTTAAAAGTGCCAAATTTGTAGTCATAAACAATAAGATGAATAAAAATACCAAGTAAAAAAAAAGGCCAAATTTTTAGAATAGGATTTTAGCATCATTTTTAAAATTTTCAAGAAATAATTTTAGTAGCATTAATTGCAGAGAGAGAGAGAGAGAGAGAGAGAGAGAGAGGGGAAAAGGAACAACCTTTCATCCTCTGAATCCTCCTCTTGATTTCTTGGGCACATGCCTCACAGTGCATATGGACATTCAGAACCACAGTGATCACCTGGGGCTGCAAGAGAATTACGAGGAAAAAGAGGGGCGAATTCATAATTTAAATAAATGTATAATTTGATTAAGAGAAAAAAAAACAAATTAAAATACCATATGCATGATGGTGGATTTAACTAAATCAAGAAATTCCGCATGGAAAGAAAACATTTGAAATGAAAAAGACGTGAGAAGAAAAAGAACGATAGATGAGAGAAAAGGGAAAAAATAAAAAAAAAATAAAAATAAAACAATAATAATAATAATAATAATAAAAAAGCAACCTCCTCCTTTTTCTCCTCGGGCTTAACGGCTTCCTCCGGCGGCTTTTTGGCCTCGTCGGCGGGCGGCGGCGGAATGGGAGAGATGAGCTCCACCTGACGGTGGCTCTTCTTCTGCACCCTCGCCACCACCTTGAGTGGATCTGCCTTCTCCCCCTTCACCACCACCTTGTGGCTCTTGCAATCCGTCACCACATCTTCAACTCCTGTAACAAAACCCAAAAAATCAATTTTTTTTTATTACTACTGACGACTCTGTTACAATATAATATAGTATCTGTTCATCCCAAAAATCAATTTAAATTAATTCAAATCCCAAGCCACTTAATCACCGTCAACAATCCCAAAACCCACCGTCAAAGCCTTTAAGGCACCGGCGAACTTTCCGAGCACACCCCTCGCAATGCATGTACACTTTAAGCACAATCTCCTGCGGCAGCGGCGGCGGCGGTGGCGGTGGCGCGTCTTTCGATTCCTCCGCCGCCTCCGTTTTCTTGTCACCGTCAGCCGCCGGTGGGCCCTCCTCCGGCTTTTTCACATCCTCCGCCTTCTTCTCCTCCTACATATCAAAAACCCCATCAAAAAAAAAAAAAAAAAAAAAAA
>NC_044917.1:14002336-14020543 GCF_003576645.1 Ipomoea triloba
CAAAAACCCCATAAAAAAAAAAAAAAAAAAAAAAAAAGAAGCTATAAGAAATATAATCTGTTATTTATCTGTAGTTCTTCTATACCTCCCCCATCGGGAAATAGTGAAGAAATGAAAAGATAGATAGATAGATGATAAGCTTAGCTTGGGTTGGGATTATAATTTTCTTTTTTAGAGTAGTGGAGTCTCTCTGTGCTTATTTTGTCTCTCTCTCCCTCTAAAAGTTGGTGAGAAAGGAAAAGAGAAGAGACATGGGTGATGGGTGGCTTAACGGATGGCTATCAGATCTCACAACCCATTTCCCCTTTTTATTTCCCAATAATACTGTTTTTATTGTTTTTTTATTTTTATTTATTATTTTATGAATTAAAAAATTTACTGCCGTATGTAAATAATAATTATAAAATTAGAGTGTACAATTTTTTATTTCACTAAAGATTCAAACTTCATAAGGAAATATAAAGTAATGTATGAATATATTCATTAGCAACTTTTATGGTGACTTACAAATTACAATTCTATATATCATATGCTATTTGCATATGCTATACTTCAAATCAAATTTGTAATGAAGGATTCGTAAGAAATAGAATAATAATATAATAAAATTGTAAATATCATCAATAATTTAAGTTTTATATTTAATATTTTATATCATTAATATTTTAAAACTTGTATAATTGGTTGACAAGTATAAATTTCTTTGGGCAAATCATTATTCCAGTAAATTCTTCATTAGTTTTTCACTGAAAAAACTTTTTCCATTTATAGCACGGGTATAATGGTATTTTCATTTCATCAATTTTAGTTGTTCGCACTTTTGAACCCAAGAGTATTGTGGCACTGACAATGTTGATCCACAACTTTTAAAACTTGCATAATTGGTCTACGAGTATCAATTTCTTACCGCAAAGAGCCCTTCTGTTGAAATCGACATAAATTTTCATCGAAACTTTATTTTTTTCAAGAAAAGACCATTATACCCCTACTACAAAGGAAAAATAATTTTTTTGGTGAAAAATTAATGAAGATTTAACCTAAAAGACTATTTACACTAAGAAATTAATACTCATGGACCAATTATACAAGTTTTGAAAGGTGTGGATCAACATTGTTAGTGTCGCAATACTCGTAGGACCAAAAGTGTGAAACTAAAAATTGAAGAAAATGAAATGACCATTATACTCCTGGTATAAACGGAAAGTAATTTTTCGAGTGAAAAATTGACTGAGATTTTACCAGAAGGATCATTTGCACTAAGAAATTAAGACACATATACCAATTATGCATGTTTTGAAAGTCATGAATCAAAATTTGCCACAATACTCCTGAACCAAAAGTGCAGAAACCTCAATTTTATCCAATACTCATAAATAAGTATAATAAAAAATCTGTAAAACTAGCGTAATTCTAACTAAGCTAAAACTCTCAATGAGAATTCAGGAAATCTACTATGCAAATTACTAAAAATAGAAAATTGTACATATACTTTTCAAAAAAAAAAAAAAGAAAATTGTACATATTTAGGCAATTAGATAATTTATTAAAAAAAAAATCAAGTCGGTTGAACTTTATATGAGAGAGCTCTATTAATAGTATTATTGTATATGTATATAACAAAACTTTTTATTACAGTGTTAAAAATCAAGTATAGAGTATAGTATTATGCAATATATAGTAACACTATTCAAAACAATAATTCTAATTCTAACTAAAATGGGCACGCAACAAAATTTAAAGAAAAAAATAGTAATTACATTATCGATATAATCATTAAAATGGTAAGAACAAATTTCATTTCTTCTTTTTTTTTAGGAAACAAATTTCATTTCTAATCACGGATTATTATTACATTGCCATATTTAGTCATGTTTTTTCTTAATTCTATCAAATTACATTATTGATTCTCATTAAATTGCCACAATTCTTTTTAATTGTTTTGTCATTCTACCATTTGATAAAGATAATTAACATGTAACTATATTTTCAAAAAAAAAAAAAAAACATGTAACTTCATCACTCAACGAAAAAGAGGTTACAAGAGTGAGAAAATTGCATGTCGTTCAAGATGCTTAAATGATTAAATTACGTGTTAGCTTCTTTTTTAAGTGATGTAATGAGGCAAAGTTAGAAAAATAAGATTAAATATGACAATATCATAATACATTTTTTGAGTACTATTAACTCTATTACAATGTAGTATTTGTTATATACTTTCTTTATCTATTGCAGCTCAAAGAGTCAATAAGTCATCACAGTTACAAGGTTATATATGTTCTATACTTTCTCTATCTGTTGCAGGCCAAAGAGTCAATACCCCACCCATGATTGAAAAATTGGTAGGCGCTCGGGGGTGCCTATACTAGCCCCTAATTGTTAATACTAAAATATTAAATATTAACTTAAAAAATATCTAGAGTTTGAACAATTTAATGTTATTTTGCTCAAGATGATGCTATTTTGAGTGAAATAATCCATTAAAAAAAAAGAACAATAGCTAATCGGCCGATTAGGCGGCCTAGGCAGCCGCTTAGACCACCGATTATGGTGATGCACTACGCGATCGGCCGACGCTTAGTGCTTAGGCGAGATTTTTTCAACACTAACCTTAACACCGGGGTTTAATCTGGTGACCTTCTCTCAAAGAAAGCCACAAAAATATCATTTGAGCATATATAAGTGCTTAGCACAATATCATAATACTTGAAAACTAAAATGAAATTTACTCAAATGTTAATGATGGTGTATATTTAACTAATTAAAATTTATGATATAAGCTAGGATGATATTTTTACAATCAACGTCATAATTTTTTTGAAGATATGATTCAACTTATAATGCAATAATAATTTGCCTCATATTCAGTGAATTTGGGTGGGCTAGTACGTAGTATTGTTGAGAAGGAAATATAATGTGATGATGAGTACGTGTTACGTGGCAAGAGTGAGGTGGCACGTGGGATGCAGAGCGGAGAGTTGTAATTTCAGAGAGTTAAGGCTTTCGATAGATGCTCCGATCCGCCGTCTCACGTTGTTGGTCATGTTGGGTCATCCTTTTTGGCAGTTTCCAGTTACGTTACTATTGTGAACTCTTTCCGGCCGGTGGGCGGCTTTCCCGGAATACCTTTAACGTCCTTTTTTTTTTTTTTTTTTTTTTGAATATTACTGACTCTATTACAATGCAGTATCTGTTCATAACTTTCTCAACCTACCTATTGAAGCACAAGAATCAGTATTGCCTCCACTGAGGCTCGCACCACCTCCCATATAAAGGGAAGAGTTTGATACCACTGAACCACAAGGTCCTTGGCCCTTTAACGTCCTTTGTTTTACGCAGTTATACTTGTGACAAATTTCACGTTCAGTTGAACTGTCCATACGAGTTTTAAGCAGTTATATTAAACTTTAGAAGTTGTAGCTCTTTCCCATATTCTTCTTCTTCTCTTCTCTACAAACAACTTTATAATGTTTAAATGTGTTAATAACCAAAATCTTCCCTGATTGTTACATCATTCCCAAACTAGTATTTGATTGTCGATTTTTTTGTGATATTTACAAAGTATAATTCTAATATAAATATTGTAATACATATATGTAAAATGTTATTTATGAAAGAAATTGTAATATTTAGTGTAGATATTGAATTAAAATTAAATCATTACATATGATAGATATTCTAATACTTATATGTGAAATTGCAATACTATTTAGGGTAGAATTGATTGTTACTAATGATAAATATTGTAATACTTATATTTAAAACAATTGTAATCCACACCTAGTTGTCTACAACCCAACCCGTTTCACGGACAAGGATTAGAGAATGAAATGGTCTCACACAAGTTTAATTTGTTATATATTAGACGACCAGTTTAACGAAAATCAGATACTAAATTATTGGCAAGAACTCTTTGATTGTATTGAATATTTAATTGTAGTGCATACATAATGTGTGACTTAGGGATGTCAATTTCCCCGTCCCCAATGGGATCCCCGATCCTAGCCCCAACGGAGACGGGAATTATAAAAAAATTTGGAAAACAGGAACCAAAATGGAGAATATTTTCAAATCCCCGTCGGGGACGAGGACGAGGATGGGGATAACCTCCCCGCCTCGTCCCCGATTTTTGAAATATAATAATAATAATAATAATGATAATATATATATATATATATATATATAGAGGATCGCGTTCAGGTGCGTATAGGCCGTCCAGGAGAGAAATGCAGATGAATCGCAGCGCGCTACGTGTCCAGGATGTAGTTGCACCTAACGTTATAATTAGGCGCACCTAATGTTATAACTAGGTGCATTCAGGTGCATAAATGTTAACAGGGTAAATTACTTGCACTTGTAAGTGAAAATAGGTGCACAAGTGCAAGTAAATGTATTACAGATGCAACTAAATTGTATCCTTGAGCATCAATACTAAGTGCACCTAGTGTTATAAATTGGTGCACCTAGGTTGCACCCAGGTGCATGAATGTTAACAAGGTAAATTACTTGCACTTGTAAGTGAAAATATGTGCATAAGTGCAAGTAAAATGTATTGCAGATGCAAGTAAAATGTATTACAGGTGCAAGTAATTGTACACTGAACATCAATACTCAGTGCACCTAATGTTATAACTAGGTGCACCTAATGATATAATTATGTATAATTAGGTGCACTCAGGTGCATAAATATTAACAAGGTAAATTACTTGCACTTGCAAGTGAAAATAGGTGCGAAAATAAATGCACTTATATCACAATTACTTGCACTAAAGTTTGAGTTATATACGAAAATGCCACCGTGTCATTTTTTAAAAATTACATCTGATTCGTTGATCGTTCTCATTTTTCTCTTGAGCACCCGTTCTCATTAGTCATTAGAGTGCGTCCCTGTATATATGTTTGGTTTGCACTTGAAATTTGGTGAGCATGTAGAATTCAAGATGGCAATATACTCTTTTCTCGTTTTGACACCATGATCCAGGTATGATGCCTATGCTTCTGCTTGACATATGTATCAAGTACGGCTATTTTCGTTTTTCTGTTTTTTGTTTTTTTTTTTTTTGGGCTTTTCTTGTAGATTGTGCTATTAATTAAACTATTGACCAACAATCTCATTAATTCCACCCTCACTTGTTTCGTTGAATTGAACTCATATATAATAACCTCAATAGAAACATTAAGGGTGTGTTTGGTTGACAGGTTTTGGTATAAGATATGAGTATGAGAGTGATTGTTATTGTTTGATTGATAGGTTTTTAGAATACTAATATGGGTTTGGAATATCCATTAATTGAAAAATTCATATCCTTATTAAATAAGAGTTTCATTTCCCTTCCTTATTTCTTCCCCAACTATTAATAATCATTCACATTCTACCCGGCCTACTACCAAAATGCAAAATACTTTCACCAAAACTCATTACCCTTACCAAGTATTTGATACTCATACCGATTTCGATTCTCATGTGCGAACCAAATACACCCTAAATAAATTACTGTTAAACTTTCCCCGCATCTGTCAAGCACCTTATGCTCAATTAGCATTTCTGCGACACTAAATTAAACTTTAGTAGTTGGATATTGACTATTTGAGTTACAACAAATGAAGAAAGTATATTGAATCAATATTAAAATTTCACCGCATCTATACTTGCTTCAAAATTTTTAGTTATTATTATTATTATTATTATTTACCTAATTTATTTATACCATACAGAGCCTTAGACTGACATAAACTTCACTCCTCCTACCGCAATATATACTTGCTCTGTTTCTAATTCTTAAATTTATTTCTCATCTTAATCGGTACGTATATTGGTAGGGTTCTCTGTCCGAATTTGGAAACACAATTAAATATTATCACGAGAGTTGTATGCTACACAATCTTTTTTTTCTTTTTAATATCAATATATAACAATCATATATTGGAACTCCTTTTCCCTTAAAACCAGTTAGTTTTTTTTTCCGATTTATAACTTTTTCTCTCTCCCGTTATTTTCTCTCATGGAGTGTTTTTTTTCCGACTAGGGTTTCGGTTTCCGGTCTTTTGGTTTTCTTTTCGTTTCTAGTTTGCGATTGCCATGGAGGCCGGAGGGTCGAGTAATTTAGCACAGGCGTGTGAGGCACTAACATTGGATCGCGACGATGAGGGAGTGGTTGTGGAGATTGAGGAGGAGGAACAGCCGCAGGTCGATTACCGTTTTACTCTTGTTGGAAGAGTGGTGACTGATCAGAGCGTCAAGTTTGTTATTTTTCGTGATGTGATGGCGAAAGCATGGAAACCGGTGAAGGGTGTTCATATCACTGAGTTTGGTACTTGGAGGTTCCTGTTTTGTTTTTTCCATGAAGGGGATGTAGTTCGTGTGCTGGAGGATGGTCCGTGGACTTTTGATCAGAACCTGGTTGTGATGCGGCGGATTGAGCAAGGTGAAAATCCGGTGGAGTTGGAGTTGAATGAGGCATCGTTCTGGCTTCAGGTACATAGTCTACCTTCGGGTTTCATGTCTGAGAAGGTGGCGTTGTTGGAGATTCGGTTGGTAGGTTCCAATCAGCGGATCCTCGAAATTTCGACGGCAGTAAGAAGACGTTTATGAGGGTGAGGGTTAAGTTAAATATCCAGAAACCTTTGCGTGTTAGGATGAGGATGAAGAAACCAGGGGGGGAATGGTTCTGGGTGGACTTTCGCTACGAGAGGCTACCATCATTCTGTTTTCACTGTGGTGTGATCGGTCACAGCGATAGGTTCTGTCCGGTAGCTTTTGCGACGCCGGTGGTAGGGAAGGAGAAGCCGTTTGGACCTTGGTTGCGTGCTGGTGGGAAGAAGCCGCCGCCTGTTTCGTCTAACCGGTGGTTGGTGCTGGACCCGTCAACGGTCGATTCTCCACCAGAGTAGCCAGTTGGGGGTTTGGTAACGGCTAGCAGTAATGGTGACTTAACTCGACATTTATTGTCGGGTAAGGGGGTTACTGGTTTTTCAAATGATGGAGGTGATCATTTAGGGGGTAATTATGGGGGTACTAATGAGGGTGTTAATGCTGAGGGTGTTAATGCTGATAGTGATTGTGAGGGTGTCGTGGTTGTAGAACAAAAGAGAAGGAGAATGTGGCCTTCTGATGGGGTTCGTGAGGCGTATGAGGATGGGTCTAGTTTAATGATAGTTGATGTTTCAGTTATTGAATATTACTGATGAGGTGGGTCCTGGTTCCCAGGCCCACCTGGCCCAATGAGTTGCCTAAGTTGGAACTGTCGAGGGTTGGGTAACCCTCTGGCAGTTCATGTACTGTTAGGTTTTGTGCATCATCATAAACCTGACATGTTATTTCTTTCTGAAACTTTAAGTAGTTCTGACCGTATGGAGAGAGTCCGGGTTCAATTAAAGTATGAGAATTGTTTTGTTGTGAGTGCTCAAGGGCGGAGTGGAGGTTTAGCATTGCTGTGGAATGGTGGTTTGGATGTGGAGGTGGTGGGTTATTCGAACCACTACATTGATACGTTGGTGTCTTCCGGGGGGGTCTACTCCGCGGTGGCGTTTCACTGGTTACTACGGCAGCCTGGAGAGGCACCGAAGACATTACTCTTGGGATTTATTAAGGTATTTGTCTACTTTTTACACTATTCCTTGGGTTTTAATGGGGGATTTCAACGATTTATTATGGGATTGGGAGAAGGTGGGCAGGGTTCATCATCCTGAGTGGCTGTTACGAGGGTTCCGGGAGGCAGTGAGTGAGAGTGGTCTTACTGACTTCGGGTTTGAAGGGTTTCAGTTCACGTGGGAAAGAGGCCGGGGGACGGAGAGGTGGGTTCAGGAGAAGCTAGATCATATTTTGGTTACGGGGGATTGGCGGGATTTGTTTGGTGATGCCCGGGCTTGGTCTCTTGAAGGAAGCTGTTCTGACCATATGCCAATTTTATTAAAATTGGCGTCTGCAAGAAGGAGGGTGGGTAGAAATAAGGTGAGGTATGAGAATGCTTGGGGTTACTATGATGAATGTCGTAGGGCAGTGAATGATACATGGGAGGGGATGAATGGCTGTGATATTGTGCATAAATTATATTGCTGTAAAGAAGCTGCATGGAGATAGGGGAGGCGGACGTTTAAGGGTATGGCGGCGGAAATTATTTCTTGTCGTCAGGAGATGAGTCGGCTTCGGGCAGTGCGGGGTGGCGGGAATGGTCATGATTTTATCGTGATGCAGCGTCGGTATTTTACGTTATTGAAAGTCCAAAGTGATGGTTGGCGTCAACGAGCGAAGGAGAGGTGGTATACGGGGGGTGATGTGAATAGTAGATTTTTTCACAATTCTGTGAATGGGCGTCGAAGGCGTAATTATATACGGGGAGTGAGGGATGTTGAGGGGAATTTAATTTCGGATGAGGAGGGTATGGGGGCAGTGGTTTTAAGCTATTTTACTGGTTTGTACACGGCGGAGGAGGGAAGTGGTGGTCCTGTGTTAGAATGTTTGGAGAGGAAGGTGTCGAGTGAGCAGAATGAGATGCTGTTGCGGGATTTTTCGCATGAGGAGGTTCGGGCCGCAGTATTTGCCATGCATCCTGATAAATCTCCGGGTCCGGATGGTCTTTCTCCGGCTTTTTTCCAGATTCACTAGCCTGTTTTGGGTAATGAGGTACTCTCTTTTTGTCAGTCTTTTATGCTTTCTGGTTGTTTACCTGCAACTGTCAATGATACCCATATAGCCTTGATCCCAAAAATTAAAAACCCACAGTTAATGTCTGTAGTCATGCTCTGAATAGGGGTCAGGGTACTGGGGGTGGGTCTGTAGCTTTAAAAGTTGATATGAGCAAAGCTTACGACCGGGTGGAGTGGGGTTTTTTAGGAGCTGTTTTGTTGAGATTGGGGTTCAGTGAGAGGTGGGTCAGTTTGATGAAGGAGTGTGTGTGTACGGTCAAATATAATGTGTTGGTGAATGGTAGGGAGTGGGGTCCTATTACTCCTACTAGGGGTCTCCGTCAGGGTGACCCTCTTTCCCCTTGTCTTTTTATTCTCCTTGCTGAAAGCTTGAGTGCTATGTTACGGGTTCAGGAGAGTGAGGGTGCATTACATGGGGTTCGTATTGCTAGGAATGCTCTGTCCATTTCCCATTTATTCTTTGCTGACGATTGTCTATTCTTCTTTCGGGCAAATAATTTAGAAGCGGGTCTTATTCGTGAGGTGTTAAGGGAGTATGGGCAAGCTAGCGGTCAGCGAGTGAATTATGATAAAACTTCAATTGTTTTTGGGAGACAGGTGAGTAGGGAGGATAAGGAGGTTGTATGTGAGGTCTTGGGTGTGCATGTACAACAGGGGAGGGGACGATATCTTGGTTTGCCGGGTTTAGTTGGTCGTGGGAAGAGAGAGGTGTTGGGCTTTATTAAGGAAAAGGTAAGAGCTCGGATTAACCATTGGGGGAACCGTTTTTTGTCTAGGGGAGGTAGAGAGGTTCTGTTAAAAACAGTTCTTCAGAGTATTCCGAATTATGCTATGAATGTGTTTCTTCTTCCAAAAACTCTTTCTAGTGAGCTTGAGCGTTTAATGAACTCTTTTTGGTGGGGTTGTGAGCAAAGAGGGAGTTCGGGGATAAGGTGGAGTACTTGGGGTGCGTTGTGTAGACCAAAGAAATTTGGGGGTATGGGTTTTAGATTGGTAAGAGAGATGAACCTCGCTATGTTAGGGAAACAAGGGTGGAAACTTTTTTCTAATCCGGCTGCTTTGGTTACCCGGGTGTTTAAAGCTCGGTATTTCCCTAATTGCTCGTTTCTTGAAGCTAGTTTGGGTTCTAATCCTTCTTTTGTTTGGTCTAGCGTGAGGGAGTCTCAATCTATAATTCGGGAGGGTTCCCGAGTGTGTGTAGGGGATGGAAATATGGCTCGGGTTTGGGGAGTGCCATGGTTACCAGATTCTTCTAATCCTTACATATCTACTCCGGCGATGGACTATTTGGGTAATCCTTTAATTAACTCTCTTTTTGTTCCAAACACTTTGAGATGGGATGGTGAGGTGGTGAGGGACATTTTTAATGCTAGGGATGCTCACCTAATAATGAGCTTGCCTACTTCATATAGACCGGTGGGGGATTCTTGGTTTTGGGGGGAAGACGTGTCGGGGGAGTATTCTGTGAAAAGTGCATACATGTTATTAACAGGGAGGTTGAGTGTGGTGGATGAGGTGTGTTGGGGTGGGATGTGGGAGTGGGAGTTACCTCCAAAGATAAAGTGTTTTTTTTGGGCTTTGTGTTCTAATAAGTTGCCTACTAAAGATTTGTTGGCTATCAAACGAGTGCCTTGTGATCTGATTTGTCCTATGTGTGGCTTGGCACCGGAGTCCACGATTCATCTTTTTGCGAATTGCAGTTTTATGCATGAATGTTAGTGTGAATTACATGTGAATTGGCGGATGGATTATGTGGATTGTCTTGATACTTGGATTAAGGATATTTGGTCATCTTTGCATAAAGACTTGATTATTAAATTGATTTTAGTTTGTTGGGCAGCATGGGATAATCGTAACAGGATGGTGTTTAGTCAACAATGCATGACTCCTAAACTTATGGTGGCAGCTGCTTTGCATTACTATAATGATTGGCTCAAGATTAAGGTGAACACTTCCACTCTAAGTACTTCTCCACACAGACTGATACATACTATACGCTGGCAGCCTCCCATGCATGGCTTTTTGAAGATAAATGTTGATGTNCATTGGGGGAACCGTTTTTTGTCTAGGGGAGGTAGAGAGGTTCTGTTAAAAACAGTTCTTCAGAGTATTCCGAATTATGCTATGAATGTGTTTCTTCTTCCAAAAACTCTTTCTAGTGAGCTTGAGCGTTTAATGAACTCTTTTTGGTGGGGTTGTGAGCAAAGAGGGAGTTCGGGGATAAGGTGGAGTACTTGGGGTGCGTTGTGTAGACCAAAGAAATTTGGGGGTATGGGTTTTAGATTGGTAAGAGAGATGAACCTCGCTATGTTAGGGAAACAAGGGTGGAAACTTTTTTCTAATCCGGCTGCTTTGGTTACCCGGGTGTTTAAAGCTCGGTATTTCCCTAATTGCTCGTTTCTTGAAGCTAGTTTGGGTTCTAATCCTTCTTTTGTTTGGTCTAGCGTGAGGGAGTCTCAATCTATAATTCGGGAGGGTTCCCGAGTGTGTGTAGGGGATGGAAATATGGCTCGGGTTTGGGGAGTGCCATGGTTACCAGATTCTTCTAATCCTTACATATCTACTCCGGCGATGGACTATTTGGGTAATCCTTTAATTAACTCTCTTTTTGTTCCAAACACTTTGAGATGGGATGGTGAGGTGGTGAGGGACATTTTTAATGCTAGGGATGCTCACCTAATAATGAGCTTGCCTACTTCATATAGACCGGTGGGGGATTCTTGGTTTTGGGGGGAAGACGTGTCGGGGGAGTATTCTGTGAAAAGTGCATACATGTTATTAACAGGGAGGTTGAGTGTGGTGGATGAGGTGTGTTGGGGTGGGATGTGGGAGTGGGAGTTACCTCCAAAGATAAAGTGTTTTTTTTGGGCTTTGTGTTCTAATAAGTTGCCTACTAAAGATTTGTTGGCTATCAAACGAGTGCCTTGTGATCTGATTTGTCCTATGTGTGGCTTGGCACCGGAGTCCACGATTCATCTTTTTGCGAATTGCAGTTTTATGCATGAATGTTAGTGTGAATTACATGTGAATTGGCGGATGGATTATGTGGATTGTCTTGATACTTGGATTAAGGATATTTGGTCATCTTTGCATAAAGACTTGATTATTAAATTGATTTTAGTTTGTTGGGCAGCATGGGATAATCGTAACAGGATGGTGTTTAGTCAACAATGCATGACTCCTAAACTTATGGTGGCAGCTGCTTTGCATTACTATAATGATTGGCTCAAGATTAAGGTGAACACTTCCACTCTAAGTACTTCTCCACACAGACTGATACATACTATACGCTGGCAGCCTCCCATGCATGGCTTTTTGAAGATAAATGTACGCTGGCAGCCTCCCATGCATGGCTTTTTGAAGATAAATGTTGATGTTGCAACTCCCATGCATGGCTTTTTGAAGATAAATGTTGATGTTGCAATGGATTGTGTTAATCATAGAATGGGGTTTGGTTGGGTTGTGAGAGGAGAGGTTAATCATAGAATGGGGTTTGGTTGGGTTGTGAGAGGAGAGGGCGGAGTTAGAATGGGGTTTGGTTGGGTTGTGAGAGGAGAGGGCGGAGTAGTTAGGGGAATGGGATGGAAAGTCGAAGATGGTATGTTCTCGGTTCGTGAAGCAAAGGCAGTAGGAATACGGGAGGTTTTGAGTTGGGTTAAGCGGAAGGGTTGGAGCCGGGTTATTATAGAGACTGATGCTCAGGTCGTTACGAACGCGGTGAGTGGCGGTCGAAGCGGTGGTCCTTTTGGTTTACTTATTGAAGATATTAGACTTCTTTTAAATCAGTTAGATTTGGTTTCTATTCAGTTTGTAAAGAGGGAAGCAAATATGCTTGCACATACTATAGCGAAGTAATCTTTGGATGATTCGTGTATCGGTGTGGGGGATTATTTTGACTATATCCCTCGTTTTGTTTCTTGTATTGCTTGTTTGGATTTTGCTGAGGTTTAATATATGTGGTTTTGTTGGTTTTCAAAAAAAAAACAATCATATATTGGATTTTTTAAATTAATTTAGAATCAAATTACATGCTCTGAACTACATTTGCCAGAGCCCAGAGTTACAGGTTGCGGTGATCTGGCTTCAAAATTTTAATTTTTATTTCTTCAGGTTTATATTTTTATTACATGTTCTCAAAGTGAAGAAACAAACTCAACTTAGATGGTCGGATTGTTGGCTAGATAACCACAAAATTTCAATTTGGATTACTATTGGGAGCAACCAAGACTTTCTTAATTTGAGCTCCATTGTAAATGCGGGTTTACCTTGTCACCCAAATATATATAACTCACATTTGTATGAGACTATGTCATGGTGATACTTACAAACTGTAATTCTGTTGTACGTATTGTAAAATTTATATGTGAAATGTTACTTATGAAAGAAATTGTAATACTTATTGTAGAAAATTTGATACCAATTTGAATTAAAAATAAATCGTAGCTTATGATAGATATTGTAATACTTATATGTGAAATCGTGATGCTATTTTGGATAAAATTGATTGTTACTAATGATAAATACTGTAATATTTATAACTGAAATTGTGATACTTAACATGCCTAGTTGTCTACAACTTGACACGTCTCACAGACCACACAATTTTTGCCTCTCTCTGTCTCTCTCTCTCTCTCTCTATATATATATATATATTGTTCCATTCAGGTGTGGACTTGCCTTAACGTGCAAACATGTGAACTGCTGAAGAATTGCACCACAACTATTACATGAATGCATCACACCGAACACAAATGTACCACAAGGTCCTCCAGGCATATTTGGGAGGCGTTGTGGTGCAATCCTTCAGTAGTTTGTAGGTTAAGGTCGTTCGCCTTTTAACACTTATCTACACACACAAGCAAACACATTTTTTTTTTGTTTTTTTTTTTAATTTTGTAAAAAAAAATAGAGTATTTCGCAGGTTGGTAAACACATTAATAATATTCTAGTACATATTATATTATTTTGTCCACAAAACTTGAACTTAATACCTTACTTTAAATGACTTGAATTCCTTCCATACTAATCATATATCATTGTTATATAGACATGGTTGGTAATTACATAAGATCAACAAAAGTGCTCTAAAAAGGCACTACAAATGATGTTGTTTTGCGGTTGGTAAATCAAATTTACCAACATATATAATATAACTTTAGGAAGAGGATGAAAATGATAAGATTGATCCATATGGATAAGCAATCCTAAAAGGAAGATTGTGGAGTTTGGTAGTGAACTTAAGATTCCTTGGGCATATTAGGTAAATGAGACAGTGGATGGGTACATGTTGTGGTTGAGACGTTTGGGTAAGAATTAAAAGAGGCAGCGGAGTAGGAGTAATGTGTTTTCTTTGGATTAGGGAAAAGCCACTACTCCCCACCTGACATTGCACCAACCTTTCCCTATCATCAATGGAAGGCCATAAATAGAACAAAACTTGGTTGGGTTGGGTAGTTAAATATAAGGTTGTGTTTCGTTCGAACAAAGAATCGGAACTGAAAGGAGAATCAAATATATAGCAAATTATACTGTGGACCATGGTCATGACTGATACTGCAGTTGTATTGAACTGATATTGTAGTTGTGTTGAATTGATATTTCAGTTGTGTTGAAAAGGAACTGCAGTTGCGCGGAACAGAGGTCGTTTTATCCGTTCAACACAACTGCAGTATCAGTTCAACACAACTGCAGTTCCAGACGGATGAAATGGCATCCGTTCCACGCAACTGCAGTTCCCTTTCAACACAGCTGCAGTATCAACCATGGTGCATGGTCCACAATATAATGACTGCAAATACATGGTAATGGTATAAGTTTTGGTGAAAGTATTTTGCATGTTTGGTAGTATGGTGGAATTGGAATGATTACCAATATTGATGTTTGGTTATGTATGACCCTAGGAATAAAGGTTTTATAAATAAAAAAACAAAAAATCAAAGCAATTGATTCTAGTATACTGACATCCAAAGTACCGATATGAACGAAAAAAATCAAAACAAAAATCTAAGCAGTAATCCAACTTAAATTAAAAATCATATTACCAATAAGATGGAATGAGACCTTTTTAATTAGGAAATGGAGTAGTTTTTAATTGAAGGGATAATCAAATCCCATATTTATATTTTAAAAAGTTATTTACCAAACACTAACTATGATTTTGATTCACATTCCTAATGTGTAAACGCATGAACCAAACACACCCTAATTATTTTTATTTTATTTACTTTGACTAATACTATATGTATTCTTAGTTTACTTCATATCTTTTGATGTGTTTATGGATCATTCCACAAAATTTTTTATGGGTTGTTATGCCGTGGACCCAGGTCCACCTTGCAAGGTGGACCTGGGTCTACATTCACATACACTATACTCTGCATTCACATACACTATACTCTACATTCACAATTTGTAAACTCCACATTCACACATTACAAGATTATATGTTTAGTAACTATACTCTACATTCACATACACTATACTCTACATTCACAATTTGTAAACTCCACATTCACACATTCAAAACTCTATATTCACAGGTCCTATACTCCACATTCACAACTTGAAAACTCCACATTCACACATTACATGGCTACAAGTTGCTAGAACTTCTTAATTCTATTACAGATTCACACATGCATAACTCTACATTCACGATTTCTATACTCAATATTCACAATTTGAAACCTCCACATTCACACATTTCTGGGCAACTCTACATTCACACAATCATAAATCTACATTCACGATTTCTATACTGTACATTCACACTTTAAAACATCTACATTCACACATTTTTGGACAACTCTATATTCAGCAATATGTTTACTAATTTAAAAAAAAAAGACAAAAAAAAAAGGACAAAAACGACGTAGTTTTGGACCCAGGTCCACCTTGCAAGGTGGACTTGGGTCCACAGCATAATTTGCCATTTTTTATTATGACGCTATTAAGTTTATGGCCATTATATTGTGCTTTGAAAAGGGAATAATGTTCTCATTACAAAAGCCTATAATAATTGCATGAGGGCTATTTAATTAAACACAAATGCACAATCCTCTCCTGACTCTGGTTACAATTCATACTAGACCATCTAATTGCACGGAGATTTAAGTGGTAGACAAAAATGTTTAATCCCTTGCAATTCTTGAAACAATCCTACAATGAAGGTATATAACTATGATTGGAGGCACTCAATCCTATTGCCTCCGCTATATGGTTAGATAAATTATCACATTTCACATGCATAATACATTGCATGTATATGATTTTGTATAAGTCTAACATCTTTTTAAAAGTATGACTCAATGAATACAAATCATATGGTGGAAGTATAACATTAGAGTACCATTAGCGTTTTTCTTTGACTTAGTTCAATCCCCATTTTACACCATATTTCTTGATTTTTTTTTAATGACATCTGTTATTCAATGACTCTGTGTGTGTGTCTATATATATATATATATATATATATATATAAAGGGTTAGGTTTCGTGCAGACAACGCTTCACGTGCGACCGTGCAGTCACTCACTATTAGGTATGCATAAATGTACCACAAAGTGTTTGAAAATGCACCATTAGGTGTGGTGTATTTTTGTGTGTGTGTGGTGCATTTGTGCATTTCATTCAAGTGCATTTTTGAACACTATGGGGTGCATTTATGCATACTTAATGGTGCAATCCACACCGACCGCACGGGAAGTCCTGTCCGCATTTGATATAAATGTAGATAACAGCTAAAACTGCCAACACAAATAATAATAATAACAATAAGTAATAATAATAATAATAATAATAATAAATAAATAAATAAATAAATAAATAAATACTATAGCCAAAGTAGAGGAGGACTAGAAATAATATTTTAATCGTGAGGAATCGAACCTAATGTTGCTATAGGAACTAAAGACCGCAAGCCACTAGACTAGAAGGGATGTAAGGTTAAGACAGTGATGTCTTAATGAGAGGCATGACATCCTATTTATAGTGTAGGAGCCTCTTCCATAGAGTGACAAGTGTGTGGATTGGGTTTCCATCTGCACCATTCATTTGTCCCATTATTACCCACTACTTTGCTACCAGCACCCTTCATATGAACATATATAGCCTATCACGCCTTTATAAACAAGTGCCAAGTAGCATAGGTGGTTGGTGGATATTTTACTAAGCTTGAGGTTATGGGTTTGAACTTTAGTTGCTACATTCTTTTGGTATTTTGCTCCATTTCACCAATTATTATACCATGGATCAGTGCTAACAATACATGGTTCATATTGTTATGTTATTTTTGAACTTCAATGTAGGTAGACCTGATCCATAGTATAATTTGCCAACACATTCCTAATAAAATGAACCCCAAAGTCCTATGATCCCATCACTTGCAATATATACAATATTAGATATTGTCCCGTGCGATGCACGGTCTAAACTTATATAATTAAATATAAAGTATTGTTATAGGAAAGCATCAATGGAAATTGTCTTCTGTTAAACTTGAACGACTGTCTTGGGTCTAATGGAGTGATAGTCATTTTAACTATTTGTACATTAGTTTTAGCATTTGTCCTTGCCAATATGCATGTTTCTATAACATGATCAGTTAATTTCGTTACAACCAACCGAGTACCGTTACAAATGCCAAGAGTGTGGTTAATATTTCTCATTAACATCACAAGGGACCCAACCTTTAAGGTTAATGAATGATTTCAAAGTATATAATATTTAACATATGATGTAAATATGTAATTCGATGTAATTTTAGTTTTTACTAAAAATTCTTCACCTGATTAATAGTTTTGCACACAAAATTAGCATTATTATAGACATTAAAAATATAAAAAAGTAACATTTAATTTGAAATAGTCAAATAAGATATTTTAACCAACATTGCAGAACAAAATTTAGTGTGCCAAATATTCATTCACATTAATAACGATTCAATATTGATATTAATATTTATTAATAAGACTATTACAATTTATTTTGTGATATTAATATTTATTAATAAGACCATTACAATTTATTTTGGATTATAAAAACTATTCCAACACGGGTGACATGTTTACTATTTTACATTAACACTCAAAGAGCGTTTTTTTTTTTAAACCAATATAATACCACAATTAGTTCAATGTAGTTATTTTAGAACTTCATTTTTTAGTTTTTATTTTAGTCATTACAAAATTTTTATAACTTAATGAAAATTAGCGTGAAAAATTAAACATATTTTGTTTTGTTTTTTTTTTTTTTGAAAAAACAAAGTTCTAATTTCTTTTATGACAGTATGGATAATATATAATTTTATAATCTTATAACAATTTAGGACAAAATCTATATATATGTATATGTATAAAGCTTATCAAATAAAGTCATTACATGTATACATAAATTAATAATGATTATGCCGCTCGACGACACGACTTTTGGCCAATTATTTATTAGTATTCAATAATGTTATATATATATATATATATATATATATATATATATATATATATATATATATATATATATATATATATATATATATATATATATATATATATATATATATATATATATA
>NC_044917.1:14021407-14027904 GCF_003576645.1 Ipomoea triloba
TATATATATATATATATATATATATATATATATATATATATATATATATATATATATATATATATATATATATATATATATATATATATATATATATATATATATAATTCATATCTGAAGCATTTTTAGGAGTCATTATTGTGAGTAGTAAATTCACCAATAATGCATACCAACATGACATTAAAAGCAATTCTAATAGTAGTATAGGTTTACCAGTGATGGCAATTGGCCCTAACATATTTGTTCTTCCTTTTATATTTTTAAAGGAAAATTAAAAGCGTTCAATATCAGAAATGAGTGAGGCTATATATCAGCAATTGTAAATTTTTTTGTTCAATTTAACTAGCCCCTATGAGATCCATGTATTATACTATTTTGTTCAATTTAGCCTTTATACTTTTATTTTGTTTAATTTAGTCCTTAGCTTGTATTTTAAAAAGTGGTGCAATTAAACACAATAGTTAACGGTGTTAATATTACTGTTAGCTTACGTGACGTTGGCTTCATCACTGTACTTTCACATCATGATATTTATATTTCAACCTATATATTACTTTATAAATATTTAGAATTAATTATTTTTACCACCAATATATTACATTAATATGTCTAAAATAAATAATTATAATCATGCTCTCAATGAGATTGGAACGCTTGATATTAGCATGCTTGTAATTATTATTTATTTTGTACATATTAATGTAATATGTTGTTGGTGAAAATAATTAATTTTAAATATTTATAAAATAATATATGTGTTGGACTATAAATATCATGATTTAACATCAATGATGTCAACGTCACGTAAGCTAAGTTAACGGTAATATTAGCACATTTAACAATTGCCTTTAATTGCACCGCTTTTTAAAGTATAATGATTAAATTGAACAAAATAAAGGCACAAAGACCAAATTGAACAAAGCACTATAGTACAGGAACCTCGTAGATACTTAGACCGCATAAAATTTGACAAAATTTTAAAAGTCGATATAATTTGATATTTTTAGGACTTAGTTTGATAAAACACAAAAAATTATTGTGTGGACCATGATCCACGTAGTTGTATGGACCATCAATGCAATATATATTTTTAATATACTAAAAGTACATTATTTGTGTACTGAATGTACATTATTTGATAATATATAAAAAATCATGTATTTTCAAATAATATACTTTATGTATTCAAATAATGTACTTTTAATATATTAAAATTGTATTTTTTTTATTTATAGTTCACACAAATCTGTGAACCATGGTTCATAGAATAATGATTGATAAAACACAACGACTGCAACCCATTAAAATTGATCGGGCCTTGAATGGTTGGGCCCACTGACTTATAAAATGTTGATGGGCTCAATTACATATTTTTAATATCCCAAATATTATATGTTTGGCCCATGACTCGTATTTAATTTTATACAAAAAATAACTTAACCAAATATATTTAAATGTTTTAGATAATTTTTGGTTAAGTTAGAAAAATTCAATTTTTTTTTTTTGAATTTAAAGGTTCGAATATATTTGAATTCAAAACTCAAATCCCTTTAAATTCAAATTTCAAATGTGTGGTGTAGATAATATTTTCCATCCTACAAATAGAGGCTTCCATTTTAAGTGGTAGAGAAGAAGTGATTGAAGTTTTCAAGCTTTGAAGCATTCAAGCTTTCAAATCCCAAGTTCAAGGGTTCAAGTCTTAATTATTCAAGTGTTCAAGTAGTTCAAGCATCAAGTTCTAATAATTTCAAGTCAAAGTGCTTCAATTCAAGCATTTTAAGTATCAAAAGAATCAGGAACACAAAAATTGTTCACATAGGTTGGAGCAAACTCTCATACGTCTGCGAAGGAACTCACTCATGTAAGCTTATTTCACTAGATGATCACCAAAGATTACAAGGGTTGGTAAGACATATCAATACAACCTATGGCCTTAGTCAATTACACCAACTCAATCTTCACCATCTACTTTGAGTGGGTACGTGCATGCCAAACGAAGACTTCAATCTTCATCAAGTCTCAACAAATACATATGTTGTATGTATAATATGATGTACGTATAGCTTCACCACACACACATTTAATATACTGTATGTATAGCTTCAAAATGTAGTAAATAATGGAGAGTTAATTAACATAAGAATTAGACTTAGAACTGCAATAAGTTACCCTCCTCAAAATGCCATCCGCACATTATGCAACCCTAGCCCGCCACATGCGGGCACGCGGGCCCCCGGGCCCCATGGGCCAACTTTCAAATTTAAAAAGAAAAAAATTGTTATACTATTATTCTAGGAAAAATTGTAATTTATGCCCCTCCATAATATGCCAATTATCAATGTCACCCCTGAATTATTAGTGGTGTAAATATTGCACCTCAATTTTCAAAACGGTACATATATTGTCTTCCCATAGTGTAAATGTTGCCCCTCAATTTATAAAATGGTACAAATATTGCCCCTCCCGTACAGTGCGGGAGGGGCAATATATGTACCGTTTTGAAAATTGAGGGGTAACATTTACACCACTAACAATTCGGTGGTGAGATTGATAATTGGCATATTATGGAGGGGCATAAATTACAATTTTCCCATTATTCTATATTCTAATAATTTAACCTAAATAATATTAGATTTTTTTGTGTTTATAAATTAACATATTTTAATTTTTTATGTTTAGAATATATATATATATATACCTAATCAGGTGAGAATCATGTCCTAGGTGAGAACTTGTGGACAAATCCAAAATCACTAATCTAGTAGATCTAACTGTTCAAAATAAACAAAATTTTGTAATATTTATGAAAAAAACCGTTTTAAAAATTTGTAATATTTATGAAAATGACCCCACCCAGTTTTTGCTTAATTTTTTATTCATTAGATATTGCAGATTAAGGTTTTAGATTTGTCCACATGTTATCACCTAAGGATTAGTTCTCATATAATTACGATTCTTATATATATTCTTGAGAAGCCCGCGGGTTGGCCTGAGGTCTATGCGAGCGAACCCGTGTAGCCTGCTTTTTTGTGGGCCAAAATTTTTAAGATTGACCCGCGAGCTTCGACCCACCTTAACCCTACATTTTACGTCAAACAAAGCCATCTACGACTTTACTATTTATAGGAATATATAAGTTTAGGTGTAATTTTTTTTTAAAAAACACAGTTTAGGTGTAATTTATCATTTAGGGTGTGTTTGGAAAGCAGGAAAATGACTTCTGGAAAATGTTTTCTGGAAAATGAGTCATTTTCCGGAAAATGGTTTCATTTCCAGTGTTTGGTTGCATTCTGGAAAACTTTCTTTTTGTGTTTGGTTCATTTTCCGAAAAATGGGTAGAAATGTATAATTATATATTTTTATTATTTTATTTATAATAGTAAAATATTTATAATAATATTAAAAATAACATTAAAAATAATATTAATAATATATAATAATAATAAAATTATTTAAAAAAAAAAAAACAAACCCCCGGTTTCCGGTGGAAACCAGATCTGGTTTCCGCCGGAAACCACTGCTCTGGTTTCTCGCCGGAAACCAAAGTGGAAACCATGGTATGGTTTCCGCAGGAAACGTTGGTGTGTGTGCGTTGTGTAATCGGCAGAAAATGACTTCCGCCCAAATTTGGCTGAAGTCATTTTCCACCATTTGGGGCTGATTTTTCCCAGTCAACGGAAATCATTTTCCGTTGACTGGGTTTTCCATTGGTTGCCAAACACCCAAAACCCGAAAAATAATTTCCGGAAATCGTTTTTCCGGACTTCCAAACACACCCTTAGTGTCTTTAAATAAATCATTTCTCCTAAATTTACTCCAATACCATATATGGAGAGGAAGAATTTAGTAAGTAATTAATTCAATGAATTGGAAGGACAAACGTTGGCTCCTCAAGGACCCAAAAGTTAGATTTCAAATTTTATATTTTCCCACTCATATATTATCATCATCAAATATAAGATCAATTAATCAGCATTGCAGGTAGAAGAGAGATCGATAGATATGGTATGATATGATGAAGATTAAGCATTGGGCTTCACGTTTATATTCATGCAAATTTCCACCTCCAGGTAACTCTGGATCTTTTCTACTAGAAATGAGTAAAGACTTTAAGACTTGAAAAGAATTGTTTAATGTTTCAGAGGACGAAGAAGATGAAGCCATGATCGAAGAGACATGTATCCGAGAAGAGGAGTACATTGTTTTCTGCTTCACAGAAGATGGTGAAATTCGGCTCATGGAAGAAGACACAAAACCAGAGGCTTCCCCTCATTTATGGCCCCACACTGACCAGGTTAGCCCCAATTTTTATTTTTTATTTTTATTTTAAATACTCATGATTCTTTTAGACAATTCAATAGGAATTATGTTATTTTTTATTTTTAGAAGAGAAACACTAAAGATAAAATTTTTAACTAATGGGAGAAGTGATTTTTCTAACAGTTATCCTGCAATTTTGAATTTTTTTATGTGACCCAACAAGAGAGAAAAAGGAAGCAATCATCATTGCATGGACCATGATTCACACAGCTGTGTGGACTAAAAATAAAAAGTACATTATTTTTGTGCTGAAGATACATTATTTTTGTACTGTAGGTACATTATTTGATATTATATATCAAATAATATACCTTCAGTATAAAAATAATGTATCCTAAAATAATGTACCTACAGTACAAAAATAATGTATCTTCAGTACAAAAATAATGTACTTTTTATTTTTGGTCCACACAGCTGTGTGGACCATGGACCATGCAATAGTTTATCAAAAGGAAGACATCCTGATTCTTGCGTGTGGTCGGGTCATGATGCAAATGTAATATTTATACGCACAAATGTCATACTTATTTACTCAAATGTAATACTAATTAGGAATAAAATTTTTGTTACTTATATGAATAAATGTAATACTTTTAAGGGAAAATACAATACTTTTACTTTTACATTTCGATTTAAAAGTATTATATTTTTCCTCACAGGTATTATATTTTCTCTTATAAGTAAGAGGCACTTGTCAACATTACTTATTATGAAAAATGTATTACTTTTTCTCTTATAAGTAACAAAAATTTTATTCCTGATTAGTATTACATTCGAGCATATAAGTGTGACTTTTGCACATATAAGTATGACATTTATTTGCATGTTGCTTCGACCTGACCCAACACATCTCACGAATAAGAATCCGTGAGGCGGTCTCACACAAGTGTGACCCTTGTTTTATACTTTCTTAAACTTTTTTAGCCTAAAGAATCAATCAACCCACCATTGGGTTTGATCCGGTGACCACCTATTTAGAATTGTAATAAGGTGACATCACACTACATAATAGTTGGTTTTTCCTGTTTATATATAGTTTATTAAAAATTAATTATTCACCCTACAAACCAGTTTACTTTGGAAAATACTATTTCTACTCTCAAATTCTACTATCAACTTTTACTCTTTCTCACAAAATATAATTTTGGTGTTGAAATTTTTATTAGGACCCACAGGATGAAGATAACTAATCATCAATTGTCACATTAGAATGTAAAAGTAAGGGAGTATAAATAAAGAGTACATATAGTATAACACTTTTACTCTTTTTTCTTTTTTTTTTTTGCTACCTAACACTTTTACTTTTGTGACTATGTTAAGAAAGACAAAAATTATGTGAGGCGGTTTCATAGATCCTTGTGCGTGAGATGTGTTAGGTCAAGTCAGTATCAAATGTAATACTTATATTGAAAAATGTAATATTAATAAGGAATAAAATGTTTATTACTTATGACAAAATGTAATACTTTTGAAGAACATTACACTTTGATTTAAAAATATTACATTTTTCATTATATATAGCAAACATTTGTCAACATTACTTATAAAAGATATTGTAATATTTTTAATAAAAAATATAATACTTTACATTTGTCATCAAAAGTGTTACATTTTCGCTTATAGATAATAAATATTTTATTCGTAATTAATATTACCTTTTTAGTATAAATATTACATTTTTTACATTAATTTAATCCGACCAGTCCCACACAAGAATGAGCTTCTTGCTTTTCCAAACATCTTTATTACGGCAATAAAGGAGTTGATGGGACTTTATGAAAAGGTGAGATAGAGAATCCTGAGGACATCAATTCATGGGAATGTGTGAAGACCTTGAGGTGTATGTATGGAATAGAATATGTATTATTTAGGAAAACCTATACTGATACCTATAGATGACTATGTTGTTGGCAAAACATTATCTTACCTAGAATTTATAATAGAAGTGAAGAATAGGAGGTGTAAAGCTGTGGTTTTGTGTTGGAAGCTAGGGTGTGGAGAAATGGAGAAAAGATGATGGAGAATGTGCAGGAGATGATCTTGAGGTTGAATCAACTGATTCTAATCAATCCCAGGCTAGCACAGCTTCCTTTGCCTTCCCACTGTAAGTCCATTGCAATATCATATCAAAGGTTCATTCAATATATATATATATATATATATATATATATATATAT
>NC_044917.1:14028863-14119603 GCF_003576645.1 Ipomoea triloba
TATATATATATATATATATATATATATATATATATATATATATATATATATATATATATATATATATATATATATATATATATATATTTCTATTCAAATGTGGCCGTACCTTCACGTGCAGTCGGTGTGGTTTACACCACTCAATGTTAAGAAATGCACCACTCAATATTAAGAAACGCACCACAATGAAAATGAATAAAAACACCTCATAACTCCCCTTTTTCTAATTGTGCATTTATGAACATTGTGTGGTGTATTTTGTCATACTTAGTGGTGTGGTTTTTGGTGATGTGTACCTAATAGTGCATATTTGTGTGGTGCATTTCTTAACATTGAGTGGTGTAAACTACACCGACCGCACGGGAAGGCACAACCACACCTGAACTCTACTATATATATATATACATACATATATATATATATATATATGTATATAATTTTTGTGGTTAATTATTAAGTGAAATCATACCATCTATGAGGTCCTCTAAATGTAGTGATTTATCACGTTTAATTTTAAAATTTTAATAACAGTTTGAGAGTCGAGGATCACAGATAATCAATTTGATAACTTAGAATTAAATATAACAAAATTATTATATTCAGAGGACTCCATATTGCATTAAGTCATTTAATTATATATATTGCAGATTAAGGTGGGATTGGGTTGGCAGTCCGATTAAAATGCCGAATCCAGATGGCAGGAAGCACAAGTTTCGGGCTTGGATCCTGCGCCTTTGTACATTTCCAAATCCCTGCAGGAAACAAAATTCACTGTAATTTAAATGTTTCTTACTTTTCAAAAAAAAAAAATGTTTCTTCACTATGAAATACAAATATTCTTAGAGGTTGTTAGATGCTCTCCTATCAATTAAATTTTTGAAAAAAAAAATAATTATAGATTTAAAAAATTATTTTGTTGAAAATTTTAATTAACATATATGATGTAATCCTAAATTTAAAATGATTAAATTACCAAGAAAGTTATTTATTTGTTTCAACTTTCTTAGAATTTTTTTTATCTCTAACAAAATACTAACTTACACTATTACCACAAAATGATAATTTTCAGTGAATTGTAATTTGTCGAAGAAGAAGAAAAAGCAACATTGTACTTTTTTTCAGTGAATTGTAATTTTTTATTTTGTTGATGTTGTAACAATTTCTTCATATGTAAAGTGTTATCTTTCTTTAAATAGGTAAAACGGTAACAAAGATGGCATGAGAAACAAATACAGTGTATTTATAAGGAAAAAAATTATCTGACGACACCCAAAAAAGATAAACATGTTATTGAATAAGTTTTATACTTCTCCATTATATTAGAAAAAGAATTGTAACCCTATATACTAAATATATTTTTCTTGATTTTAAAAATTCAATTTTATAATTTTAATTTTTTTATATTAAAAGGTTCACCAAATATATTAATAATCTTCTCACCTTAAAAAAGTTACAAAAGTTTCTTAGGCCATCTACCCTGGTGAAAGTAAGAGGCATTGCAATCTGACATAGCTTTTCTTTCTTTTATTTTTTCTTTTAAATGACGTGTAATATCTTTGATTCTGAACCATTATTCACTCCCTATTTTAGTTGTTTTTTATATTAATTGTCTAATTCTTAATAGAAATTGAGACTCGTTTATGTATTTCGTGTCTAAAGGTGCAATTGCCCATAACGAGTAGCAAAGAAAGGATTTTGTAATGTTTTAGATCAATTTTGTAAGCAGATGAACTTGCCTAAGGAATGAAAGAAGCAGCAGAGCATGAAAGGAAACAAGAAACAAAATTGGAAGACACCTCACGGCCACCGAGTGGCCATGAGGCCGCTTAAGCCATATCTGACCCGCGACCACCTCACGGCCAGGCCCACGGCCGTAAGGTAGGCCATGAGGTCTGCACTGTTCTATTTATTCAGCGCTTTTTCTACAATTTGGAGGATTCCGAACCCTAGTTTTGTCTTGGCTTATTTTTCCTCATCTCTCTAGATTTTCCTAGCATAGTTTAGCCTAGTTTAACATAGATTGATTTAATTTCAAGCTTGGATTGCGGATTGGAATTGGATTTCTTCTTCTTCATTAGTAAAGCTTTCTCTTTCCATTATTGATTTTCTTCTTAGTTTTCTTGCAATGTTTATGGTTATTCATTATAGCTTTGCTTTGTTTACCATTATAATGCCTGAGTAGTTAGCTTTTGGGTTTGGATTAGGGTTTTGTTGCTATTCTTGATGCTAGGGTTGTGATTATTGCATAAAGGTGATAATTTATTGACCTAGGGTTCTTATGTTTGAATTGAATTGTTAATTCCTCTTGTTAGTGATTGATGGCCAACAATTATTAACTTGTTTTGGAGAGGATTTCATCTCAACGAAAGTTGGATGAAAGACTCGAGCCTAACCAATTTCAAACGCAATTTTCCTACTATGAAAATATGGATATTTGGAGTTTATAATGCATTTGTTTTAAGGGTTAGGATGGATGCATCACGAAAGTGGGGCAATCCTATTCTAATTCTTGTTTATTGATTACTACCGTAGCTTGAACCTGAATTCTTTTGTGCATTGTCATAATTCCCTTGGTGAATTGTTTTTCCCCTAATTCTGAGATTGTTAGTGCATCAAGAAAGCAATACGCCTAATCTGGACCTATCTTTACTCATATAGTTTATTTCTTGTTTAATTTGCATTTCTTTATTTTCCATATATACTCAGTGATAATTTGCTTGGATCCTTCTGAATTCCAATACATTATAGTCTAGAATCTTGCAATTCATACAAATACGTGTCATAGCCCCAATACTCAGCGGAACGATTTTTTCACCTTTTTTCACTATCGATCACCACTTTACTCATCAGCGCGTTTGCAATCTGACACTGCCAAATTGCAACAAATGCAATTCTGGTGTCAGACTTGCAAGCACCACTTTTATATTATTATTAATTGTTGTTGGATTAATATTTTGTTAACAAAAAAATTAAATATATGTAATTAAAATAACATTTTAATTTAAATTAAAAAATTAAATGTATATATTTATTTGTTTAATTTTGTCTAATTTTGAAATTAAAAAAAATAAAATAACATATTAATAGTTAAATGCATACTTCTTATTCATTCATACATTGAAATTAAATTCATCATACAATTAGTTATCTAGAAATTTTTGCATTTGCTTCTCATATGGTGCTCAAAGCACAGTTTGTCATCATTTCTAACCTAACACGCATGTGGTGCAAGGAAACACTTGGACAAATTATGAGAGCATGTATAGTCATGCGATGCATGACTATGTGAATGTCCACTGAAAGAAAATAATTACAAATTTTTTAATATAACATTCTAAAAATGAGAGAAAATTACAAAGATGCTAATAACCTTACTATCAAAATAAAATGGACACTGAGAATAGTTGAAAACAATATGAATGTGAATGTCCCATAACCTTTTATTCATATCTCCTTTTATAATTCACTCAATATGAGTGTGAATGTCCCATCACCTTTTATTCATATCTCCTTTTATAATTCACTCATAAAGTTTCAGGAATAACATTTGATTACTTTTCCATACATGGATCTGGTTTAGTAAAGTGTCTACTATTATATATATATTATAGGCCCATTAGAAATAATCTTAGCTAAGAAAAAGCTAAAGATACAAACGTATAATCACAAGGTCACGAGTTTGAATTTCAACCTTTTTTAGTTTAAATTGATTAGCTATGAAAAATTTAAGTTGATTTTTGTAGTCCTTTAATTTGTCCGATAGGATAACAAGTTAAGAGGAAATTTAGAGCAACCCTATTAAGGGTTTTTGCTCAGTTTGTGAGGAAGAAAAAATTAATGATTAATTTTTATCTAATGAAATGGGATTTTTGAGGTATTTTGTTCTCCTGCAAATATAATTTTTTGGGTGAAATTCACTTTTGGGGGAAGGGAGAAAATTGCGTTGATTGTTGCGTCTGTGCAGCAATGTTCGCTCCAGGAAGGCTTGTTTAGTGCCTTCTAGGCACATAAATAGCCTTTAGTTTTTTTTTGTTCAATTTATTTTTTCCTTTTTTTTTTTTTTTCCTCTTCTCACTTCATTCTCTCTTCTACATGGCATGCAAAAAAAAACTCATAAAAAAATTACAACAAATGAGACAGCTCTTATCTAGTACACACTCGTAGTGGCTGATCTAAAGGTTCCTTTGTCACCCCAAATTGGCTCATCAATAGTAACTAATATGGCAAATTATACCATCAATGTTGACCCTAATCCAAAATGACATTTAAATTATGTGTTTGCAGTTAATATATTATATAAATAAATTGAAGGCACATGTTATGTTAATTCCAATGACATAGTATGCTAATTATATTATGCCTACTACAATAAATATATTATATGTCTGTCGTTAACATATTATGTTTTTGTATTTAGCAATATGAGTGTAAATATCCCATCACCTTTTATTCACGTCTGCTTTTATAATTCTCTCATAAAGTTTCAGGATTAACATTTGATTACTTTTGCATTCACTGGGCCTGGTTCAATAAAGTGTCTAGTATCATAAAATTGGCCCATCGACAGTAATATGGCAAATTACCCATCATTATTGTGTAAATCATGGTCCACGTATATAAATAAAAATATATTAATTGAATACTGAAAGTATATTATTTTATATATTATCAAATAATGTACATTCAGTATACAAATAATATAATTTTAGTATATTAAAAATGTACATTTTTATGGACCATATATCATTGTGTGGACCATGATCCACATAAAAATTTGTCGCAATTATACCATGGACAAGGGTCGCTTTACAATGTGGACTCTGATATAAAATCACCACTATCACTACCACATAGAGCTGTCAAAATGGGCCAGCCCGCCAAGTTGGGCCCGTTTAACCCATATTTTAGGCGTATTAGGTTGGAGGATTTTCAACTTGACCAATATAACCCGTGTAGGTACAAATTATACGGGTTGGTGCATGGGTTACACAAGAATCATGCATGCGTAGTAATTTAGATTAAAAGTTAATTCCATCAGAGGTCCCTTATTTTTGGTGGCAATTCCAAATTTAGTCTCAGACTATCGTTTTTGCCATTTAACATCCCAGACTATTAGTTTTTGGACACTTTTAGTCCTTCTCATGACTTTTTCTATTTTTAGTAAGGGCATTTTTGTCTCTTCATATTGTTCTTTTGTTATTTATTTCCGATTTCAATCGGTTTAATTAGTTTAGGACTTTAGGTAACTGATTTTTAGTAACCAGATTTTTCAATCAGTTTTTAGTAAAGTCCTAAACCAATTAAATTGGTTGAAATCGGAAAAAAATAACAAAAGAAAAATATGAAGAGACAAAACTGCCCTTACTAAACATATGAAAAATCATGAGAAGGACTAAAAGTGTCCAAAAACTAATAGTTTGAGATGTTAAATGGCAAAAACGATAGTCTGGGACTAAATTTGGAATTGTTACCAAAGACAAGGGTCCTCTGGTGGAATTAACTCTTTAGATTAATTACAGTTTAAAGATTAAGGAACATAAACAACAGTTATGCCATGGACCCGGGTCCACCTTGCATGGTGGACTCGAGTCAAAATACACAATTTATATATTGAATATTCACAACTTACATTGTGAATGTTCACAATTTAAATTGTAAACATTTAGTATATAAAATTGTAAGCATTCAATATGTAAATTGTGAACATTTAATATGTAAATTGTGAACATTCGGTATATATAAATTGTGAACATTTAGTATATAAAAATTGTGATCATTCAATATATAAAATGTGTATTTTTGGATCCGAGTCTACCTTGCGAGTGGACCGAGTCCACAGAATAATTTGCCGAACACAGACGTCCCAAGCTGATGCAAAGCAAAGTGGAACATTGTTATTGGAGTGGGCTTTCATTTGTGAAGTAAAGCCCCACGATTCCTGTAGGATGTTACTATAATGCAAAAACTTTACTGATATGCTTGGAAATGATATGCTTATAATGCTTAAAGTTACATTTGTAATACTTATAAAGTTATAATAATATGTTGCGTTCACAGCATCAATTATTCAATTTTCTAGATTTATTATTATTATTATTATTATTATTATTATTATTATTATTATTATTATTATTACATGTGATGAAAGAAATCTATAGTCACTACTTAATAATATGCATTGAGTGAAACAAAATAGGGAATATTCCCCAGTTCCACCTCCAGGTACATCTAGGCTCTTGTTTTTTAGTCGGGTCGAGGTCAAATGGTTTGGGTCAATGTCAAACGGCTCATGTTAGCTTATAGGCTTATATATAGGTCTTAGCCCTTCACTTTTGATGACTTTTTCCACTCCCCTCTCTATCTTCTATCTAAACAAGACCCATGGCCAAGATGCAATGCTCTCCCCTCTCTCTAAAACTATTCAAGAGCAATAAATGAAAGAGCTATTTGGGTTAAATCCTTGTATCTATTTCTATATTGTACATCTATTGTTATATACACAGTTGATACGGGATGATTTAGTTCTATCAGTTGTATAACACTAAAACAAATAAAATGCTGTGTGATAAACTTGTCAAATGTTTCCTTGCTCTTTCGTGCGCCTTCATTGATAAACACAAAACTTAATGGATGCACTAGTACAAAACATGTCATCCACGACTAGGAGTTGGCATATTTCGGGTCAAATAGGAATTTTCACGGGTTTGATCCGGTTCGGGCTGAACCGGAGCACTACTATGCCGAAATATAATTTGTTTGGTTTGGGTGCGGGTTTACATTTTTGGTATCAGATTCGACCCGAAACTCAAAATATATGGATAGTATATAAGAAATAGTTAGGTTTTAACGTTATAAGAGTTAGTCATTCTATACATTTTCTTTATCTGATTCTCTCTATCCCTACGCCTTGGCGTCTCCTTTTTCTCTAGCAGCGAACCGACAACTTCCCCTCTCTTTTCTACTCACAAATCCAAGGTTTCTTAAATTTCTTTTCTTTTATTGAATTTCCTCTCATCCTTAGTCTCGTAGTCTCGTAGATCTGGTATAATCTCTTCTCTCGCAATGCTACTATGTTAGTGTTTTGGCACTTTTGGGTAAGATAAAAGACTATAGTTCACGTTCATATCTTTTAGTATTAAGCGAAAGAAGTAGTTGCTTGAGTGTTTTCTTTAGAGGTTAGTTCACAAATCATAATTTATAACTCAATTTTCTGACCAGAGAAGGTAAACTTAATTCAAAATATTTACTCTTTAATGGTAAATTTTGTTAGATTTATTTTTTCTATAATAACTTTTCATGCTTAAACTTGACATCGTCTATATAGTATTCCTATATTAGCATTGATTTTTTTGGTTTCATTTTGTTGATTTGTTTTCGTATAAAAATTTTATGTGGTTAAAATCATCTACATAATTGCTTTTGTGGCAGAATACTATTGACTCTGTTACATGTAGTATAGTCAACATTTTCCCCACTAAGGCTCGAACCCATGACCTCCCACTTGAGAAAATCAAGTCATGCCGCTTGACCACAAGGCCTTTGGCAATATTGAAATGTTTTTAACTCAAATTGAATTAAAATTTTTTGTAAAAATGGTCCAATTGCACAAATTTTGCTTGTTTGATGGTTGAATTGCACACTTTTTAAGTTCAATGGCTCAATTGCACAAAAGCGACAAGTTCAGTGATCTATTTGACACTTTTTCTTTTTTTTTTTTTTTTTTTTTAATGTAGTTAACAATGTTCTGGTCATTTTTATACACGATGTTAATTTGTGTTTGTTGGCAGTGAAATCAGTGGTAGTGGTGGTGAAGGTCGTGATGGCAGGGGAGGAAAATACTATCACATAATCTTCCATCCTCACAATCCCCTATGTATTCCTGTAAAAAATTGCTGTGCATTCCTTCAGTTTATACCCGATCCCAAATCTATACTCTTACAAATTCAAGAACTATACATGATCACATATTAGAACAACCATTGAAACATAATTTGCAAATTAAATTTATGTTTACTAATTAAATAATTATTTTTTATTATTTTAGAGAAAAATAGAGAATTTGTTTAATTATACATCAATACATCTTGAAAAATAAAAATACTTTAAAAAAATAAAGAATGAGAGGGAGAGAGAAAAAAAAAATCATTCATGAAGGTTATATAATATAATTAATTATACTGCATAAATTAAGAAATAACTACAAAACCTTAATCCAATTGCCAAGATCTAAAAGCATGACTTCAAAACATCATATGAAATGTCTCTGTTCATTCCCAATCCTCCTAGGTGGTTAAAAGAAAATCAAAGAAACCAGAAAAGAAAACGTGAAATTTGTGAATATACTGCATATTATTAGAGTAGTTAATAATGTACTCTATGAGATTATTAATAGAGTTAATTCCATTTTGTCCTAGATTTACAGTTAACAATTTATTTTTAGTCACAGAACATCTCTATTTAGTTATAATATTATTGTGATATGATCATTTTTTATCATCCGTTAAGATGTCATTAAAACAGGACATTCCAATTAAAATAGTCATGTTACAATAATATTATGATTAAATAGAATGTTCTTATACAAAAAGACCAAAATAAATTCTCACCTCTAACTTCAAAAATGAAATTAACCCTTATTAATATATATATTTTCATTTTCTCCCTGATTTTGTGTATTATTACCTTGGAGTTGAAGTTCTGAAGAGCTTAATACTGGACAGAATAATCATAAAGGGAGGTAATTAAGGGTGTGATCATCATTCCAGTACGATTGATCAACGGCTCCGGTAAGATCAAACAGCCCGTGGCCCTGGCCACCTCCGATTTGCCAATCCAACGGTGAGAGTCCACCGTTGCTTCTCCTGCTCTGCGTAGCATCGTCTAAAAACCCGGCTGCCGTGATGTCCTGCATCTTTCCATCTTCGCCGTCCATCTTTGGCTGCGGGCCCCACTGAGCTTTAGGGCTGTGCGGCAACCGGAACGTGTCGGCGGCGGCGGCGGCAGCGTTGGTGAACTCGACGAGAGACGACGGGCCGTCCGATGACGTCATCAGGGTCGTGAAGTTCCCGAGCTCCTGGAAGATCTGACCGTCCGTTGAGTGATCCATCAACGGCTGATCGTTCGCACTCTCCGCCACCACTTCGGCGGCTCCGACCGCCGCGGCGGCGGCGGCGGCGGCGGCGGCGGCGGCCGTGATGCTAGAACTCTCGCTAGTGGAATGGGAATTAGACTCAGGCGGCCGCTGCGACGACTCGGCTGATTTCTGCTTGGAGCGCTTGGTTTTCCGGCTGCCGCCTCCGACGGGAACGTTGCGGAGGACGCCGCCTTTGGTCCAGTAGCGGCGGCAGCTCTTGCAGAAGTGGCGGGGCTGGGAGAGGTTATAGTTATTGTAATAGCAGAACTTGGTATTGAGCGAATCGCAGCGGGGGCACTTCAGCTCCGCCGTCTGGTGGTGGTGTGGCCGCAATCTCCGATCACCTCCACCGGCGAACATCCGAGCTCCACCGCCGCCAATTGGGTGAACATCTTGCATATCTCAACCACTAAACGCGCGTACCAAGCTTAAAGTTAACACGTACAGAGACTTTATAACTGAAGAATTTGCAGGCGGCGGTGGCAAGGATTCACATTTGCCGACAATTGAGTAATGAAGTAGAAGAGGGAGTTGAAACCAGCTGCGCAGTATATATGTGGATGTTGAGTTGCAGCACTACTAACGTAATCACCTTATTATATATTTTCATGTATCTAGACATCTGTTGTAGTACTTATGTGATTTTAGAATGACGAAACTACCTTACTCCATTTGGGATGATTCATTTTTCGTCACTTATTAAGATCCAAGTAAAAATTTAAATTTTTGTACCCAAATATTTATTTATTTAGAGTTGAAGTTGACTTGAGGATAAAAATCTCCATTTATGCGTGGAGCTTAATAAGGGGAAGAATAAGGAATCATCCCAAATAGAATAAGGATGATAAGTTACCAATAAGACCATATTTATAACAGGGGGAGATTCAGCAAGGTTGTACCTCCCGGCGAATATTGCCCCAAGTTAGCAAGGAAATCAGCACATTTATTCCCTTCCCGTAAAACATGCATGATTTTGAAATCTTGAAATTGACGGAGAAGAGATTTGCAGTCCGCGACTAGGGTGGATTCAATGCTACCACCAATGACGTCATTCCCCAGAATATTCACCATGGCATCGGAGTCTGATTCCGCAATGATGTGGGTGAACCCGTTACTAAGAGCGGTAATCAAACCCTCACGGAAACCCTAGAGTTCTGCAATGAAGCTCGTAGTATGCCTAATATTCGCTATGAACCTGACCAACCAGACTCCTCTGTGATCTCGAATTAAGCCCCTTGCACTAGCCAACCCCGATGTAGCTTTCCTTGCGCCATCCGAATTCATCTTCACGTAGCCGGGTTGTGGCGGAGACCAAGAGACCCAAACGTGACTTGCAGGAAGTGGACCAGAATGTCTTAGAAGGAATTTTTTAGCCTCCATCGCCTCCAGCTCTGCCCTTTGTACTGTTTCATCTGCTGAGCCGAAGGTGCTATTGAAGACTAGGTTGTTCCTTGCTTTCCACATATTCCAAAGCAGATAGGGGAAGGTGATATTCCAACATCTTCCACTGTTGTCTTTCTGAGTGTTTGAGCAGAAAACCTCCAACCAGGCCGAGAGGGGAAGGTGAAAGCTGGACGAGAATGCTAACGGAGGTGACGAAACCTCCCAGCATGTTTTCGCGAACTCACACTGGCGGAGAAGATGGTCTAAGGTCTCATCTGCCGCACTGCATCTCGGACAAGTAGCACACGATGTTAACCCACGTCTTTGTCGTTCTGAGTTGGTCAGCAAACCGTTCATCACAATTTTTCATATGAAAATCTTCACTTTTTCCGCGCAACAGATCTTCCAAATCTAAGTATGAGAATCTTCTAACCCGCCATGTCCTGAAATAAAGGAAAAGGCCGAAGAAACCGAAACAAAACCTGAATTGGAATGAGGCCAAGTCAGCTGATCCACCTGATTGTTTACCGCTGGAAGCGCAATTGCCCTGATCTCGTCCACAAAGTTAGGAGGAAGAACGATGTTCAAGGCTGGGATATTCCAGGACTTTTGACTAGAGATGAATGACCAAAAATTGTCATGCCACAATAATACTAGGATCAAAAGTGGATGTTTTGAGAAAAAAAAAAGACTAAAAGTGGATTGCCATCCATAAATCTAGGACCAAAAATGGAATTAACTCCATTTGTTTATTACCAATTACCAATTATTACCAATCTATAATTGGTAATTGGTAATAGATAAATGTAATGGTAAACAAATAGGTATTGAAATATAATATATATATAGAATTCAAATATGTATGTAATATAATATAATGGAGTCCATTCATATGTTTTCACCATTAACATAATAATAGCATATCTTTTGGTGCCAAAGACCTTGTGGTCAAGCGGAATAGCTATGGCTCAATAGTATTCAAAAATTATATAGATAGATTTATTCCGTGCAGGCTTCTTGCATTCAAGACTCTATTCATTGAGAAATGGATATTTAAAGTGATTAACTAATTGATACGAAATAAGTTTTGTAATTCAATTATGAAAAATATTTTAGAAGAAAAGTTATTTTTTATGAACTATCTAATCAACGTAATCTAGAAGTTTCAAATATGTATTATTGGATTTAAAATACTTAGAGTTAATCTAATTAAAATAAAAAGTATTTATAAATATCATATTGATAGAGATGATATAAAATTTATTTCCACAATTTTATATTTTATCATAAATGTTTTTATTTTTTACTCCAGCTAAATGAAATTTCTGAATTCGCCACTTCTCAGAGTAGTACACAACTTATAAATGCAGATTTTATTTTATTTCCCTTTCAAACTTTCATGCATTGTGATGGGAAGTCCTCCAACTACCATTTGGCGGGTCCTTCAGGAGGAATTAGAGAGCATTGCCCGGAAAGTTCCTTGCCTTGTCTTGTTTAGTTCAGATTTTTTCTTCTACCGAGACACATCATTTTTTATTGAAAAATATAAATAGAAAAAAAAAAGAAAAACTCCTATGCATTGTGACTAAAACTTTTATATCAGTGCTATTGACATTGTGATCTAGTGGTACGAAATGACTTTTCTTAATAGGAGATCATGGGTAGACTTGGCAATTCGTGTATACAGGTTCGTTAATGGATTGACATGATAACGACACGAACACGATAAGACTAAACACGAACACGACACGTTAAGGTTAACGGGTTCAAATTTTTAACACGAACACGAACACAGTTTATTAACGGGTTAAACGGCTGGGTTGACACGATAGACACGTTTTGTTAACAGAGTTCGAGTCGTGTCGATAGGATATGACAAGAAACCTGCTAAACCTATTAATATTTTTTAAAAGAAACTAAAATTTAAAGTTAAAGTTAAATAAAAAAGAAATAAAACCTACAATTCAATCCATCGAACAAACTAAAAAAAAAAGCAATTTATAACATTTATAAAATGATAAAATAACATCTAACAATCATAATTAAAGAAGTCCATACTAATTTGTAGAATAAAATTGAACACAATAAAAATTCAATTTCAGATTGTTGAACATCAATAATTGGTGTAGGATTTTGGTCTAATGTAGTAAATTCATCGTTAGTCATGTTCATGATATCTTTTATAATCTCATTCATCACAATGGTTCTTACCTAAATGACAATGGTTCTTAGCGGGCTATAAATAAATTTGTGTAAACAGGTTCGTGTAAACGGGTTAACACGATAATATTAACGAGTTTTTAACATGTTAAACGGGTTGACCCGTTAAGACATGAAACATAACGGGTTCTTAACGGGTCAACCCGTTAACGACTCGGGACATATTAAGGCTAAACACTAACCTGTTATTTTCGTGTCCAGTCTCGTGTCATGTTAACAGGTCGTGTTCATAATTGCCAGGTCTAGTTATAGGTTTGAGTCCTAGTTGGAACGAGAGAGGGTTGAGAAAGTATATATGAACAAAGTCATTCAGTTTTTATGTTCAATCTCATTCAGTTTTTATTTTCAATTTTATACTAGTGGTTGATGCTACTTGCGAACATAATTGTGCATTGCAATATAATGTGTCAATGTGATCTAGGAGGATAATTTAGTGCTGAAATTTATCTATCATGCTAACACAATAGGTAATTAGTTTGGGCAAGATATTCACACAAAAAATCTAAGTAGAGTAAAAAACATATAAAGCTTAGGAAGAAGGTTGATGGTATGCATTTAGATTTAATCATCTTAGCTCAAGTGAAAATGGTTTTAAGAGGTCCAAGGTGTGCAGACAATTTTAAGGAAATATGATATATAGCTCTGAGCCATTCACATAACCCAACAAGGAAGTAATGAAAATGCTTAAATAATCTATCTTAATTCAAGTTGCTAATTTTGAATCCAATATAATACTCGTACCATTCTCTTGTCTTTTGATGAAAACGTTATTCTTTTAAATTCTTTCCTAGATTATAGTCTTAGCCAATGGTATGGTTAGGGATAAGGCTTGTGTGAGTACAATAAGTGGTGACTTGTTGAAGTATAAATTTACTACTTTAATTATTTTCTATACAGATTTAGTCATTCACTTATTATTAAAGTGACAAATTTTGTTCTTGAGGAATTAAATTGGTCACTTTATTAAATAATATATTAATAGCAAAAAGAGTTTATGATCAGTGTTGTCAAAATTCAGCCTAGGTGTTAGGCGCCGGTCGACTGCCTAGCATATCACCTTAAATGGTGGTCTAGGCGACCGCCTAGGTCATCTAAGCTCCACCTAGGCGCTGATCGCCTAAGCCTCCTAGGCACCGACTAGACATCCTAGGCATCGACTAGACCACCTAGTCGGCCAATTAACTATTGTTCTTCTTTTTTAATTGGTTATTTCACTCAAAACAACATCGTTTTGCGCGAAATAACCCTAAATTGTACAAACTCTAGATATTTTTAAGTTAATATTTAATATTTTAGTATTAACTATTAAAGTATTATATAATTCATAATTATTAGTCTTTAAAAATTGAAAATACTTAAACAAATTTAAAATATATATATATATATATATATATATATATATATATATATATATATATATTGGCGCCTAGGCGTCTTAGGCGCTAGGCGCTTCCCGAGTGTCCGAGGAGCGCCTAGCGATTTTTTCAACCATGTTTATGATGGACTAAATTTGCAACTTTGCTAATAATTGAAGGGCAAAATCTATACTTCAAATAAATGAAGGACTAAATCTATAATTTGGTCATAATTGATGAACTAATAAAAGCCATTTTTTTTCATAATAATAATAATATAACATTTAGCAAATATAATTTTTGGTCAATCAATTTGTGAAGTTGATAGAAACTATGGTTGCCGTAGGCGTTAGGCGGTAAAGTAACACCTAGCGCCTAGGCGGCTAACTAAATAAAAAATAAAAAAACAATACACGTGTGTGAGTGTATGTTATATGTATATATAAAATTTTAAAAGATTAACAAAACTGACTCGATAGAGTTGAGCGCCTAGCCAACATACCGGCTAGGTCGATTTTTGGCAACAGTGATAGAAACATATGAATGAATCGATATAGGAGACATTGGACGGTGATTTAAATCGTTGATATTCATGTAAATTGGTTGGGAAGTCCCATCATCATCGTCCTTATGTCCTTGTTCTAAAACCTAGGTATCCATATATAGGATACTATGGGCTCCACCATGCAGCAATGCTATAATTCATCATGTTTGTGTACAAAACCAAATTTATTTTCCCACTCACAAAAAACGGTATCTACACTAAAATTGTACCAACAACATTGGTCCAGTGTGAAAACGACTAAAATTTTCATTTTTGATATATTTTTACGACTATAATTTAAAATCAATGTTTAATTTAAGTAATTTAGTATTAAATTATATGTTAAATTAAAAAAACTCAAATCACATTCAAAATATGTTACAATTTAAAGATTAATTATATTAATTCGTACAATAATTCGCGTTAGAATGGACATAGTTGATAGAGCAACACAGTACCTTCATAATTCCTATTGCTTCTAGCCAGTGACAAAATAGGAATCTCACATTGCGCTTGTAATAAATATTTCAAATAGCGACTAATAACAAATCAATTTCAAAATCAAAATTTGTTGTTGACAAAATATACTTTAATATTAAATCATATACAAAATAAAAAGTTGATGGTTCACTCGTGACCAATTTTAGAAGAATTTTCATAACTAAACTACTGTAAGATTACCCAGGTACGAAATCTATGTGAATTGGTATGTGTTGTACTAGGTAAGGTAACATACACACATATATATAATAAATCATTTTTAATAATAATAATAATAATAATAATAATAATAATAATAGCAATAATAAAAGACTAACCCAAACGGGGTGTTTGGTTGCAATAAGAGAACTAGGTGAGAAATGAATTGCAATTCTATGGGAGAGGAATACTGTAGGAATAAAAAGTTGTATTTTAAATTTCAATGTTTGGTTCGCAGGAATAATAATAATAATAATAACAACTCACATATTTTTTAGATTGATTGTTCACTTTGGATATAAACTTATATCACTAGAACATATTTAATAACTCTGAAAATTTACTTAACCATGCAATTTGAGATAATACCAGGGGACGCATGAGATTCTAATTATATTTTGTGAAAATGAAACATCAATTTCAAGTCAGAAAAGAAAAGGGTAATTTTTTTCTTAGGGTATTTTTTTTTTCCCTTTCCATGCACTATGGAATTGAAAATACTAGAAAGGGCATGCATGAGATTATAATTCTATGAAAATGAAGAAATTGCAACTCCCACGCAACGAAGAAATTTGCTTGTCTTCGGAATTAGGTGGGAATGATATTCTAATTTCATCCAACCAAACGGGTTAGCGATTGAAAATTATTTTCATTATTTGAGGTAGCAATATATGATTCGTATTTGATTAATAATAAGTAGAATTGTTTTTAATGTAGATTAAGATCAATCAATGCATAACAAACAATAAATGAAAGTATTTTATTTTCACGTTGGATGTTGAAAAGTTTTGTTTGTTATAACTTATAACTTTGCTCCTTAAAGTTGAATCCCTAATCCCAAGAGCTCCCCACGCTCCGGCCTGGTAAAGCATTTGAGAATAAAGATGTAAATCATGATAACTCAATTGAACACATGGACTAGGTTTTGCTTACTGCGCAAAGGAGCCCCTTCACTTTGAGAGTGTTATAACTTAAAACTTTATTAATCTCCTAGAGGAGTAGAGGAATAGAAACGGTAAAAAAAAAAAAAAAAGATAAATCTTGACCATGAATCTTTGATCACAAAGATTATCACTCCGACCAAATCGGAGTATATAGTAAAAAAAAAAATCATACTTTATTATTATTTTAGAATTATGGAATAAGAAGAGCTTGAGCAAAATTGACCATCTGACCACCCATTTGGAATAGCAACAATGGTGCTATTATTAAGCAATAATATTTATTCACATATTTTTCCGTTAAACATCCGTTAAACCGGGACCAAATTGGTAATTTTGTTATAGTCAAGGGACCAAATTGGTAATTAATTTTCACTTAAATGGTCCATTGACTATAGCAAAATTAGCAATTTGGTCCCTATTTAACGGGTGTTTAACGGAAAAATAAACGGAGGATCAAATTAGTTAAAATTTTCAAAGTCGAGGGACTTAATTAGGCACGAAAAATTGTCGAGGACCAAATTGGTAATTTCACAATAGTCGAGGGACCAAAATCTATGGTGGATAAGAAATTGTTGAGGACCAAAATCTATGGTGGATAAGAAATGTATATATTGTAGCTCTACGTCTTGGAGTTGGGTTTTACTTACCACTATTCGCTAATTATTTTAACTAATGATTTCAGGTATGGAGTAGAGCCTTCGTGAGCGCGTTTAGCTTGCCCGTAGTTCTACCTCCCTCTCTTGTAGTTAGATTATATGGTTTTGTAGACACAACTTTGAGACTTCTTGATGTAATAATAATCTTTAGACTCCAGACTTATGTCTTTGACGGATTTCAGTGGTAGACATAGCCTTAACATCTGGCTTAGTATAAGTTAGATGTGGCATAACACCCCAGATATTTGGTTATTACTTTCGCTGTGACTAGAGTTTAATTTATTACCTTTTGATCAAATTCTAAGCTTTAATTACCTTACATATTGTTTTAAAGTCACCAACTCAGTCACCACACCTCCCGCGACCTCGCCTCAATGGATGTTTGACAGTGGGGCCTCTCATCATGCGACATCTACTCCATCCACCTTGCATGGTTTTAAAAGGGAGCCTGATGAAATAAACTTGGGAGATGGTAAGACTTTAAGTATTACCCATACTTGAAATACTGTTCTTCTTGCTACACCTCGTTCCTTGTGTTTAAATAATGTGTTATGTCTCTCGAAGTTACATACTAATCTCATATCTGTGTCAAAGTTGTGCAAATCTAATCGAGTCTTTGTCGAATTTTTCCCAACTTATTTTTTGGTGAAGGATCTAGTCACGTAGGCGCCACTTCTACAAGGGGAGAATGTCTATGATGTCTACTATGCTCCTAATGGTCAGTCTCAACAAATAAATGTTTCTACCCAATCTTCCATCACAGCCTAGCATCACTGGTTTGGACATCCTTCCAACAACATTCTTAAGAAGCTAATAAACTGTTATGAGTTAGGTATTAAATCTGCAGCTATTATAGATTTTAATTGCTCCTCTTGTAACATCAATAGAGTCATAAGTTACCTTTTTCAAAAAATTCTTTGTCTAGTTCCAAATCATTGCAATTAATATACACTGATGTATGGAGTACTTCCGAGAAGTCCGTTGACGGTTACTCCTGCTATGTCATATTTGTGGATTTCTTTACTAAGTATATTTGGTTATATCCCCTTAAAAAAAATTTGACATGTTTTTTATATTCTCGCAGTTCAAACGTATGGTAGAAAAATTCTTCGGTCACGTCATCGTATCAATTTTTCTGACAACGACGGTAAATTCATCAAGTTAATACCGATGTTTAATTTGTTTGGGATATCCCACTTTACGTCACCCCCGCATACTCCTGAGCACAACAGAACGGCTGAACGCCGGCATCGGCACATAGTTGAAACAACTCTAGCCTTATTACACAGTGTGTCCCTCCCGATTCCATTTTTGGTCCTATGCCGTCCAAACTGCTGTATATCATTTAAATCGGCTTCCCACACCAATTCTTAATAACAAATCTCCTTTTGAATGTCTCTTGCAAAAATTATCAAATTTTAAAAGGTTAAAAAGTTTTGGTTGTCTTTGCTTTCCTTGGCTGCGTCCCTGTACACAAACAAAATTACAAGCAAAATCTCTGCCTTGCATTTTTTAGGATACTCAACGTCGCAATCTGCATATAAATGTTGGGATTATGTTTCTAAATGAATGTATGTGTTTAGACATGTTAAATTTGTAGAAAATACCTTCCTTGCACAAACCCTCTCCTGGTGCGAAAATAATTCACTCTGCAAATTTGCCTCACAATTTGAATTGTACTCACACTCCACCTAAGTATCATGTCATGCCAATTTTATAGCCAATCTCACCACCTCATGCTTGTCACAAGATGTCAAAGTCTGGTCGGTTTAGTTCTTCTCCATAGCAACAGCGTAGTCCGCCCCAGGTAGTGCCGTTGGAATCTGGTCAGTCTGTTGTGTCGCCAGCACCAGCGTCACAGCCATCCTTCGCGTCGCACTTAGCCCCCTCTACATCGCACTCAACCTCCTCTGCATCGCAATCACCCTCTTCCGCATCATCGTCTTCTGCGTCTACTACGTCACAAACGTTTGGGTATGTTCCAACTGTAACTACTCCACCTTAGTCACCTCCAGTCCAGTTCCAGAACCCCCTGTAGTTCCTAGATTGTCTGCTCGACTTCAAAATATGAATCCAAAATATTATGCGGATAAATTTGTGAACTCCACCACTGTGCATCCCATTGCCTGTTTCTCTTAAACCAGCTAGTACTATGCAGGCCTTGAAGGATCCTTTGTGGCTTGCTGCCAAGGATGATGAGTTTTCCGCATTACATCGTAACCAAACGTGGGATCTTGTTCCACGAGGTGGTCACAGTCCAATAGGTTGCAAGTGAGTTTATCGTATCAAACGACAACCGGATAGCACGATGGATCACTATAAGGTGTGATTGGTAGCGAAAGACTTCTTATAAGAGTCAGGACATGATTATTTTGAAACGTTTAGCCCAATCATGACACTTTTAACCATTCGGATTATTCTTACGATTGCCTTGAGTAACAGGTGGACTATCTGGTAGCTAGACGTCAACAACGCATTTTTACATGGTACTCTATATGAAGATGTGTATATAGAACAACAACCTGTGTACCTTGATGTCTTGAATCCATCCTCTGTAAGCTACGTAAGGCACTATATGACCTTAAATAGGTACCCCGTGCGCGGTACTTGGAGTTGTCGCATTTCTTGATTTTTGGAGGTTTTGAACGCTCAAAAGCCGATACATCCCTGTTTGTCCATGCCTCCGATGGAGTTTTCGTGTACTTCTTGGTGTATGTCGACGACATCATCCTCAATGGCAGTAGCATTGCGTTTCTAGATGCCTTTGTAACACAATTAGCCAACCGCTTTTCCATCAAGAACCTTGGTCTTCTTCATCACTTTTAAGAGTTAAAGTCATAACTTCTGCATTTGGTATGTTTTTATCTCAGGGACATTCTCTTGAAAGTATTCTAACTCAGTTCAAGATGGATGGTGCGGAACCTGTGTCCATGCCGATGGCTACTAACTCGGTGTTGCAGGTTGATAATTCTACACCGGCTGTAGACGCCACGAGTAACCGTCGACTGATTGGACTTTTGTAGTACCTCCTCATTACCCAATTGGATGTGGCATATGATGTTAACAAGTTGGCTCAATATATGCATGCTCCAAATGAAGAACACTGGCAAGCAGCAAAACATGTTCTCAAGTACTTAAAAGGTACAGTTTATCTTGGCTTGTTGAAATTTGATGATCCTCTACGGTTAACCACTTCTTCTGACTCGGATTGGGGAAGCCCACGAGATAAAGGATGGTATACTACTGCCTACATCATTTACATTGGGACTAATATTATTTCCTGGAAGTCCACATGTCAGAAAATAGTATATCGGTCTTCAACAGAAGCTGAGTATCAGGTGTTAGCGAATGCTGCAGCTGAACTTGTCTGGATTCAAAACTTGCTATGGGAGGCAGGTATTCGTCTATGCCAACCACTGTCAAATCTAGTCTTCTACTCCAGGATGAAGCATCTTGTATTAGATTATTTCTTCATTCGTGATATGGTTACTAAAGGTTCGTTATCTGTTCGGTAAGTACCTGCATGTGATCAAGTTGCAGATGTCTTGACTAAGCTATTGGGATGTGCTCTGTTATAGAAGTTCAGGTCCATAATTGGTGTAACCGATGGTTCATCCATCTTGCGGAGGCGTATTAAGCAATATTTGTTCACATATTTACTCTGTTGATTGAGTCTAGGTGGTTATATTTTATCTCCTGTAGAACTGGCCTAGAACTGTTGCTAGCGTTTCTTCTATTTATAGCTTATCTGTATATTGTTTGATATATTGAATGTACAGTGTTTCTTCTCATTCTCATAGCTATCACACTATATAGTAGTAGCCATATTTTATCTTTATTTTATTTTAGAAGCTATTGTATTTATTATTTGATTGTTAAATTTAACTAGTTTTTAATGTTTTTTTTTTCATATTCAATAGAAGTTTTTATAAGTTTTGAATTAAAATTATAAACTATGTGAGTTTTTGTAGTACAGAGTATATATTTTACGTTAGAGGGCGTTTGGTAGCAATGTAAGTTAAAACTTTATTGAGAATTTAAAAGATGAGAAAACTATTTTCACATTTGATGCAATATTTGACTTAGGAAATGTTAGGTCAATGAGAATCTAATTGCATGATATCAAGAAAAGTAAATCTTGTGACAAAAAGTGGAATCGTCCTTCTCAAGTGCCCCACAGTTTGTGAAGGGGTAAATCATAGTGATTCAGCTAACCAATAGAGGTTAGGCTTTTGCTCACTGCGCACAAGGAACCCCCCTAATTTTTAGAGAGGTTGCTCCCACAATTGACTCAACTTAGTTTCTTGTGACAAATTTCACCTCTGCAACCAATTGTGCTGCCCATATGGGCCAATGAAAGTAAACCTCACTTAGGAGATGTATGATTCTTTTTTCAGTGACTGAGAATATACCAATTTATTCAATTACGCATTTATCATTTTTGGCATCATGTTAAAATAGCTCTGTTATAAATATAATAAATTTGTCTCTCTCGCCATTATGAAGGATAAAAACACTATTTATCAAAGAAATTTGTCTCTTTCAACACTTTTTTTAATACATATGTATTGTTTTGTATATTGAATATTCTTATTGCATACTTGAATTTTTTGGCATATGTTTTATTAATTTATAAGTGATTTATTAAAGTCTCAATTATTTGTTATGTTTTTTCTTTTTAATGTTTGTATATAGAAAAATGATGGACATATTGGAAATGATCCAAGAATTGAGACACAGGATCCATGAGCCCACAACTCAGGGCCGAAGCATAGAAATTCTGGAGAGGATGAAGATATAAAAACTTTTCATAAGAATGCTTAAATAAACCAAACATCTTAATTAATTTTTCTAGGTAGTTTATTTAATTCTTATGTTTCTAAGGTAACACCATGTTAATTAATTTTCCCAAGAAAGTTATTCCCATCAAATACATTCGACCGATGTAATTTATATTTGTACTCTTGTTGTTTATATTTGTAGGAAGAGGCATAAGTGAAAGATATTTGAAAATTTTCTATAATATTTGTTGATACTAAGGCATGCATTATCTTAGCCAATTTGCTATTGGCAAGATGATGTGACATTTGCCACATCACAAACACACACACACACACATACACATATATGAACAGGATTTGGAAATTTACATCTGCAGCAAATTTGCAAATCCTATACAAAAGCTGCCGCAGCTATAGTTGCAGTAGCTTTTATAATTTTGTTTTGTATTTTCGTAAATTTTTTTCTTATACTTTTTAATATTTAAATGATTTGCAAATTGAGTGATATGGAAGTTGATCCGTTTTTTTAAAGTGAGAGAGATTTGTAGGGATAAGGATAGCTTAAGGGTCCATTTAGAAACCCCGAAAATGACTTCTAGAAGTCGTATTCAAGGAAAATATAGTCAAAAGAAAATATCCATTATTGTCCACGGAAAAAAAAAAAACTCAGTTTGGCGGAAAATGTGTTTCTAGATTTTTAGTCAGAAGACACTTTCTGAATTCTTTATTTTCCCGTATTTCTCTCTCATATCTTTTCAAGCTAGTTTTCGAATTATTATTACCACAAATGCCACAATCACTACAACCACCAACATCACTACACAACCACAACAACCACTGCCGCCGCCACCACCACCTCGTACCATCACAACCACTACCACCACACCACCATCACAACCACTACCACCACACCACCACCACAACCACTACCATCATCCCTAGCACCACCGCTGCAACCACTACCACCATCACACAACCACAACCATTAACACCAACACACCATCACCACACAACCAAAACCAGAACCACTACCACCACACAACCATAACCATCACCATCACCACCACATCACCACAACCACAACAGCACCACTATCACCACTACCAACACCATCAACACCACCAACACCACCACACAACCACCACTACCACTACCACTACTAGTACCACCACACCACCACAACGATGAGTGAATATGAAAGGAATTAACTTTGTATTTCTGTATGTTAGAAACACAGAATGAGATAACTAAAAGCATATTAGTCTAACTACCCTCCTAACTCTCTAACTACTCAATACACCCCCTCAAGCTGATGTTGGGCACGGGACAACGCCAAGCTTGACACGTAGATTAGTTAACCGTGTAGTCAAGATGGCCTTGGTGAAAATGCCTGCCAACTGATCATTTGTCAAGACAAAATTGACTTTAAGATCACCTATGGAGACCTTGTCCCGAACGAAATGATAGTCCACCTCAACGTGTTTTTGTCCTCGCATGAAACACCGGATTGGCGCACAGATATGTTGCCCATAAGTTCACGAAGCAACAATTGAACCCACACTACCTCCACAGCAACATCGGCTAAGGCTTTATATTCCGCTTTGGTAGAAGAACGTGCGACCGTGCGCTGTTTGCAAGACACCCACGGGATCAAATTCGAACCAAGGAACATTGCAAAGCTTGCAGTCGACTTTCTATCCAGCGAGCAGCCTACCCAGTCGGAGTCGGAAAACGCATAGACCATCGGAGATTGAGAAACGGCCAATCGTAACCCGTGAGTAAGGGTACTTTTAACATACTGTAGCACCCGTTTTAGTGCTGCCCAATGATCTTCAGTGGGACTGTGCATAAACAGGCACAGGCGATTCATGGGGAATGACAAATCTGGCCGTGTAACCAATAAGTACATCAGGGACCCAACTAGCTGACGATAAGGCGTTAGATCATCAAGTGGAGTAGAGCCAGTTGCAGCTTTAGACATTGTATTGGACATCGGTGTGGCTAGAGGTGTACGCGATTCCATACCAGCTTTACGTAGTAGTTCCGTCATGTAACGACGTTGAGATAACACAACCGCGCCATTACTGTAGATTGGCTCGATGCCCAAGAAGAACCATGGTCTACCAGGATCTCAAATTTTGAATGATGTTGAGAGCTTACAGAGTAAATCATTAATCAAAGCATTATCATTACCCAAAATGACGATATCGTCAACATAAACTAAAATATAAGCCCGGGATTGTCCTAAATCATATATAGAAAGTGACACATTAGTTTTAGAGGGCCGGAAACCAACGTCAATCAGAAAGGTATGCAAGCGTTTGAACCAGGCCCGAGGAGCCTGCTTCATCCCATATAGCGAACGCTACAGTTTATAGACACGATCTGGATAATTCTGATTGATATACCCAGGTGGTTGCTGCATGTTGATATCCTCTGTAATGTGATCATTAAGGAATGCATTATGGATATCAAGCTGATGCATACCGCAAAGGATAGAAAAAGCCGAACAGTGCCTGGTTTGATCACTAAACTAAACGTTTCGAAGTAGTCCTCACTTAGAACTTGGTTGAACCTAGACTTGGCAATTCGTGTGTACGGGTTCGTTAACGGGTCGACACGATAACGACACGAACACAATAAGGCTAAACACGGACACGACACGTTAAGGTTAACGAGTTCAAATTTTTAACACGAACACGAACATGATTTGTTAACGGGTTAAGCAGGTTGACATGGTAGACACGTTTTGTTAACAGGTTTTGGTTCGTGTCGACATGATATGACACGAAACCCGTTTAAATTTGCTAAACCTATTAATATATTTAAAAACTAAAATTTAAAGTCAAGTAATATAAAAAAGAAATAAAACCTACAATTCAATCCATCAAACAAACTAAAAAAAAAATCAATTTATAACATTCATACAATGATAAAATAACATCTAAAACTCATGATTAAAGAAGTTATACTAGTTTTTAGAATCAAATTGAAAATAATAAAAATTCAATTTTCAGATAGTTGAACATAAATATTTGGTGTAGGATCTTGGCCTAATTTAGTAAATTCATCCTTAATCATGCTCATGATATCTTTTGTAATCTCATTCATGACAATGGTTCTTAGCGTGTTGTAAATAGGTTTGTGTAACCGGGTTCGTGTAAACGGGTTAACATGATAATGTTAACGGGCTAAACGGTTCTTAATAGGTTTAACCAGTTGACCCGTTAAGGCACGAAACACTAACATGTTATTTTCGTGTCCGGCCTTGTGTTGTGTTAACGGGTCGTGTCCATAATTGCGAGGTCTAGTTGAACCCCTTGGCTACTAGGCGAACTTTGTAGCGTTTGACGGTACCATCAGCTTTTCGCTTAATGCGAAACACCCATTTACAGCCGATAATATTCATATCATGACGGGCTGGGACTAGTTGCCACGTCTGATTGTGTACAGGGCATTGAACTCAACATCCATCGCAGCACGCCATTGTGGGAATTTCACCGCCTGTGAGTAACACGTTGGTTCGTCATCATCAACAGAGGCCACCAAAGCCGTGGGATTCCAGCGCTGTGTTCGAGTTGTGTTCTAATGGTTCATGGCATGAGTCCGAACGGTGAGTCGTCGCCTTCGATTAGTGCGGCTTGTGTTCGATGAGGTTGTCAGTTGATAGGAGGACGACCCCGTATTAACGGAAGAAGAGGTAGGCAAACCCAGAACTTGCACACTGGTAGGATGTGCGAGTGCATTGTGTACTGGTGGCATTGCCGTAGAAGTCACTGGTTGGTTTACCAGAACACACGCCCATGGTAATGAGGAATGGGGGACACCACTTGGTAAGCTCCTGTCGGCATGCATACCTGTAGACTTATGGAAAGGAAAAACCTCCTCGTTAAAGCGAACATTCCTGGCTATGTAAATGCGTCCCAAGTTTAGGTCCAAGCACCTGTAACCACTGAAAGACTCGGGATACCCCAGGAACACACAGGACACGGAACGGTAGTCCATTTTGTGTCTATTGTAGGGACGGAGACATGGGAAGCATTCACACCCGAAAACACGAAGCATGTTATAGTTTGGTGACTTATTAAATAGACAAGTGTATGGGCTAGTGTTTTGGGTTACTGATGACGACATCCGATTTATTAAATATACTACAGATTCAAAGGCATCGGTCTAGTATTTTTGTGGAACATGACTTTGAGCTAGAAGTGTTAGACCGGTTTCAACCACATGATCGTGCCTACGTTTCACACGGTCATTTTGTTCGTGTGTGTGTACACAAGATTGTCTGTGGATAATCCCTACGGCAGTGAATACGTCATGAAGCTTGCGGTATTCACCACCGAAGTCTGATTGTATAGACTTAATGTGGCAGAAAAAATAATTTTCAACAAAAACACGAAATTTAGAAAAGATGGGATATATGTCAATTTTAAGTTTCATTGGATAGTACCAAATGTAACGCGAATAATCCTCTACAAATAGTAAAAAATAACGAAAACCATCAACTGACGGGACTGGAGAAGGCCCCTAAATGTCCGTGTAAACTAACTGTAAAATGGATTGACTAGAACGGTCTACACGCCGCAGTGGGAAGCGCACAGATTTACCCAGCTAGCACGCAGTACATAAGTTATTGAAAGCACGGAAAGATCCATTATGGGACATTTAGAAATGACCTGACGTAGAACTCGAAGGTGTGGGTGACTAAGGCGATTATGCCAGGTTTACGGGGATGCTCTGGCAGACATAAAAGCAACATGAGACGACGCTGTGAGTGAGTACATCTCGCCCATACTAGGATCGCTAAGCAGGACCTGATGGGTGATACGGTTCTTCACAAGAAAATGAGTGGGGTGAAACTCAAAATAAACGTTATTGTCATTTGTAAACTTATGCACAGATAATAAGGAAGCACGTAACTTAGGCACATAAAGAATGTTATTTAGAGACAGTGACCGTAACTTAGAAGCTATAGATAATGAACATGTGTTCGAGATTTGCAAAACTGAGCCATCTCCCACACGTAGATCCTCGGTGCCGGTATATGGTTCGGCATTGTCTAAGCCATCCACACGCAGCGTGGCATGTGTGTTTGCGCCTGTGTCTGGGAACCGACATTTGAAAATGGGGCAGTATGATGATCATCCTAGGGTTGCTGGAACGCCATATTCGCATGCGGAGCAGAAGTCACGCGGTGCGTCGGCTGCGTAGGTGGTGACTAATGTCCAGCGACGTTGATGAAGCGCTGGTAGCAGGTCAGGGCGGTGTGGCATTGCATGTCGCACAGTTGGAAGTGCACACCCCCACGGCTGTGTTGTCTTCGTCCCCGCTGCCCTCTGTGAGATCGACCGCGACCCCGGTTTCCATCCTAGTTGTGGCGAGGTGACAGTAACATCTGTTGGGCGAATAATGCCGAGGGAGACGAGTGCCGCGCTGGAGACAAATCCTCTGGAAACAGATACTGATGCATGGAAAGGAGATCAACGACCTTCAGGATGCTCAGGGGAGCGCTCTTCATAGTCAACGACGCGACGGGGACATTGTATTCTAGCCTCAATCCCTAGAAGACATGCAGATTTTGTTCATCGAGGCTAACTGACTGGCCAGCCTGTGCGAGCTGCTCGACGATCACTCGAGCTGGTCCGAGATATTCTGCTGGCTTGGAATCTCCTTGATGAGGATTCTGGAGTTGAGACAAGAGGCTCAACGAACGGGCTCTTGAAGCTACCTAAACAGATCGCGATGTCGTATGACCAATCGCCAGATACAACACCTCCTCAGCGAGCGATGAAATGAGCATGCTGAGTATGGACTGGTCTTGTTGGACCCACTGGGCACGGAGAGGATTGAAGACCAGAGAAGCTGAAGTGGCCGATGTCACAAACTTCGGCGGGCATGTACTGGAACCATCTACAAAACCATAGAGGTTCTGGCTGCGTAAGAAAGGCACAAGCTGCGCTCTCCAAAATAAATAATTTGTGGCAGTCAGCTTTATTAACACATAACGGTGTGCTTGGTAAAGAATATTTGGGGTACATAGGTAAGGAACTGGAGCCGTGGTGATCGTCCGGCTTGAGGAGTCTATGGGTGCAGCATTGTTTGCAGGTGGTGGGGCTTGGTTATTTTGATCGGCCATAGGATCGTGAAAGGCTGATACCAGACGAGTGAAGATGAAAGGAATTAACTTTGTATTTCTGTATCTTACAACATGAGTTTAGAGGATATATATACACAAGAGAAACACAGAATAAGCTAACTAAAAGCATATTAGTCTAACCACCCTCCTGACTCTCTAACTACTCAATAACAACCACCAACGCAACTACCACATCACCACTACCACCACCACCACTTATTACTTTATTAGTATTGTTGTTGTTGTTGTTGTTATTATTATTATTATTATTATTATTATTATTTGAGCAAATTGTCATTTTGGTCCACTGACTATAGGGGTTCTATTAATTATAGTCCACGACTTTCAAAAGTGTTAATTGTATACCATAACTTTTCAATTTGTATCAATTTTGGTTACTCCGGCGAAATTTCCGGCCAAATGTCGCCGGATTCTCTTAATTACTCAGTTAAGGCTTAATGTTAGGGGCAAAATTGTATTTTCCAGTCCAATTTCGCCGGCCAAATTGTCGCAGTCGCATAATTGTATTTTCCGGTCCAATTTCACCGGCCAAAATTGTATTTTTCAGTCCACGACTTTCAACTTTGTTGACTTCACTTCATCTCTATATTACTCTCTGTTACTTCATTCATGTTCTCTGTTCTATTTGCTACTAGGAGATTTAGGGCTTTCAGATTTGTGATGTTCAGGGACGAGCTATCCATGAGGGATGTGATAGAGGGGATGAACGGCCAGAGCCTAGACGGTCGTAGTATCACCGTCAACGAGGCTCAGTCGCAAGGGAGCGGCGGCGGAGGTGTATTCCGCGGTGGAAGACGTGAAAGAGGTGGCAGCAGTTACGACCGTCGCGAGGGTACCTACGGCGATGGGCGTGGATATGGTGGTGGAGGCGGCGATCGCTATGGCGGAGGCGGTTACGACGGCGATGATCGCTGAACCGGGTTTGGGATAGGGGGTTTGGGTTGGGTTATTTTGGATAGTGGAAAGTACATTTTTGCCCCTTAAGTTAAGCCAGATTAGAGGGTTTAAGAGAATCCGACAACATTTGGCTGGAAATTTCGCCGGAGTGAGCAAAATTGATACAAATTGAAAAGTCATGGTATGCAATTAACACTTTTGAAAGTCGTGGACTAGAATTAATAGGACCCCTATGGTCAGTGGATCATAATGGCAATTTGCTCTTATTATTATTATATTACAAATAATATATTCATTTTCGGGTAAATGAACCAAACATAAAAAATGTAATTTCTTAACATTCAACCAAACAGAAAAAGATAGTTTTCTAACCTCCAATTGAACATTAGAAAATTAAATTATTTTATGAAAAATGATTTATTTTCAAAAAATAATAATACGTAACCTCCAAAAAATCATTTTCCGTAAAACATTTTCCAAGTTTCCAAACGGACCATAATTTAAATAATACTTACTACAATAAAATGTTGAATGTAACAAACATGTGCCAATCTTTATAAATTGAAACAAATATATAAAATGAGATGAGGAGATTATCAGTTTAATTTCAAAAATTTTACAACCCATTTGGTTGGAGAGAATTAGAATTCTACTTCCATCTAATTGTGAAGGTACGTAAATTCTTTCGTTTAGTTAGATGGGATTGTAATTGCCTCATTTTCATGGAATTTGAATCCTATGCTCCCTTGGTATTTTCAATTCTGCCTTTTCTTGGAAAAAAATTCCATTGAGACAAAATTACCCTTTTGTTTTCTATCCTAAAATTGATATTTGACTATTTGTATGCTCACGTCTCCCTCCCAGTGTGTATCTTCTCCTTCTTTGATCTGTTAACGAAGAACTAACGCCGGCTCGAAGACTTACTAACACTCTCGTTCTTATTTTTCAGAGCAATAATCAGTAGTCCAACCTCAAGCAAGTATATTTTCTCAAAACTCTCTTATTTCTTTTATTGATTTCAATTCAAATCTAGGATTAAGTACCTTTTGGGAGCTAATAAATATGTTATATTGATACAAGTTTATATCCAAAGTAAACAATCAATCTAAGATATGGGCATATTCCAAATAACAACTACATTGCATTATAGTTTTTTCACAAATTTACTTGTCACTTAAGATTTATAACAACAACAATAATAATAAGTATGGACATTTTGGTCTTAATACTACTTATTCACTTTCAATATCATGGATACCAAATATTGAAATTTAAATTCTCAGTAATTCTATTCTTGTAAATCAAACACTGGAATTTAAATCTCACACTATTCATCGATCTCCCATGGAATTGCAATTCCTTTCTCCCCCAATTCCTTCCTTGCAACCAAAATTTGTTGATGTGCAAGAATTAATATGGTGTTTGGTTGTAAGGAGGGAATTAGGGGAAAAATAATTGTGATTCCTTGATAGAGGAATAGTGTGGAATAAGGTGAGAATTTAGGGTGTGTTTGGTTGGTGGGTTTAGGCATAAGGAATGAGTATGAAAGTGATTGCTAGTGTTTGGTTGATAGGTTTTGAGAATGCTACTATGGGTTTGGAATACCCCATTAATGAGAAAACCCATACCCTTATTCAATAAGGGTTTCACTTCCCTTCCTCATTTTTTCTCCAACTATTAATAATCATTCCCATTCCACCCAACTACCAAACATGCTAAATATTTTCACCAAAACCCATTACCCTTACCAAGTATTTGATACACATTCCAATTCTGATTCCCATGTGCGAACCAAACGCACCCTTAAATTCTAATATTTGGTTGCAGGAACAAAATTACTGAAAATTTCAATTTCAGTGTTTGGTATATATCCGTGACAATTGGAAAGAAATAAGTAGTATAAAGACCAAAATGCCCATACTTATTATTATTATTATTATTATTATTATTATTATTATTATTATTATTAGCAGCAGCAGTATTAATCTTAAATAACAATTAAATTTGTGTCAAAACTATAATGCAATGCAGTTGTTATTTGGACATTTTGGATATATATAAACGGGTACCACTAGAACATATTTAATAGCTTCCAAAATTAACTTAAGTATGCAATGTTAAGTTTCATAAGCTCACATCCAAACAATCAATAAAAGATTTGCTGCCCTTTGATGTCCTACTTAGCATGAACCTAATTATTTTCAGTGTGGTTCGTTGCTAGTCAATGATATTAGAAAATATGTAGTTAGACAAAAATAAATAAAAGTTAATATACAAAAATTAAAATTATTATAATCTCAATAATATAAATACTTATTGGAATCATGCTATGCACATATCTTGAATTAAATGTTGTTATAGTATTTTTAATTTACCTTACATGTACTTGAAATTTAAGTATTGGACTGCTACTATACCTATGCAAGTTGTAAGGAGTAAAAATTTGCAGACAAGCTAGGCTGTAGTGGCAGAAGAGGTATACTTGTTGAATGTTCACGTGCTGACATGCACATTTCATGCATGGTGGGGACTCAATCAAGAATTAGGCATCCATTCTGGTACTTGTGCATATCCCACAACAAGTTTAGCTCTCTTCTACCCATAATATTAATGTAGCAGAACCCATATAATGCGCATATACATATGATGAACACAGAAAACAGATAAGGGTTTCATGTGCAGAGGGAAACAAGGCGGTTCCATGGGTAATTTCCTTGGTTAAAACACATGCCGGAAACAACATTGGGGATTTTTAAATACTCGTACATCATAGCGCTTTTTAGACTCAATTTTCAATTAAATTCATTGCAGAAATTGGCTCTGTGTAAGATTTTCTCATATAATATATCTTATATATTATGGCTTTAATTATGTTATGCAAGTTGACTAGGCTTATTAAGTAGTTTTGTTGAACTGAATGACTAAAAGTTGTTTGTCTGTCATCAACCAAAAATCCTATATAAAGCATATATTGATGGGATATATGATATACAATATATAGCACATACAGTTCACGTTACTTATACTGCTCAAAATAATCCAAGTACATGCACCATCTAAGGTTTTGAGTAGGACAGAATGTCTAACCTTTTACTTGAAATTCTACCACTCAAGAGGCAACACAATTGAGAGGACATCAACTATGTTGGAGACCAATATCGCTTCCGCTTCTGCTGTTACAATGTTAGATTTCTCGTTATCAAGTTTACATTCAATCAATATTAGATTACATTTATATCTATCATTTGATATCAGAGCCATTATAATCTCTACCTAGTTGTGTTTGTATTGCCTGAATACTTGCTGGATATGTCCGTCGTGGAGCTCTTCAACCAACACCTTTAGGAGTGGCGATAGAGTCCAACAGTACCGTGGGGTGCTGTGGCGGCCAACCCGCGTTTGGTTTCTTGGCAACGGTGACAATGCACGCCTTTGTTTATTTTTTTGTCAGATCACGAGGTTTACTGAGCAGACCCTAAGTGTACGTAGGAGACCCCTTTAAACACATGTCATATACTCAGACTAATCCCGTTCGCATTAGATCAATCCAATTAAGGGGTAAGTAGTGCTAGCCAATTTAATTTTTTCCATACGAAAAGAGATTCAAATTCCCGACATCTCTTAAAAGACAAGAGTACACAGTTAGTCATACTAACCAAATTGGTTAAAGTACGCCTTATTTAAACACGAGACTTTTATTTTAAGAAGAATCGAATTCTTCCCACTAGGCCGGGCCACAAGTTGTTGGTAACATAGGGAGTTTTTGACTATGGCGATGTTGGATGGAAATGCAAATTGAAAGGTGTCCATTATAGAGGGTCTTATCCATCTCAATCCTAGAGATTGCAAAAGATATGGTGTTGCTTGGTCCTCTTGTTTGCCTAGTGGAAGTCACTGTCTGAAGGCACCCATTTCGGTGGATGCGGCCCACTGTCTTCCTAACCACACATTTCTCCGCGTAGGATTCTTACTGTGCATGTGTGTATTCCACCAGTACGTATGTTGGTTGTGTGTTTCACCAATTTTTATACCATGGGTCAGGGTTTGATATTACATTTTAAATTCTCGTCAAAAATTATATTTTTGTTACCTCGTGGACATTCCAAATAAAAAAAATTATATTTTTGTTATTAACATATTATGTACTTATAGTTCATAATTTTTGTACCTGTAAATAAATTGAAACACATAACATGATAACTACAGATACTTAAATTTTTTTGACAAACTACAAATCGATAAATTATTAACTGCATGTACATAATATCTTAACGGCAAACACATAAGATGTTGGTTAACATGTTGTGTCTGTAATTAAATTTATTTATATGTAAAAAATAATTAATTACATGTACATATTGTGCCAAGTGCAATTATAGAATTGAATGTTATTTTTGAATAAGATTTACAATAAAAGATAAATTCTATTTGATGATATAATTTGCCATATTTTACGAATCCAAAGATAGATGTCACTCACGGGTCAAATCAATGTACAAAATCATCGTAGGACGCAGAATCAGGTGCGTCCGAATAAACGCTTTCTAATCCACAGTCATTTCAGGTTGATATATGAAATTTTGAGCTGATTTGATGATCTTATAGTGGCCTGGTAGCAGCTAGCTAAGCTAGTAGTGCCAATAGCATTATCACGCTCTGTTCCCATTTTCTAATGTTTTTTATGGTCCCACGCAGATACAAGAGATCCGGCTATTTTGTTTCCAAGGTGACTTTTCACTCAATTTAAGTAAGAATGTAAGGTTTATGTCAATGCATGATTACTATTTCGAACGAATCCTACATTGCACAGATTGAATCTTAATTGAAATCATACCAACTATTTTGAATTAAGTTTCAAAATTAGTATCCGCAAGACTCCAATTCAATTCTTATTTTTTTTAGAATTACAATGAATGGATGGAAACTTATACTTAGTAAAAAAAAAAACATTTTACCTTGTATATTATGTAGTGGAGTCTTATCAAGTTTTTATCAGGGAGTGGAGTCTGTTTTTCCTCCCATGCAAGTTTTTATCAATCAAATATTTATTTCTCTTCTAAACCCTAAACCCTTCCTTGGCCCCTACCGGTACTCACATGAGCAAAAGAATGTCATAGGGGAAATGGTGGAGGAAATGCTAAGTTCTGGAATCATTGCCCCTAACTTTCCCTTTTACCTCCCAAATATTTGCATGAGTTTTTGGTGTCGGTGTGTTTTCGTTATTCTAAGACTGATGTGTTTTTATTCATTTATTCAGCCAATGACACTCATGTGTATCTTTTAGTATATGTTGATGATATTCTTATTATGGCCAGTGACGCAAAGTGTGTTTCTAATTTGGTCAGTTGTTTATTGTGTTTAGGGTGCATGATATGGGTGATCCTTTGTTTTTTTTTAGTATTGAGACTGTTTCTGTGGCTAATGGTATGCTTCTTTCTCAACGTCGTTATATGAGTGACATTTTGAAGCGAGCAAGTATGGTTAACTGTAAAGCCTTGGTCATGTCTCTCTCTGTTGCACGGACTTTTGATGAGTCGGTTGAGCCATATGATGATCTCACACAATACAAGAGTTTAGCTAGGGCTCTATAGTATCTAACTGTGACTCGTCCTGATCTGTCTTATAATGTTAACAACCTCTGTCAACACATGCACTCCCCTACTGTGGCACAATGGGCCATGTTGAAACAGGTTCTCCGGTATATCAAAGGTACATTACACTGTGGTTTGCTTTTATGTAAGTCCTCCTCAAATGTGTTGCATGCTTTTAGTGCTTCTGATTGCACTGGTTTGCCTGAGGATCATAAATCAACCAGTGTCTATGCGGTCTATCTTGGTTCTCGCTAATTTAATTTCATGGTCTTGTCAAAGAAAAAAAATGTGGCTCGTTCATCTACGGAGGCTGAGTATAAGGCTTTGGCAGATGTATCAGCTAAAGTTACGTGGCTTGTGGCTTTGATGCGTGAATTAGATTTGCCTCTCACATTGTCTCCTAAACTATGGTGTGATAATCTAGGTGCTACATATCTCTGTGCTAATCCTGTTTTTCATGTGCGCACAAAACACATTAAGATTGATTACCACTTCGTACGTGATAAAGTGGCAAAGAGGGAGCTTCAGGTTAATTTTATTTCTACGAATGATCATATTGCTGACATATTCACTAAACCGTTGGCTTGTCCTCGTTTTACTCTGCTTTGCGACAAGCTCAGTGTTGTTAGTCATCCTACTTGAGCTTGAGGGTGAGTATTAGGAATCTATTTATATTTGTATTTTATTTTACATTGGACTCTAAGTCTTGTATAGTCTATATAGGACTCACTTTAATTTTTATTTATCTTCTCAATTACTATTTTCAATAATATCTAGAATTACGTTCTCATACCCAACACACAGGATGATATTTTCTCTCCCTGTCCATAATAAATTTCTAACCACTTTCTTGAAAGTGTCACAAACCCTAAGATCCAATAACACTTTGAGAGAAATTTTCATCCCACAATAAAGATCGAGATACTTGTTCTTCTATCCCTCAATGCACCCATTAACCTGGTCAATATAATAAAACAGGAAAAAAGGCTCACATTGCTTTCACCCAACATAATTGTGTATGGACGATATGTTAGAACAATTATTATTATTCTTGTGGCTCATTAATTAATTATTTTAAGTTCCCTATTTATGATAAATATCCATTTAAATGTAAAATGAACTAATTCATTAATGGTCAATTAAAAGATAAAAGAGTAGTTTCAACTGCTCATCAGGTAACTTCTTACGTTGGTGGAACGTGAGAATGTTTTAATTATCCTGACACTCTGGTCCTCTTTTTAACCTTCCGAAAAAACTAAAACTCTCCCTCAACCAGAGTTCTTAGATTAAGAGAATGTTAAAGGTCTAGAGCGAAAAATAAAGTCTCCAGTCAATCAACCATAGGAAAACCATGGAACCACGTATATTCATTAAACACTAATTAAAGCATGTGAAAATCGTGTGTTCTGAAAATCTTGCGTACATAGGAATCTTAAATTTGGTATCGGAGCCAGGTTTAAGAACATGTGATTTTTCTTTTAAAAATTTTTTTCATAATTATCTTACGTATCTATGTTGATGACGCAACTCATTGTTTTTCATATTTTTCATATTTCGTATTTGATGATGCAGCACTGAGATTTGTTAATTTGATGGTGCAGTACAAAATCAAATTTAGATATTACAAAATCTTGAATTCGTATTTGATGATGCAGTACGAAATATGAAAATTATGTTTAAATATTTCGTATGTGTATAATCGTATGGTTATGTTTAAAGCATTAAACACACTTGTTAATTACGTGAATGACTACAATTCCATTCATATTTGTGTTGTTGTTCCTTTCAAGCATTATATATATTTAATTTTGTGGGCTGCATCATCATCGTCTTCATCTCCTCACCGTACACAAATATGTTTAATGCTTTAGATATTGGGTTGAAACATCAACATTTGTGTCGACCCTTTCAATGAACTCTATATTGGGACAAATTTATTGACTGATGATTACTGCATTGTATTAGTTCTTAGTATTATGAGGTTTGGTTGCTGATTCTTTGCATATGAATGCTAATAGTGATAATTATGTATGTGGATTCATTTAAACTGTTATTCGGTATTGATTTTATGATTTTATTTATTATAGTATATATATTTGATATCTAATTATGATTAATTTGTTAGTCACCAAAGTAATAAAATTATAAAGTTTTATAGATATCAAATTTAAATGAAAATCAATTGCACATGATTATGTGATGATTATAATGATATGACATGATGTTAAATGCTATTGTAGTGGATAAATTGAAGTTTAATAATTATGAAATATTTAAGAGTTACCCAAAGGTTGATCAATTATTTTATAATTATAAACATAATAGTGGTTAATTATTTATATTTGATTGGGTTGTTTAGCATACCCAATTATTATATGAAAATTGTAATAATTGAGCATCGTATTATGTTTAATATTATGTGTTGTTGGATCAGCTAAATGAGACCTTCAATGTATTTGATTGTTTATGAGTATGTTAATTAAATCTGTTTATCTGTTTATGCATTAATGTAGAATTAATGTTTAAGCATTTTATATGTATTGCATCATCTAGTTGTGCTTAATTCAATTCATTCGCAAGCTGCATCTATTGTAAAGTTCAATAGGATGAACTTTGATGAGTGGTATGAACAATTCTAGTTTCCATTTTCATTTCCATTTTTGGTCCTACTGTTATTGGAGCATTGTCAATTTTAGTCCACTTCATTAATTTTTGTCACATTGTGACCAGTCTTATTTAGTTCTTGCTACTTTTAGTCTACCGTTAAAATTTTTGTCAAATTGCCGTAAAAAATAGAGGTATTTTTTGTCTTTTCATGCTTTGGTCATTTCTTTGACCCTTTGCAGTGGTTCTCCTTACACATTTTCATTCATTGAAGAGGTCCGACGAAAGCCATGTGAGCCACATTACAAAGCCACGGCTTTCGCCGGACCTCTTCAGTGGATAAAATTCTGTAAGGAAAACGACTACAAAGGGTAAAGGAGATGATCAAAGCATGAAAAGATCAAAACACCCCTGTTTTGACAGTTATTTGACGAAAATTTTAACAGTGGACTAAAAGTGGCAATGACTAAATAAAGCTGGCCGCAATGTGGCAAAAATTAATGAAGTGGACTAAAATTAACAATGCCCCAATAACAGTAGGACAAAAAATGGAAATGACTCTGCACTAATGTAGAATTAATGTTTATCATCTAGTTGTGCTTCAATTCATTCGCAAGCTGCATCTATTGTAAAGTTCAATAGGATGAACTTTGATGAGTGGCATGAACAATTCTAGTTTCACCTCGGTGTTCTGAATCTTGATCTAGCACTCTTGAATGGCAATCCCGCTGCCACTAATGATACTACCAATGCTGATGATGTAGATTTCCATCAAGCATGGGAAAGATCAAATAGACTCAGTTTAATGCTTATGCGAATGACACATGGAAACAACATTAAGTCTACAATTTTCAAATTTGACAGTGCTAATGATTTGTTGAAACATGTGGAGGAAAATTCACATTCTAAATGTGCTGATAAGGCCCTAGCGGGTACGCTTATGGGTAAACTAACCACCATGAAATTTGATTTTTCGCGTCCCATGTATGATCATATTACTAAGATGTTGAGCTTCGCAGCAAAATTAAGGTCCATGGAAATGGACATGAGTGGTACTTTCCTTGTACAATTTATTTTAAACTCTTTGTCTCTCGAGTATAAGACATTCCAAGTGAATTACAATTCCATTAAAGATAGATGGAATGTGCTGAAATTGCATAAAATGCTAACCCGAGAGGAAAATGCTTAAAGGACAAGGGATTCACTCAATTAATCTCATGAGTCAGTCAATGGCTAGTAAAAGTTTAGAAAGAAGAATCAGAATGGTAAAAAAGAACCAATGAAACTAATGAGTTATCTTCTCAAATCTACAAAAAGGAACACAAGAATGACAAGTGTAATTTCTACAAGAAATCTGGACATTTTCAGAGAGATTGCCTTAAGCGTAAGGCATGGTTCGAAAAGAAAGGTATACATTGTATATCAGTATGGTTTGAATCAAATTGAACTGAAGTTCCTTATAATACTTGGTTGATTGATTCTGGTTCAATTCTATTACTCATGTTTCGAATACTATGCCTCATGTTTCGAATACTATGCAAGGATTCCTTATGACTCAAACAATAAAGCCAAATGAAAATTTTGTGTTCACGGTGAACTGAGTTAAAGCTCCAGTAGAAGCCATTGGAACTTATCGTTTAATTTAGATACTGGACATCATTTGGATTTGTTTGAAACTCTATATGTTCCTTCAGTTTCTAGGAACTTAATTTCTTTGTCAAAACTGGACACTTATGGTTTTTCTATTAAATTTGGAAATGGTTGTTTTAGTTTATTCAAACAAAAATTGGTTCTGGCATTCTGATGGTTTGTACAAATTAAAGCTTGATAATCTTTTTGCTGAAACTCTCTTAACCCTATATCATAGTATTATGATAAGTGCAAAAGATGCCATCTTTATAAGGTTATTATCGGATCGTCTAGTGCACAATTCGTTGCTTTTGTGTTTGATTTGAGCCTTAAATTGCATTGGAATGCTTGTTAGTGCCATCGGACCCGTTCCACGCTTTGCTAATCGTTTTTGTAGGAAAAAGATGTGCAAAAAGGCAGAAGATGACAATATTTCAGAGAAATGAAGAACGAACCGAAGTGGGAGCAAGAAGAGGCCTTGGACGCACCTTGGACGCGCCTTGGATGCGCGTCCAGGCCGCGTCCACCCCTGCGTCCAATATTTCGCTCTCTGAAGTTTGAAGTCTGGGCAGCAGAGGCACTCTGGGCGTACAGTAGACATGCGTCCAGCCTGGCGTCCATCGCGATTTTTACTCCCTATTTAAGATATTTTGGCGGAAAAGAAAGGAGATCTCTCCATTCATCCACCATTCCACACCCTAGACTTTCTCTCTCTAGGATTAGCCTAGAGAGATCTCTCCCAATTCACTCCACATTGCAGTTCATAGGTTTAGATTAGAATTAGAGAAGAATTCCATTGTTGCAAGATTGTGATCAACATTCAAGTTCAAATTCAAGTTCAAGTTCAAGTTCAAAGTTCAATTCCTAGCTAAGTCTCCCTTTTAATTTCTTGTCATTACTTTTGCTTTTACTATTTCAATTCCAAGTATGATTAGATAGATCTTTGTGGATTTGGATTGAGCAATTTTGTATGGATATTCTTGAGCTTTGAATAGATCAATTAGGTTTTGCAATTGCTTTGATTATGAGTTTGGTTGTGTGAGTGGTGATCCACTTTGACTCTTGTGTAGGGGTGATCAACCTATATGAGAGGTGTTTGGAGAAGGAGTCTCATCTACGAGAGTAGAGTTACTCCTTAGCCTAGCCTAGCACATTTCCCTCTCACCTTTGAGAAAAGGGGGAAGTGGAAGATAAGAAGCACATAACGTGTTTGACAAAATGCCTCTCCTAGNAGAAGCACATAACGTGTTTGACAAAATGCCTCTCCTAGCCTAGTGATCACAAGGATGACATTACGGCCTAAGGAGTGAGTCCATTGACCACGAGAGTGGCGGTGGTGTTGGTGACCTTGTCTCATTTTCATTATCTAAGTGTTGCTAGGCTAATATCTTAGGAAATCAAGGATACCTATATGAGTTGCAAGATCCAAATCCTCCTTTCCAATTGATTCTCTCTATTGTTGTTCCTTGTTTTCCTTATGTTTCATGCACCTTTCTTACTATGTTTGGGTTAGCTTTCAAACACTAAACACTCTTGTGCTTAATCCCCTTACCGCTCAAATTCCCTCCTTGCCGTCCTTTGAGAACGATACTCGGAAATCTTTCCGTTTTAACACCTATTTCTTTCCATCCACCGCGAAAACTACATTCATCATATTAGAACTAAAAGAAGTTTAGTGGATGAAAGATAAACATACTTGTGGCATAAACGTTTGGGTCACATATCCAAGTAAAGGATTCAAAGATTTGTAAAGAATGAAATTCTTCCTAAATTGGATTTTACTGATCTCGGTATTTGTGTGGATTGTATTAAAGGAAAACATTAAAACCACACAAATAAGAATGCAACCACAAGAAGCACACATCTCCTTGAAATTATACACATTGATATATGTGGACCTTTTGATGTTCCAACTTTTGAAAAAGAAAAATATTTTATCACATTTATTGATGATTTTTCATGTTATGGTTATGTCTATTTGTTGCATGAAAGATCTCAATCAATAAATGCCTTAGAGGTATTTGTTGATGATGTTGAAAGAGAATTAGACAGAAAGGTGAAAATTATAAGATTTGATAGGGGTGGTGAATATTATGGAAAGTATAATGAAACTGGACAATGCCCTGGTCCATTTGCTAAATTTCTTGAAAAACGTGGTATTTCTACTCAATACACAATGCCTAGAACACTGAAACAAAATGGTGTTGCAGAAAGGCGTAATCGTACCTTAATGGAAATGGTTAGGAGTATGATGAGTTATTCCTCTTTAGCCTTATCATTGTGGACATATGCTTTAAAAACCATCGCTGATTTATTAAACAGGGTTCCTAGTAAAGCAGTTTCAGAAATGCCTTTTGAAGTGTGGAGGGAAGAAAGCTTAGTTTAAGGTACCTTTATGAACCAACCTGAGGGTTTTTCAATTGAAGGAAAGGAACACGTGGTGTGTAAACTTAACAGATCAATATATGGCCTTAAGCAAGCTTCCCGACAATGGTATCTTAAGTTTAATGATACTATAACTTCCTTTGGATTTAAGGAAAACACTGTTGATCAATGTATAAATGAAGGTTAGTGGGAGCAAGTTTAGAATTTTGATATTATATGTCGATGATATTTTGCTTGCTACTAATATTCTTGGTTTACTACACGAGACCAAGATGTTTCTTTCTAAGAACTTTGAAATGAAATATATGGGTGAGGCATCCTTTGTAATTGGAATTGAAATATTCCATGATAGATCACAAAGAGTGTTAGGATTGTCTCATAAAGCATATATTAACAAAGTCTTATAAAGATTTAGAATAGAAAAGTGATCTGCATCTGTTGCTCCAGTTTAGAAGGGAGATAAGTTCAGCCTTCTTACATAAGCAACATCTGAGAAGAAAACCCTCTTTGGTTGATGAATTAGTCTCTTAAAATCAATCATGTTCATTCTGTAGCACAAAATTTGTAACTACCCGTGTGATTTAGGTACAAAATTCATGACCATAAGGCACATGGAATCAAAACACCAAACACAAAAACTCATTAAAAGATATGCATAACTCATCTTAATGTGTTTACACAACTCCTATGATTTAGATACAGAATTCATGAACATAAAGCGCATAAAATAATAACACCAGACACAAAAACTCATCACACGAGACGCATAACTCAACTACTCAGCTTCATCTACATAAAAACCCTAATCACGGATAAACAACAGCTCAAATAGAAGTATAATCAAAATAAATAATTCAACAATAATCGTAGAAATTGTTCTCATATATAGATCACAAATAAGTAATCAAGGCATATCAAATACAAATTCAATTAATTCCATCAACAACCAAATAAAAAACAAGTGAAAATCAATATATATAGATCGCAACTTTAAAATTTAATTTATTTGAAAAAAAAAAATTAAACCTTGAATGGATTTGTCTGTCAATGCCAACTCCTGAGGAGCAATAATCTCGTCTATCACTGCCAATTCCTGCGGGGGAATCATCTCATCCCTATTGAGCACACGCAACGCAATGAAGATCAAATTCAAAGATTCAATGCCAGAAAATGCGCGAGAGAAAAAAAAAACTGAGAAAATAAATTTAAAAGAAAAAGGAAACTGCTAAAATAAAAAAAATAGCAAATAAAGGTTAACAAAATGACAAACTAATCCGTTAACATAAACGCATAAAACGGCGTAGTTTGGATCCAGTGTTCATAGTGTACTGTGGACACTGATCCATCATATAAATTGTCAATAATTATAGCACTTAATTGTTCAAATTAGACTTACGATCTTTAATGGACCAAGTGAACTATAAAAAACTTATAAGAGAGAAGGTCTAACACAAAAATACACTCAAACTTAATAGTATTACCAACAAAAATACCAATAATAAAATATGGTAGTGAATAATAATTAAAATTTAATAAACATGTTCTCCAATAATTAATAATATTATTACATTTACTAAAGATGTTATACACCAAGTAAATGGGTTATAATTACCATTACCATTAAAATATCAAACAATAATGGTACGGCCCATACTTTAATGACCCAAGATAGGCCCAAATAGATTGTCTAAAATAGATTTTAAAGCCCTAGAGAAAAATAGGCAATCGTTATACCCTGCACCACGGTGCACATAGAAATGTGCACCACGTACGTAAACGACGTCGTCTTGATGTTAGTGGACGCGGACGCGAGTGACTACAAGGAATTCATTATTCATAATACACATAATCATTATCTAGAATACATAGAACATTTGCCTAGAATACACAGAATGTTTGCCCAGAATACACATAATATTGACATAAAATACACAGATGTTAGTGGACGCGGACGCGAATGACTCCAGTGAATTCATTATCTATAATACACATAATCATTATCTAGAATACACATAACATTTGCCTAGAATACGCATAATGTTTGCCTAGAATACATAGAATATTGACACAAAATACACAAAACTCATCTTCCTAGCATTTGAATGCACAAACACATTACAACCTTTGTTAATAACATGAATACATGAATATTGACACAAAATACACAGAACTCATCCTCCTAAACATTCGAATGCACAAACACATCACAACTTGTGTTACTAACATGAATATACAGAACGGTTGCCTCGAATACACAGAACGGTTGCCTAGAATACACAGAATGATTGCCTAACACAGAATATTAACATAAATACAGAGATCGGCCGAAATAGAAAACGTGATTTCCAAAAAAACAGACGGTTAGTTTACAATGCTCAAAACGACGTCGTTTACGTACGTGGTGCACATTGCTATGTGTACCGTGGTGCACAGTATAATTTGCCAAAAATAGGCACAAATTTTACTATGGACCATGGCCTACAAAGCATTATAGACCATGTAATATCTTATCTGTTTCACAACTAGTGCAAAGTTTTGGAATTCAAGACCAACCAAACTTCCTATTTCTTTCTCTAGTATCCAAGACGCTAGAAGATTTAGTACAAAAGATTAGAAAGCCACACTATCAGACATTCGCAACTAGTGCAATAATTGAATATGTAGGATAGACATATATGATCCACTGCCATGGCATCAGTTAACCTTGCAGAATATCATTCAATATTATCCTCAGCATCACTTTCTCTTTCACTTCCACTTGATTGCTCAGTATCACTTTCTCTTTCACTTCCACTTGATTGCTCAGTATCATTTTCTCTTTCAATTTAACTTGATTGCTCAGAATCACTCTTCCTTGAGTGCTCGGCATCACTCACTCTTACCAGTGAATAAAAGCAACAATTCTTGCACAGAGACACTACTGGCGGTGACAGAATCATTAAACTCATGACCCTTGTCCAAAAAAACAAGGGATTCCACATAAGGAGTTCCATAGAGAGAAGACCGTAAAAGATAGGAGCTTGTGAAAGGGCGCACTTCAAGAAATTTGGATTTTAGGGTTGTAGGGTTAAAAGAATCCCAGCGTCCGAATGCCTGCATAAACTGAATGTCACCATTTTCCCTAAATCCAAACTGCCACCCCAAGTTCATATGGCACTCAAAAGATACTTGCTTCATCCATGACTCTTTCATTATCCATATACAACACTCCCACGACCCAACCACAATAACAGCGAGTGATCCCATGTATATACCAACAGAAACCTTACCCGCAAAATTCCCCCTCCATGCCAAGTTCTCTGGCAACTCCATTCCCCCGAACCTCTCCTTGCTCAAGTCAAATGATACCATCTTTCTCCCCTTTGTGTCAATCTTTCCAAGCCAATACACCATCCCGTCTAGATATGCTTGTTCAGGTTTTAGAAAATCGTACTTTGCAATTGTGCTATCACTAATGTTCTCCCACATGTGTGTGCTTAACCTAAAAATCTCACCACAACAGCCTCCATTCACCACACTCACAACTCTCACCACCTTATAGTCATTACTAACCGGGTCAAACCCAAACCCTAACCAGTGTTTCACATTTCCACGAGAACTCCTAAGGTTTGCGTCGCGAAGGCACACAGATTTTCGCACAGAGGGGTTCCAAAGAATCACGCAACAATCACCCCTGCGGTCCTCATCAGAAAGGCACAACAATCCATTACAGGTACCAACAAATTCTAAATGCCTGTCCAAGACAGAGAAAGGAGGTTCGATCTCACCAAATTTAACTAAAGAATGCCAATCATCATGATAAAATTCATACTTCTCCTTCCTCGAAGGAATGCAATCACGTACCAGAAAGCAAGAATTCTGCGATTGCGATTCATCCTGGCGCTTAAAACGCAGTTGCGCAGAGATGAAATGCGGGCTTTCGATGAGAGCCTTCCAGGACCGGCAAACGGCAGTGCAACGCAGGAGGGACTTCACTGGGAACCGGACCAACACTTGAACCCACAGCTCTTCAGGCAGATAGTCAGACATCTTTTGCTTTGCTTCATCCCTCTATCGGTATAGGGTTTTGCATATCTATAATTTCAGAGAAAACAAGGAATCATTTAATATGGATATCAATATTAAATTAAAATTCAAAGAGCAAATTTAGAACTTAATATTAGCCCAAAGTAGAATGATAATTTAATAATGAATTAAAAGAGAAAGTTAATTGAACAATAAGTTAGAGGAAGTTCAAATATGATGAAGGAAAACTTAAGCAAACCGAAATAAACCAAAGCAGGCCCAATGCTTTTTTTATGATGGACTAGGGCTGCCCAATGCCAATTTCAAATCACCACATAATTATGTTATGCAGTTACTTTATTACCTACAAAATGTGTGTATTATATTTACTTAATAAAGTACTACATTTATGATATAAATTATTATATATAAAGTTTAAAGTATTGATTATATCTCCAATTATGTTATATAACATATATTATTAGTTTATTTCCTGCAAACGGTGTATTATAATTTTAGATTGCAATTAAGCTCCTAAACTTTTAAAAGTTGCAAATAAGCTCATCAACATGTTGTTTTTGAACATCAGAGCCCACAAACCGAATAGTGACCACTAGGACTCTGGCAAGCTCCGACGATGTTTCGGCTACTAAATCCAACGACCAACGATCGCCAGTCTACCTTTGGAGAATGTGACCCTCCTGCATTTTGTCGCCTTCCCCGGAAGAAGGCTGCCATTTTGGTCACCTGCCTCGGTTGAAGGGTGACCATTTTGGTCACCTTTTGCCAAGGAAGGCAACCATTTGGTCGCCTTCTTCCAAAGCAGAAGGCGATGATTGCCTTCTTCCAGGTAAAATGGTCACCTTCTGCTGAAGAATCGCCTTCTTCAAAGGCAGATCAGTGACCGTCGATTGCTGAATTTAGTAGCCAAAACGTCGTCGGAGCTCGCCGGAACCCTAGTGACCTGCTATTGCAAATCACTATCTGGTTTGTAGGCTTCGATGCTCAAAAATAACAAGTTAATGAGCTGAATTACAACTTTAAAAAGTTCATGGGCCTAATTGACTTTCTGTATAAAGTTTAAAGTCCAATTTGACCCTTTTCCCAAAAATATAATACAATGTTATCTAGTCAATTTGTTAAACACGGCTGGGAAGGAGCAGGCTTGCTGACATTACCCATTTTCTTTCTGATGCTGAAATCTGAATTTAACAGTGGATTGCCTTGTCTGCACTGCACCTTCTCTTATTACTCTCAATTCACTGTTGGCTATGGGGGATTCCGTTTTACTCCTCAGCATAAGCCTGCTTTTCTTGCTTGCATAGTGTACAGTCGCTTCAGTATCCTGAACTGAATATCATCGCGATAGTTGCCAGCAATTAGGTAGGAAGGAAGCCATGCCAATGCACAACTGTAGATTTGCAGAAAAGAAACTGGAATTGGGGTGGGGTGCATTCAGTCATTGCTGGTTTAAAGTAAGCAGTTACTACTGCAACTATATCACAACTCTTACTAATTTCTTATCAGAATATACAAGTAATAGTGGGTAATGTCAAAGCAGCAGTCAAGAGATCAGTTGAGGAAGTGTAAATAATTATAAGTTATACAAAAGGATTTCATGGATTGGTCTTTCACATGCCTCTCTAATGGTACCACAAACACACAAACAAACAGTGAACCAATGCTAGTCAGTAGCATGATGAACAAGAATTTTTACCGGGTGTATTAATTAATTGACATTCTTCAGCACGGTAAAAAACAAGTAAAATATCAATAAGATTTTATAGGAAAGGAATTACCTCAAGAAGCAAAATTTCGCATGTTCTTATTCGCTTTTATGCATTTCCAGAACGTTGTGTTCTACCGTGTTATGCATCCTGATTTTCATTACTAGGAGCCACAGACCCGCTGGCAGAAACTTAGAACTCCGACATTCCACTATAAGACTCTACAAATAGAAGTCAGGCACAAGTTAGAAATGTCATCCCTTTGTTTCTTATCTTCCTCTCCTTTTCATATCTATGATGATACCTTTCTTCCTTTTAGTGCTGAATGAGTGACAGATATAGATTGACCCCTACCAAGTACCAAGAGGCAAAGACAAAGTTACAAACATCTTATTCAAGTTTGTATACATGGTCCATAGATTACATTGATCGAGACGACAAAATATTTACAACGTTGCCATCTGTATTTATTTCTTTACAGAGCACTGCCACAAAACAGAAAACCTCACTCAGGTGTGTTAGATCTGTTCCTCAAGCAGATATCTGGAATTGCCTTCCCTTTGCCCTTTTGATTGCATTGAGCAACTTGCGCCGAACCCCAACAGCAAAAATTCCCATTTCTTTGAGGTCATCAAGAGTGAGTAAAGGTAAAGTTTCTTCATCCACCTCATGCATTTCAAACAACTCAGCATACTTCCCAAACCCGACCTCCTCCAGCCATTCCCCAACGCCATTTATTGTATATTCTTCTCGGGTTTCTCCCTTGTCACCTTCACCAGTGGATAAGGGAAACGCGATCTCTGCTTCATCACAATGTTCATTTGAACTCTGCACCATTTGCACACTGGAATTGGGTTCTGCAGTCTCCATCGCCATCGCACAAGCGTCTTCATTGGTCCATGTAGTTTCGCGCCCAGAAGATTCATCGAAGCCACACTTTAATGTAAAATCGTCGCCTACATTTCTCGCCAGATGAACTTTGGATCCCCAAGGATCGAGAAAAAGGCTATCCGGGGTTCTCCTGCGACGCTTCATCAGCCTAGACTTCCTGGTAATGCTACCAAAACAAAGCTCAGCCTTACTCCCACTAATTTCATCCTGACCAGAAATTTCAGGAACTAATTTCAAAGAATTTGGGTTCTTGTTTTCACTGTTATCTGCTGGCACCTCTGCAGGGATGCCAAATTCCAAGAACCCAAATTCGTGGGGAAACTGCTGTGGAAACCCAGAGTTACCATTATTCTCCAACTCATTATTTCTTATGGAATCATCTTTCCACCTTCTTTGCTTAATTCTCTGAGAAACACCGCAAGTAAAAGCTGCAGGTAGGTCTCCAACCTCCCACAATCTAACATTTGGTCTCCTTTGCCTCTTAGAATTCATGTTAAGAACCAACATTTTCTCACCAATCTTATAGATTCACAACTAGGGCTGAAACCTGAACAAAATATTCGTATTTAACCACAAGATCAGAAATTTCGCAAGAAACCCTAATTTCTCCACAAAATAAGTAAGCAAAAACAGAAATTAATAACATAAAAATCACATTTCAAGGTAAAAACAAAACTAACAAATAAACCCAAACAGTTATCAGTGATCTAAGATAACTGATTATTAAAATTTGCATCTAGGAAAGACAGATACCCCTCCCCCCACGAATTCTAGAGAAAACAGCATAAAGAGTGAACCTTTTTCAAGAGTGCAGGGTATCCAAGACAGGATCACAACTGAAATCAAGAACACTGGGAGGCGAATGCGATTTAAGCAAGGCTGAATTATACGCGGATTGATTTCTCTTCCTCCAGAATTTAAGCAGAAATTCCGAAAACAGAAAAGCAAATGGGAGAAGTGAGGAAGAACAAGTGTAAGCTCAAGAATTTAAATTTTGGAGAGAGTAGGATTATAGGATGGGACATACTGACATTTGGCATCAGTGTAGATGGACACAATTCTTCAAAAATCAAAAGTAGGGAAAAGTCAATCACAAGATTTGAACTTATCCACAACTCCACCAGTATGTAACATGCTCTATGTTGCCATGTCAGGGGATAAAACCAAAGCTACTTTGTTACCAATTATATATATATATATATATATATATATCCATAATCAAGTACGAACCAACCTAAACTTGCGAACTAGTTACTAAATAATTGCGCTGCAAAGATCTTCTAGACATGTCTTGCAATCTTGTAATAGTTACGGTGCAATCCTTCAGTAGTTCGCAGGTTAAAACTGCTCCGCACCTAATTATATATATATATATATATATATATATATATATGAAACGATCAATTGTTATGCCATGGACTCGGGTCCACATTGCAAGATGAACCGGGTCTATGTTCACAACTTTATAACTCTATGTTCATAATTTCATAACTCTATGTTCATAGTTTTATAACTCCATGTTCACAATTTTATAACTTCTTGTTCACAATTTCATAATTTCATGTTCACAATTTTACAATTTCATAACTCTATTTTCATAATTTTATAACTCTATGTTCACAACTTCATAACTCTATTTTCAACAGTATCAAAACTCTATGTTCAACATTATAACACAGTTTTTGAATTTATATAACAAAATTGTGAGTATAGAGTTCAAAAGTTGTGAATATTGAGTAATGTAATTTTGTATATTAAAATCTAAAATTATGAACGTAGAGTTTAAACTTGTGAACATAGAGTTCTAAATTTGTGAATATAGACTCGGGTCCACCTTGTAAGGTGGACCCGGGTCCATAGCATAATTTGCCATAAAACGATGGAATGGTTATTTTATTTAATTTTTAATTTAATTTTTCTTATTTAAATTTTTATTCATCAGATGTTGCAAAATAAAGAGTTTAGATTAAACTACAAATTCATTATTTCTATATGAACCAGATTTTAAATAAGTAATAATCTTTCTCAGAAAGTTTGCTGTCATGGTAAATAATAATTTCTTTAAAATAAAAAATAAATAAATAATTGGATAATGTTGTTAGTTGTAACACTGCAAGATTTTGTTATTCTATAATGTATTGGAGACAGTGGGCTCAAACTATCAGCGGAACATTGCTTTTCTCATAAAGTTTGCTGTCATGGTGTTGTTGTTTAGTGTTTAGTAAAATATAGTATAAAATTTCAAGAAGAAATAAAGTATTCTTTCGGATACAGAAATAATATAATTACTTTTCATGGTTACACATATATTACCAATTATTTTATCATGAATCGGAGTTTACATTACGTTAATGGATTATGATTCAAAAATTATGTCTGCAGATAATATATTATATATTTTCAGTTAATAAATTATATGTATGTAGGTAACAAACATATTATGTACTTGTAGTTAATAATTGTTAATTTCAAGCACATAAAATGTTAATTGCAGACACATAATCTGAATGTTATTTACATCATTTTTCATAATGCGATGTAAATTCTAATCAATGATATAACTTGTCATATATTACCATCACATATATGTATTTCATAGAAAATAAATTCCATAGTCTCCTTAAATATTTGATTTTTTTTGTTTATTTTTGAAAATAAATACAATATAAATTTCTATATTACCATCTATATCTTTATTATTTAGGGGTATTGAGTCCTTATGTTAATCATTCTCAAACCAACTTGGCTGGCGTGAGTGGCCGTGCACTCTTGTCCTTTAAGAGAGGTATGGAGTTCAAACTCCTTTGGTATGAAAAAATCAATCTGGCCAGCACTTTGCCCTTTAATTGGGCTGGTCCGATGCAAACATATTAATCATTCTCAACAATTTATTTTTTATACAAAACAATGAAATCGATATTTGAAGCAATTTCTATTCGATTAAATTTAAATTCAATTTCTCGTCAATTCTTTCCACAAACTAAGCGGGCTATTAGTTCATGTTACCACAATACAACATTCTTTAAAATTTTACAAAAATCATATATTATTTTTTAAAATTTTACATTCTCAAGAATTAAATAAGAACATAAAAATAATGTGAGATCGATTTCCGAGCACATAACATGAAGTATGTGAGATTATGAAGTGAATTATAGATTAATGAGAATAAGCAAAATATAAATAGTGTACAGGAGGAAGGAAGGAGGAAGGAACAACTACTGACTAATAATCGACAGGAGCCTATTTAGAATAACTAAACAAATACATATAAGCTCAACCACACGTATACTTAACAAACTAAACACCTTTTAGATGTGTTTGATCACATACTCAATTTCACATTTTCGGAGATCTTAAATTACCTAAGAATGTGACAAAAAAATGAATGACAAAGTCACTATCAGCATCGCATATAATATTCTTCGAGAACAATAATAAAGTGAAAACTGTGGATAAGCAACACATAGGAAAGTGATAGATTCACACATACACCTTTGGACTTTTTTATTCTTTTTCCTTAAATTGGATTTCATATCCAAGCATTTTGAATTAAAGATATATCCCATTTACTAATTGATTGGGCGATGAACAGATTAAAAATTCCAACCATTGGGATCTGGTTATATATATATATATACAATATTGTTTTTTCAAAAAAAAAATCCGTACGTATGATGAGAGCTATTGTATTGTATTCAAATACTCAAATCATAACTGTACAGATTACATAAACATATATATTAAAGGAATCACAGATATGCTGAGATAGAGACTTATAACATGACTCAACTACATAGAGTCCTAATACACCCCCTCAAGCAAAGGATATATCAATAACCTGAAGCTTGTCTCTCAGAGAAGCAAACATGGGCCCCGTAAAAGGTTTGGTAAAGATGTAGAGCAAGTTGATCCTTTGTATAAATAAATTCACTTGGATGTCTCTTGAAGCAACTCTGTCCTTCACAAAATGATAGTTTATTTCCATATGCTTTGCACGAGCATGGAAAACTAGATTGGCACACATGTAGGTAGCACCGAAATTGTCACACCAGAGCTTGGGAGCCGGAATATTGGGAGCACCTATCTCCCGCAACAAGGAGAGAATCCAGACCACCTTTGCATAGACATCAGCTAGAGCCTTGTACTCAACCTCGGTTGAGGACCTAGCAACCGTTCTCTACTTCTTGCACACCCAGGACACGAGATTTGTTCCAAGGAACACAGCATAGCCACTAGTGGACTTTCTGTCTTCAGGACAGCCAACCTAGTCAGAATCAAAAAACGCATGCAGTTTAGTTGAAGCAGACTTTCGCAGTCGCAAGCCCATTGAGAGAGTGCCTTTGACATACCGTAACACACGTTTCAAGTGCTCCTAGTGCGTGGTGGTGGGGGCATGCATGTGCTGGCAAAGAAGATTAACTGCAAAAGATAAGTCAGGCCTTATGACAGTCAAGTATTACAACGCACCTGCCAGGCTCCTATACTTAGTGGCATCATCATATAGGTTTGTACTGGCACAGAAGGGTCTCGAAACAGACAGAGGAGTAGCAAGAGGCTTGCAATCTGTCATACCAACACGTTTGAGAATATCATTCATGTATCTACGCTGTGAAAGTATAAGACCATTAGCACACTTAATAGTCTCAATCCCAAGAAAAAAACCAGGATCTCCAAGATCATGAATTTTGAAGGCATTAGACAGCTTGGAGAGCATACTTTCCATCACAGCCTGATTGTTACCCATAACAAGGATATCATCCACATAAACCAATAAGTAAACAATAGCATAGGCTTGAGAAAAACATAAAACAGTGAAACATTAGTCTTAGAGGCCTTAAAACCAACAGACAACCAAAAAAGCATACAGACGATTGAACCAAGCTCTCAGAGCCTGCTTTAAACCATACAGGGACCGCTTAAGTAAACAGACATGATCAGGAAACTGAGGATCAATATAACCTGGAGGTTGACGCATATAAACAATCTCACTCAAGTTGCCATTCAAGAACGCATTATGAACATCCAGCTGCCTCACTGACCAGCCAAAGGAAAGAGTAAGGGAAAGAAGCAACCTGACTGTAGTGGGCTTAACCATTAGACTGAACGTGTCAAAGAAATCTTGACCAGGCACCTGATTAAACCCCTTAGCTACTAACCTGGCTTTGTGCCTCTCAATCGAGCCATTAGCGTTCCTCTTAGTGCGGAAAACCCACTTACAGCCAATGACATTCATAGCAGAACTGGAAGGAACCAGGCACCAAGTCTGATTCTGTAAGAGAGCATTGAACTCATGATCCATCGCTTCTCGCCATTCAGGGAACTTGACCGCCTGCGTGTAACAAGTAGGATCAGGAGTACAGACTTGCACAGTCAAACCTGCAACCAAAGCAACAGATCGGCTCTTAGTAACCATGGAATGAGTCTGCTCTGTGGGTCGAGTGGTTTGACCACGAGGGCCACCACGAGGCTATTTCTGAGCAGCCACAACAAGAGGTGAAGGATCCACCAGAGGAGAAGCAGCCGTGCGGGGAATAATCGCCTCGGCCAGGGAACTGGCACAGAAACTAAAGGAGCCTGCAAAATAGTCTTAGCAACAAAGGGAAACACTCCCTCATCAAAACGAACATGACGACTCACAAAAATCTTATTAGTCTGCAAATCCATGCACCTATAGCCCCTAAAAGACTCAGGATACCCTAGGAAAACACAAGGGGAGGACCGATAAGATAGTTTATGACGATTGTATGGCCGTAAATGAGGATAGCACAAACAGCCAAACACACGGAGTAAAGAATAACAAGGCGGGGATTTGTACAACAAAAGGTGAGGACTAGAATTCTGTAGAGTTGAAGACGGCATTTTGTTAATAAGAAACACAACAGACTCAAAAGAAAAATGCCAGAAACGAGAAGGCACATAAGCACGAGACATAAGAGCAAGGCTAGTTTCAACCACATGCCTATGCTTTCTTTGCACACGACCATTTTGTTCGTGTGTGTAAGAACAAGATTGCCTGTGATTAATACCAAGTTGCACAAAGACAGAATGCAATTTCTTATACTCAGCACCTAAATCAGATTGAATAGCTTTAATCTTGCAATTAAAAGAACGCTCAACAAGGCAACGAAAACACTCAAAGATAGAGTATATATCAGACTTCACTTTCATAGGGAAATACCAAGTAAAACAAGAATAGTCATCCACAAACAATACAAAATAATGATAACCATCAAAGGACAACACAGGAGCAGGTCCCCAGATGTCAGTATAAATTAAATCGAGTACATTCGAACTAACAGACTCAACCCGTGGCAATGGGAAACGCGCAGATTTGCCCATTTGACACGCAAAACATAAACTAGAAACAGATTTATTTGATTCACTAACCGAACAAGACTGTAGGATACGTCTAAGAACACGCTAATGTGGATTACCCAAACGATCGTGCCACGTAGAAACCAAAGCACGAGCAGTGAGGAAAGCGGAAGGAGAGTCAGCAAGAACCGACAAGGTATAGAGCCCACTAGAACTATTGCCCCGTTGAAGGATTTCCTTGGTCCGAATATCCTTCACAACAAAAAACGAAGGGTGAAACTCGAAAAAAGACCTTATTATCTGCCGCAAAGCGCTGAACAGACAATAAAGAAGCAGATAACGAAGGAACATGCAAAATATTAGACAAATGAAGAATCCGAGAGGGAGCAGATAAAGAAGCATGACCAACATTACTAATAGATAATTGTGTACCGTCACCGACACGAAGAGTGTCACCACCAGTATATGGGTCTGAATTGGAAAGGGCAGCTATATCAGGCGTGGCATGATGTGTCACACCCGTGTTAGGAAACCAAGTGTAAGCGGGTGGACAAGACATCGAAAGCTCCTCCTGATAAACAAAATTTGCCTGCGGATTAAAACCATGTGGCAAACGAAAACAAGACAAGGCAGAGTGACCAAAGTTCCAACAGATTTGGCATTGTGTCTGCCCAGACCAATTCCGGTCGCGCCCCTTACCACTACCGCGTTGCTGTCGACCAGAGCCACCACGCGACGACCGACCACGCTGCTGGGAGCTAGAACCAGACTGGTTGGACCCAACGCCATAACCACCGCCACGCCCTCGCTGTCATCCTCGCTAAACAGCAAACGTCGTCGCCGGTTGATAACCAGTCGCTGCAAACTCGTCGCCGGCGATAAACTCCTGGGAGCCAAGGAAGTCCACAAGCTCCTAGAGCGTGACAAGTCGACCACGAACCGCCAAGGAGGCTGTAATCCCACGGAACTCAGGTGGGAGTCCCCGAAAGACGTAGAGGTTCTACTCCTCAAGCGAGACTACTAGATCGTTAAGAGAGAGATCTTCGATGACGAGCCGGGCACGACTCAGGTAATCTGCTGTGGACGAATCTCTTTGGCAAAGCCCATGATGCTGGCTGAGAAGATGAAGCTGCCAGGAGTGAGGAGCCGAAGCCAGCGACTACTTGATTGTCTCCCACACCATACGCGACGTCGGGCGACCAACAGCAAGGGACATCACCTCCTCCGACAATGAAGACACTAGCAGCGACAGGAGAGATTGGTCACGGCGAACCCAGACTGCGTACTCTGAATTCGGCTGGCAAGACGCATCTTCGGCTGCCGGCGGAAGCAATGCAGGCGAACAGGGAGTACAACCATCAACGAATCCAATCAGGTCATGACCGCGAAGAAACGACACCACTTGCGTACGCCAAAACAAAAAATTTTGGTGGGTGAGCTTAATGCTAATGAAGTGGTGGGCAGAGGAAAGCGAGGATACGGTAGACGAAATCGTAGACCCCGTAGCTACATCTGAAACGGTTCGTTTTGAAAAATTAACAGAGCCGTCGGGATCAGCCATGGGATCAGAAGGAAAACCCTAGCGATGATACCAGATGAGAGCTATTGTATTGTATTCAAATACACAAATCATAACTATACAAATTACATAAGCATATATACTAAAGGAATCACAGATATACTGGGACAAAGACTTATAACATGACTCAACTACATAGAGTCTTAATACGTATAACTATATAAGAATTTTATAATGTTAAAAAATAATTACTTACAAATATAAATAGAAAAAGATGACAGCAGTTGTAAAAATATGGTCAAGTGAGTAAACATAATTCTCATTTCTAAAATAAAAAATAGTGCATGTGTGTGAGTGTATGTCTCATATATATATATATATATATATATATATATATATATATATATATATATATATATATATATATATATATATATATATATATACATACTAGTTTTTCACGCGCATTGCGCGAATGAGATAATGACCAATCCTATATACTAATTATTTTTGTTGTCAAGATCAATGTTGATTTTGTCTTTAATCCAAACAGGTTGATTGTAGAAAATGAATGAATTATAAATTTATATTAGTTCTAATATATTTAAAGAATGCATAATAAGTATTTTACATACAAGATTAATGAATGCTGCAATAGTAGTTATTTTTCAAATTTCTTCTTTTTATGAATTTGAAAGATTGATTCCAACAATGTTGTAGTCTCAGCATATTTTCAATGCATCAAGTGTGTCACAATATTCTATTTCCCTACATTGACATTTTTAATAATGAGTTTTAAATCAATTTATTGTGTTATTTGAATGTTTTCTTTGTAAACTTTTCAAATTGTTTTTTTAATTGTTTTCCATGTTATTAACATAATAATTGGTAAATAAATATATAACATTATTTTTTAGTATAACTTTGATATTTAATTACAAGATAGTGTAAAAAGAAAACACTAAACAACGTAGTGAATATAATCTAAAAACATAATAAGTTTCAATGATGGTTATTATATCCCTGAATTTTGTCCCTTTTTTAACTGCTGGTTGTCTTGTGCATTGTCTTATTAATGTTGTACATTATACTTTTATTGCCAAGAATGCCCAACCATTTATGTTACTGTTAAATATACTTAATTAACTGCCGTTAAAAATATCACGACAATTATAAACGATCGGAGCGAGAGAAGACGCCGGAGGATCGCAGGTACTCAGCTGACACGAAAATTCTCCGGAGTTTTCCGTCCTAATTGTATTACGCCCACCGGATCTTCCATTAAACAATGCCAACATCAAGGCATCTTGCTACCAGGAAGGTGGAGAAGTTTGAGAAAAACATCACCAAGCGAGGATCTGTCCCCGAAAGCAACATCACCCATAGGACCCATCTTGCTTGGGTTCTTTGTTTTTGTTGTCATCGGCTCATCTCTATTCCAGATCATCCGGACAGCAACAAGCTAATTTAAATTAGTCCAAAACAGTCTCCAAAATAAGCAAACTTATTAGATTATATTACTTTGTATATAATACTTTATGATATACAATTACTTCCTTGTTTTGCTGCTCTAAACTCTTGACAGTTGACACTAACAATTAATGAGAGATTTATTGTTTGGATGTTTTCTATGGGGCAATGAAGATATACTAACAGTGTATCTTCTTCTTCTTCTTCTACTTCCTCATTTTTGGGTGTAAGTTTGTACCTATTGCTTCAATGGATAATTAGAATTTTTGAAGATTATCTTGTTTAATAATTCCTGTTAACCTTTTAAGAATGGTGATATATTTTCGGTATCAATTACCTGTAATTTTGTACACCAAAAACAAATTACCTGTAATTTTGCTGTTGATAATAATAATAGAGTCATTTTATTTTTGGTCATACTGTTATTGGGGCATTGCGAATTTTAGTCCACTTCATTAATTTTTGTCACATTGCGGCCAGTCTTATTTAGTCATTGCCACTTTTAGTCCACCATTAAAATTTTCGTCAAATAACTGTCCAAAACAGGGGTATTTTGATCTTTTCCCACTTTGATCATCTCCTTTACCCTTTGTAGTGGTTTTCCTTACAGATTTTCATCCCATAAAAAGGTCCGGCGAAAGCCATGGCTTTGTAATGTGGCTCACATGGCTTTTGTCGGACCTCTTCAATGGATAAAAATGTGTAAGGAAAGTCATGGCAAAGGGTTAAGGAGATGACCAAAGCACGAAAAAACCAAAAATACTCTTATTTTGGACGGTAATTTGACAAAAATTTTAACGGTGGACTAAAAGTAGTAAGGACTAAATAAGACTGGTCACAATGTGGCAAAAGTTAATGAAGTGGACTACAATTGGCAATGCTTCAATAACAGTAGGACCAAAAATGGAGATGACTCATAATAATAATAATAATAATAATAATTATTATTATTATTATTATTATTATTATACTGATGAGATATAGTTTGGATAATATTTCTGACTTGCTTGCTTTTTAATTTATTTTTTATTTTCATAAAATATATATATATATATATATATATATATATATATATATATTCAACAATGGAATCTCACCTTTTAGAATCAAAAGAGCAAACTTGAAACCTTGTACAAGCCTATAACATTACAAGATGAAGTGGTTACTCCTTTTATTATTTCTAAACTTTAAAAATAATTCTATGTTGTTAAAATGATTGATTGTATTTTCAAATAATTATTGACATTTTCTATGAAATAATTATAGGGCAACAAAGTTCAAGGAATGACTTATCAAAATGATATTGAACTACTTGATGAAAGACTCAAGTTATACTCCATATATATTGTCTCTAATACATTAGTCTCTCGTACTAATGAATTTTTCAATGTCTCGGGTAAGATATATAGATTTGTTTGGTCAATTAATAAATTATTTTCTTAACATTCATGCTATATATTTTTAACTATTCAGTTGTTGTTATTATTATTATTATTATTATTATTATTATTATTATTTACATTCCTCTTCTCTTTTTTAAATTTATACTCCTAATGTAATCTACATAATCGCCTCTTGTATATATGTTTTTCTAAGCGATACCATATTTACAATGAAGTACTTACACTTATGTAACTTAAAAAAAAAAAAAAAAAAAAAAAAAAAAAAGGACCGCTAGACATAAAAATGGTCAAGATTGGTCCTTCAATTTTTAAATGTAACTTTTATAGCGCATATGTTCTAAATGATTTGATTTTATGGCTCACATATTGTTGAATTTCACTACGACAATATGAATTTAGAAGGGGCTAAAGGCCTTCTGGTCGAGCGACATAGCTGTGGCTTCTCAAATGAGAGGCTCAAGTTCGAACCCTCGTGTGAGAGCTTTGACTCTATGTGCTTCGGAATGTTGACAGCATGTAAGTGTTTTGTTCAATTTAATATTATCGTTAACTTAGCTTATGTGGTGGCTTATGTGGTGCTGACATCATTACTGTCAGATAATGATATTTATATTCCAACTCATATATTACTTTATAAATATTTAAAATTAATTATTTTTACTAACAATATATTAAATTAATATGTCGAAAATAAATAATTACAACCATGCTCCTAATGAAATTTGAACACATGATGTCAACATGCTTGTAATTATTTATTTTGGACATATTAATGTAATATATTGGTGGTAAAAATAATTAATTTAAAATATTTATAAAATAATATATGAGTTGGAATATAAATATCATGATAGACATCAACGCTACGTAAGCTAAGTTAACAATATTATTAACACCGTTAACTATTCTCCTTAATTGCACAACTTTTTACAGTATTAGGACTAATTTGAACAAAATAAAAATACAAGGACTAAATTGAACAAAACAATATAGTATAGGGATCTCAAAGATACTTTGACCCAATTACCTTTACATCAATGTGCTTCCTTCGTAACATATGCTATTTTACATGTAAGAAAAAAAAACTAAAACTAATTTTTAGATTTTTAGATGTCCAGTTCAACAAATAACAAACCATATAAATTACACTCTCTAATAGCTACAACATTTGACACTTTTATTTTGAAATTTTATAGGACCGTAAGCAACATATACTTTTATGTGAGATTGAAAACAATGGAAGATGCTTATATTGACTAAATAACACAAGGAGAAAATAGTTGCCATATAACATTGCATACCATTACTTAAAAAATTACAATTGTATACATTCATCACATACAATGAATTTGTATTTCTTGTGTTAATTTCAAGTATATCAACAAAATAAACTTTACATAAATTTTCATGCAACTTCGTCAATCAAAACAAAATATTTACAAATACATTTTATATATTTCAAAATGATTTACTAATCGAGTTTAAATATTGGGCACAAATTTTCGCGCAAAGCGCGTAGAAAAAACTAGTTAATTAATAAATTTGAAGGTAGGGAATCTTTGCATTGTAGAAAATATAGACAATATAACTAATGAAATTATATCTCTTTTTAATTCTTTTGATAATGAATATTTGTTTTTGAATAAAGGCATTGTAGACATTGAATTATAAATTAAATAAATGCATATGTATTTTTTTTTTTTGTAACTACTAATTTTTTTTTTAAAAAACTACTAATTTATTATTTAATTTAATAAGAGTAATAGAGTGTGGTACTTACTTTTGAATAATATACTCTAACATATTCGTAATGTATGTTTAATAATTATGACAACTTTGATTGGGATGAAGTTCGAACGTAAGACCTTACTTATAGAAATTACTAGTTTTATACGCGCATTGCGCGTATGGGTTAATGCCCAATGTTTATATTTAAATAAATATTTGAAAGTATATCAATGCAAGATTATATAGGAGAAGTTTATACATGGGTAATTGAATGTCGAATTTTTTTATTTAAATATCTAACTCAAAGTATATGAATCCAAGATAATATAGAAAATTCATTATAATTATTACTAAAATAAATGTTTGCAACCTTGTAAAATCGATAGTCTAAATATTTGGTCTAAAAATGATAGTCTGAATAAATACTACTTTTCATTTGAATTTTTCTAAGTGTTCTTAATTCTCTTTTGAGTAACATTTTCATTGTCTTCATCTTTACTATTTGTTCTCTTCCTTTTTGTTGGTAGTGTGTTATTTGCAATTCGGTTATTTTTGGTAGCATAGATGACAACGTAATGCAATGAGATTATGATATAGGAGCTATGAACTTTCCTTTAGGTATTCTACTTGGGTTCATTTGGTTCAACCATTATTGTTGAATGAGTTATTGTGGATAAAGAAATCCCTAGTTTAAGAAAAAAGATTAAATAAATTAATAAAAGTTTTAAAATTTAAAATATTATATATTTCAGAGATATTAAAAGGTAGTTTCTCGCTTCAATTTGCTGGGTAATGGGTTATTTGAGTACTTTCATTGTCAACAAATCCCCCAAGTAGTTAATATGATTGGTTTCAAACTATTATTTTTTTCATGGTATTAAAGAAATACATATGTATCATTTTTTGGTGTAACTACTAATTTATTTAATTCAATAAGAGTAAAATAGAGCGATTCCACTTCAATTTGTTGGGTTATTTGAGTACTCTCTTTGTCAACCAATCCCCAACTAGTTAATATAATTAGCTTCAAATTATTTTAAAAAATTTTTTCATAGTATTAATAAAATATTTGGTAAATAAATATATAGCATTATTTTGTACTATAACTTTGATATTTAATTACAAGATATTGTAAAAATAAGATAATGGACAATGTAATGAATATCAATTGATTTTTTTTTTGAGAACATAATGAATATGAATTGATAAATTTGAATGTAAAGAATCTTTGCATGAGAGAAAATAAAGACAATATAACTAATGAAAGTATTTCTCTTATTTAATTTAATTTTTTGATAATGAATAATTTTTTCAAATAAAGGTATTGTAGACACATTATTCTAAATTAAAGAAATACATATGTATCATTTTCTGTTGTAGCTACTAATTTATTTAATTTAATAAGAGTAAATAGAGTGAGAAACTTAATTATGTCAAATTTGATTGAGATGAGGTTCGAACCTAAGATCTTTCTTATAGAAATTAATGGGTAAGTTAAAAGTTAACGGAATATTAACGGAGAAGATAATACTTAACGGAAAACTTAACGGATAATCATAAAAGTAAGGTTAAATTAGGTAATCTCTATTAATAATATTAATCTGAATTATCTTAACCATCTATTTGATTAAATAATTCATCTGAGCCATCCATTTGATTAAATAATTTGACCGCCATTTTTTCTACCCATTTTAGGCCTAACTCTCTTTGGCTCTTATTAGTATAGTAGAAATGGTAAGTTAAAAGTTAACGGAAAAGAAAATATTTAAGGGATAATCATATAATTAAGGATAAATTAGGAAATCTCAAGTGAAAATATAAATCTAAACAATCTGAGCCATCCATTTGATTAAATAATTTGACCGCCATTTTTTCTATCCATTTTAGGCCTAACATTCTTTGGCTCTTATTAGTGTGTATATATATATATATATATATATATATATATATATATATATATATTATTCACTTAAAAGTTAAAACTAATATATTACTTGTTTGTAGTGGGCATTGGATGTTGATGGCAATTTGTCCTCAATTATATGAAATCTATTGGCTTGATTCCATTGGCCTCCAACCACGTAAGGACATTAACGGTATAATGGAAACGTATGTAAATTTATAAATAATTAATAGGTATTATTAATATAGTGATGTCATTAAGTATTTATGTATATTTAATATGTCTTATATTAATAGGTACGTGAAAACAACAAGTTTGTTGAGTGGAAAGAAACCAAGTGGTCCACGTACCGAAATGGATTACATGTCGGTAAGTATTTCATACACTTTGTAAAACTACATATATCATTTTTTTTTATTAAAAAAATTCTTAATTGTATTGTAATTCAAATGTAGTGTGCCCAACAAGTTGGAACTACCGAATGTGGACATTATGCGATGAAATTCATGTTAGAAATTATTTCAACGAATTCGTTAAAAGGAATGGATAAAGCAAGTAATTTAATAAAATATCTCACCTTCAAATTTTTGAAAATATATATTAGCTTATTGATTGTTAATCACTTTTCAACTTTGTAGAGCTTGGAGAGAGATTAGGAAGATTGTGCTACATTGAACAAGAGATTGACGAAGTTAGAGACGCATGGTCCAAGTTTCTTATTGATGAATGAGTTAATACAATACTTCTTTAGTACATTAAATAATTGATGTTGATAATTTTAGTTTCAAATTGTTATTATTAATTAGTATCAAGGGTAAATCACCTATTTGGTCCCTCAATTATTCACGAACTGTCAATGTTGTCCCTTAATCCCGTAATCATCGATTTAACCCCTGTAAGAAAATGCGATGCGTCAACTTAACCCTTCCGGCCGAATTCCGTCTAATTGCCGGTGAGGAGCTTGATTTAGCAAGGGCAAAGTGGACATTTCATATTTAAAAGCCCGATTCTCCCTCTTATAACGTAAATCCCTTGCCCTCTTCATTCCAATTCAGCGCAACCCTAGAGCAGCTCCAAGTGACGAAAGAAGAAAGAAAATGTCTTCCAACAATACATCTTCAGCGGTATTCATGGGTGATGTGCGATGTAGGTGCAGATATTTGGCTCCATTGAAGATGTCATGGAGTTATGCTAACCTAGGGAAGAGATATAGGGCATGTCCAAGATATGGGGTAAGTGTAAATTTCTGGGGAAGTATTATCTTATTTGTTGTTTTGTAATTCGAATTTGTGAATGGTCAGGGAAATGAGAGCTGCCGGTATTTTGAATGGATGGATTACGATGTATCCGAACGCGTAGCAAAGGTGATTAGAGGTTTGTTGAAGAGGGCAAATAACTATGTAAAGGAGATTGAGAAGCTGAATTTGACAGTTGAGAAAAAAGATCTTGAAATTCATAAGAAGAGTTGGGAGTCCAAGATGAATTTTTTTTTTTTTTTTGGATTTGGATTTGGAATTGTAATTGCAATGTTTGTTATAAGTGTTTGTATGAGAACTGGTTTATCAACTGTAGGGCTATTGCAGCTAAAGTAGAGTAGTGTTTATGAGAAATGTGTCAGTGTAAGTAGTGTTTCAATTGTGTAATGTACTATTTTTTTTGTTGAATGAGAAGCTTGGTTGCACACATTTATGGTTACAATTGGTTGCACTGAGAGGACTATTCTGTAATGTACTGAACATTTCTCTCTTTTGTAGTTGGTTGCACACATTTATGGTCAAATGAATGACTATTTGCAAGTAAATACCAAAATGGTCAAATGAATACACACATTTCTCTCTTTTGTAGTTGGGTGCACACATTAGGATAGTCTGCTAAATACTAAAATGTCGAATGAATGGTCACATTAAGATAATATTTGGTTGGTCAAATAGAAGATTCATTAAATACCAAAATGGTTACAGAAGTCTGCTAATAGTTACACTGCCAAAATGGTCACATTTACACAGTTGTCTAACTTGTGACCAAGAGTTTACCAAAACATTTTCAAATCCTTGTCATCCAAAACAGTGTGCTAATACATTACATCCAGGGCTGTAAAAGTGGGCTGAAGCCCGCGGGCTAGCCCGCACCCGCCACGCGATGGGGCGGGTTAGGGCTACAAAAAAGATGGCCCGCGAAGGAGCGGGCTTAGCCCGCTAAGGCCCGTGACCCGCTTTTTTTTTTTAATAACTATATATATACACACATTTTACACATGAATATAAATATATATTCATGTGTACACATGAATATATATTTATATTCATGTGTACAGTACGTGAACACATGAATATATATTCATGTGTACACTAAAGTGTACACACTATAATTTAATAATAATATTTGATAGTGTTAATACCCCGGTCTTGTACGGTCAGCCGGTTACGGTCGGCAGCTCGGCCCTTAAACGTGGCCAATCTTTGGCCGGGCCGATCTGGTCGGATGGGTGACCGCCCTCGGTTGCCGGATAGCAGTCCCATCACGACCGCCACGTGGTTGACCCCTCCATGGCGGAGGGCTGGGTAGTTGCATGCTCGCCACGTGCTCCCCATGCCGGAGCCCCGGGTCGTCACTTTTCCCTCTTATAAATACCGCATTTATGAAGAGAGAGAGGATCTTTTGGCTGATTCTAGACTAAGCCTTGAAGTGTGCTCGGACAGTAGGAAAGCCCACTGCCTACCCGCCGAGCCCTTCGAGCCCTTTTTGTATTGTAAATCGGGCTTGGATCCTTTTGATTAATAAGAGATCGTATTACCCGTTTTAGCTTCGTATTGCCGTATTTAGCTACATCAATATTATTTAAAAAAAAAAAAAAAAAAAGAAGCAAAAAGCTCGCGGGGCTCGCCAACCCGCGTGGGGAGGGTTAGGGTTTTATGTATTCTAGCCCGCGGGCCTAACAGGCCGGTCCGCAAAAGCCCGCCAAAATTTAGGCCCGTGGTGGGGCGGGCCGGCCCGCTTTGACATCACCACTGCCCATAACAAGTACCCTACCAAAACATAACCAGTACACTGCACATAACCACTGCCCAGAATTGCATGCTAATACATTACAAACTGACTACTTCCTCAGTGTGCTACTTCCTTATCAAATATGCTTCAGAATATGAGTATTTTATGCCTCCAATTGTTAGATATTTCTTCCTCGTAGATGTTGGTTCATTAGCAGCAGCAGTTGAAATAAAATTTGAAACAGCTGTTGGGATTGCATTGTCTCTACCAGTGCTTGAGATGGTTGTGATGACATTTCTTCCTGAAAAAATTACAGATTAGCTCAAAACTTGAAGGATTGAAGTCAAAGTGCACTTACCATTTCATTTAACACAAAGTCAGGAACTTGTGTCTCAACTACCACATCTTCAAATTGCCCTTGAACTTCATGGTCTTCTTCTACCTGATATTATTGTCCAAGCACTAGGGTTGTTAGACAAAGTTAAGTCATTGTCCAAAAGTTGTAAAAACCAAGACACTATGAATCCTTCAACTCACCCTCTACAATAGCAAAGGCCACTGGAAATATGCTATTATCACCATCTAAACCTATAGCACTCAGTAGTTGGCCTCCCTCTTGAGAACCTTTCAGGTGGCAGCCATCAAGACCAATGATGGGTCTACATCCACTACTAAATCCTTCCTTGCATGCTCCAAAGCAAATGTAAAGCCTTACAAACCTAGGCCTTCCATTAACAATGAATTCACTGTCTAACTTCATCTTGACAGTGGTACCTGGATTACTTCTCATCATCTCCTCACAGTAGTCATTCAATAGCTTGAATTGTTCTGAATATTGATTATCTATTTGCTTCAAAGCTTTCTTTTTTGCCAAATAGGCTTGATTTCTAGTTAACTGACAGTTAAATTTTGCCTTCACATGTTCCTGAAATGGTCCTCTACCCCAATTTGCATTTACTTTAAAATCATCCTTAAAGAATTTAGCTAGAAATCCAGAAGTGACAACCTTGTTTTCATCTTGATTTCCACATGAGTGAACATGGTTGTATGTCTTGATAGTAAAAGGATAGTTTGTATTGCTTTTGGAACCAAAAATACTCCATTTGCAAATGTTATTGTGTCTACACACAGCCCTTACTCTCCTGGCATCATTTTTCTTAAACTTGACATCCTTCTGTCTCAAGGCTTCATGATATTCAACTGCCCACTTGAATTCCCTAGCTGAATTAAAAACCATTCCAGTCACAAATTTAAACCCTTCTTTTTTCAGATTCCTCTCTTCAAACACATTCACTAGCCCACTTACTCCTTCATCTGAATCTGAATCACACAAGCTTCTCAACACTTGTTTAGAAAGATTGCATTCAACCTCAGCAAATTCCTCATTCTGTTTCTCTAAACCATCTAACCCCTGACCATGTGAACTAGTTGCAGTGTCCCTTACATCAACTCCTTGAACCTCAACAAATTCCTCACCAACACTGCCACTGATATCATCTTCACTTTCAACTGCATCATGCATTAGGGTATCAATTTCTACCTCATAGTCCCATTGATCATCATAATGGTGTTCTACATATATGTCCAATTCTTTGTTCTTTAGAATGTCAGTTATCAGCCCTAGAATATCAGCATCACTACTTAGTTTCATAACTTTAGGTTTCCTTGTGTTCCCATACTTATACCAAAACTGGACTTTTTTGTCACAAAACCTAAGTTGTTTGACCATCATCCTCAAATCTAAAATGTTGCCTTCATCACAGTTAAAATGGTCAAAATACTCCACTATCCCATTTTTATAACTAAGCCTAGGTCTCATTACCAAATCCCCACCAATATGCATTTTTATGGTAAACACTGAGTCTTCCTCACCAACATCTAGACAAATAAAAATATACTATTCAAATACACTTAAAAGCAAAGCATTCACAGACATAAAAGCAAAAAAACACAACCACATGGTCCCCATCATTGACTTGCTGGAAAACAACAAACAACAAGCAAACATTAAGCATATGGTGCATTTCGACATCACTAGTCCCCCACACTAATACTGCACACTAGTGGACCTACTGAACTCATAAAAGCACAACAAACATCCTTTTTTTTTTGAATACTACTAACTCTATTACAATGCAGTATCTGTTCATAACTACCTTCTCAACCTGTTGAAGCACAAGAGTCAGTATTGCCTCCACTGAGGCTCGAACCCACCACCTCCCGTATAAAGGGAAGGGTTTGATGCCACTAGACCACAAGGTCCTTGGCACATAACAAACAACAACAACAACATCCTTAAAAGCAGTAAATCACCCAAACACCAAAAAGCTTAACGAATCAGAAAAGCAAAGGTAAAGCAGCAAAAAACCCTAAAACCTAGCTACGCAAACTTACAACTTGGCATCCCAGCACACCCATTAATCCTCCGGCTGGTCATGGTGTTGATCCTAAGTCTTCAATGCCTCGGATTGTTCGTCAATTTAGGATTTGCTGAGCTAGGGATTTTACTCTTCTCCGTCGAACTCCTTCGTCAATGGTGAAGTCAAACGGGCGATTATATGTAATAATAGGGAGAATTGGGCTTTTAAATATGAAATTAAATGTCCACTTTGCCCTTGCTAAATCGAGCTCCTCACTGAAAATTAGACGGAATTCGGCCGGAATGATTAAGTTGACGCATCGCATTTTATTCCAGGGGTTAAATCGATGGTTACGGGATTAAGGGACAACATTGACAGTTCGCGAATAATTGAGGCACCAAATAGGTGATTTACCCTAGTAACAATTGTAGAATTTATTAACTTGATTAATTGTGACATTTATTAGCTTGATCAATATGAGATTATGAATGTAAAATTGACCAGGTTTTGAATGTTGATGTGAATTGTATAACTGTTTTGATTTGTTGGGAGGAAACAATAAAATAAATTTGATATTTAAAAATAATGTATATACCATGTCGATTTTTTTTTTTAAACCGACCTGGTATATAATTTTAAAAAAAAAATAAAAATTGATACGACGTCGAAAAAAAAAACCAACATCGGTATATAATTTTAAAAAAAATTTTAAAATTGATACAACGTCAATTATGTACATAATTGATGTCGTAAGAATTTCAATTTTTTTAACAACATACCACATTGGTTATTTATAAATAACCAACGTGGTATATTTTAAGAGTAATAAAATAATTTTAAAAAATAACATACCATGTCCGTTATTTATAAACAACCGACGTGATTTGTTTTTTATTAAGGAAAAAAATAAACATATACGACATAAAAGAACCGACCACATATATACATATGACGTTTGTTTGTAGTTAAAAATCGATATCGTATGTACCTATTTAAAAAATTTATAAAACTATACGACGTCGAAAAAAATCGACGTCGTATATCTCAAATAACCGACATTAAAGAGTTTTTTTTTTTAATTATAACTTTATTTATCATTTTGATGTTGGTTTGACAAAAAATTGATGTTATATGTGTGACGTTATATGTTATTTCTGTAGTACCGTTTACCAAATAATGCCAAATTATCCATGAAGATGGATGCATTGTTGCTAGCTGGTTCTTCTTCCCATTCTTCAACATACTCACACACTCAATTTGAAATTTCGAAAATTAGAAATAAGGAAATTTGGAATTTTTTTAATAGGTAGTTAATAATCATGTCGCCTCATAGTTGTTGTAGATATATATCATCCTTGTGCAGATAAAGCTTCCCGTTCATGATTGATGGTAAGATTAAAAAAAAAACATAATAGAATATAGGAATGATCTTATGGATGAGTTTCAGACTGACACTAGTTTTTTTTTTTTTTTTTTTGAATACTACTAACTCTATTAGAATGCAGTATCTGTTCATAACTACTTTCTCAACCTATTGAAGCACACAAGAGTCAGTATTGCCTCCACTGAGGCTCGAACCCACCACCTCCCGTATAAAGGGAAGGGTTTGATGCCACTGGACCACAAGATCCTTGGCCTGACACTAGTTAATATGAGAAAATTCCTCTACTCTGAAATAATTAAATCAGATTGGACTTCACAAATATACACAACAGAAGAAACCATGGATGGCATAAAACATTCCTCAGAGTCAGAAGTCAGAACATGGTATACATATCAAACACCTTCCTTTTTATACCTAATAATAATTTCATATATATATATATTTTTAAAAAAAAAAAGAATATTAAATTTTTTGATATGAGATAGCATGTGCAACCTCCTCTGCTTTTGCTCCTTGTTTACCAGCAACATGTTCAGCAGCAGTAAACCTCAATGTGACAAAGTCCCAAGGCGGCCCTCCATATCCTACCAATTATTTAACTCATCCCATTATTGCATTTTGGAGGAGTTTTTTGAAAAATAAAAAAAATTTGGGAGGGGTTTTTGAACAAATAGAGAGGGTTTTTTTTTTTTTTTTTTGGAATATTTTTCTCTTGCAAATCGATGAGGTTCTTTGTGGTACCCATTGGTTGGGAGAAAGAAACGCGCAGTGTGAAAAGCACTGCAATGCGTAAAATAGCCTTTTTTCGTTTTTTCTTTTTTCTTTTTTTTTTTCTCTCTCATTTTCTCTTTTTCTGTTGTCCCTGAAAAAATCACTAAAAATTTCAACCGATGTTGTTGCTCTTATATTAAGAATATTTTCCCAGTCAGTCACCTTACTTTAGAAAACCATGAATGCTTAAACAAGAAAACCTACATCTTTCTCATCATCATCATCCAAAATGTTAAATGTTAAAAATACTTTGTTGCTTGATTTCCCGAGACGATGTAAATGGCAGTGGGGTAGTCCACCCCTGTGCCATGGTGTGATAATACACCAAATAAAAGTATTGTCAAGGCATGAGATATGAACCGAACTAATAATTGTAAAACAAACTACCTTCTTTTGAGCCAACTGTATTGCAAGTAATATCCTGCAGAAAATGCACCATCAAATCTCCTTCTACCCTCTTCATCTCTGACCTGGAATTCAAAAAGTTTCAGCATTAAAGACACTTACAACAAGGCATGTGAACAAACATAAACCTCCACTCAATATACAAATATAAGAAACATTTAATAGATTACCTTATTCAATGATGTAATATACTGAGCTCTCACAAGTCACAATGCACAATTTCACTAAAACATTTTATTTGAACCTGAAAACATCTGAAATCTGCATTATAAAGGTATGTAAATATCCAACTGCATGCTGACAACACAGACTGAAACAATATATATATATATATATATATATAAGCTTCCCTTTGTCCTTTACACATCAAATGAATGAATTCAAAATTTCCCCCCATTAAAAAGAAAAAAAGCAATAAATATTGACAGTAGAGAACTTCTATCATAGCTCAAGTGAAGTGGTTAATTACATGTTACAATCTAAGAAAATTGCTGTACAACTCCCTCCAAAAGGGAATCTAAAGAAAAAGATCAAAACAAATTAGAGAAATCTCTCTGAGTTGATTAAATATTCTTGATATGGTTGAAAACTTTTATGAAAATTTAAGTCTTGCGTCTTCAACTGCTGAAACAAATCCAGCTCCGTTGGTGTCAAGTCAAAATCACAACCATCAAACTTCAACTGTAATGGGCATCCCTCATCAAACAGCTCCACTGCTGTCACCTTGTCCTGTGCATCAGAGATAGGCTCTTGACGTTTTTGATAAACAAAGGTCTCATACATCTTATATTCAGATTTTTCTAGTGCCACATCTGGAGAAGAAAATGTAGGTCTGTGTATACCCAAAACATTCAGTTTTTCAGCCGCATTTGGCATGCTATCGGTATCATCAGCAAGGGAAACTGGATTGTCACCGTAGGGCGAAGAAGATTGCAATGCATGTACTGCTTCCATTACTTTATCACAATTGAGTCGGAGTTCATCATCAACTGGTAAAATATCCCTTTCAACCAATTGCTGGTCACGAAGTAGAATCAGAATATGAGTAGGAAGAACTGGACTGACAAGGGCATTGGAAAGCTGCACTTTTTCAGATGTCTTGTCAGAGCAAGATGATGTATTCCCAAAGGGGAAAGGCAATGGGTTTTTAACAAGAATATCACCCACATTAGAAGTAGCTCTCTTCTGCTTCAGGTGAGGATCAGAGAGTTTACAGGCAGAGAAAGCCAACGCCAGGAGATTCATAGGCAAACTGCCCCAAATGCTTTTCAAAGAAATCTCATGAATGCTAGTAGGAAATCTGGCATCTTTGAGCATATCAGAAATAATTTGGGGTGATCTCAACGCAGTGATGCCGCAAATCTTCAACTTCTCACATATTTCTTGATGGAACTTTGACTGATTTTCCTCTGCATAGTTCTGAAGCTCTATTTGTCTCCTGCTGACAATTTTAGCAACATTACCATTCAAATACTCTTTGAGAAACTCAATTTTCAGATATTCATGTTTCTTTTGCAACTTATTCTCACCATTGCCTATGTCATACAAAAAATTGTCCTCAATGCTAAAAGTTGACTCCTTGTGAGCTGCTTCTAAAATTTTATCAAATTCCCATGCTGCAGAGTATCTTTGTGCTTCTAGTTTGCCAGAGGACATTAACCTAATAAGCGAAAACCCAACAGATTTTTCACAATTATCCCATTGAACATGCAGATCATTTTCAAGAATGCCAAACCCCAAAATAATGTCTTTCTTCTGTTTCCAATCAATCCAATCGGGAAGAAGATCCTTCAGGCAATCTCTTCTTATGAGACAACTTCCGCAAAAACAATCACGACCAGACAAAGAAAGTTCTGAAGGGAGTCCCCACGAATAGAGTGAGTTGCAGACTGTAGAAATCTCAGAAAGAACAGGTCCTCTCTCATTATCTGGTCCATAGCAAAAAAGAACAAATCCACAATTCCAAAATGAACCCAATAAAATACAGTGGCCTGATTCAGATGCCCACTTGAAATTATCATCTTCTGTGATTGGTCTTAACTCAGACAATTGGAAAACAGTAACATATTCTGGATTTTGGAGACTATGGGTCCATTGCAACACTGGCATGGATGGTTTTCTCACATCACAAAGTAGCAGCAAATTATTTGAAGCAGCAGCAAAACAGAACCCACTGGAATCTGACCTAGATAGGGCAACAAATCTATCAAATTTCCCCACAGAAAACAACTCAATCTTCAGTAAAGTGCAAACTTCACACTTGTCAAACCTCAAATCAACAAGGAAAACAGTACTAGAATGAGCAACAACCAAAACTCTTGGGTGCCAACTAAATTCACAACTCAACCACCTCTCATTTTCATTCAAATTATCAAAGGAAACACTCAATTTCTTTCCTTCTATGTTTAACAATCTCTCATTTTTCAACCAATAACTCACATCAAACAAGAATAGTTTACCACTCTCCAGCAACACCACACACTCTTCATGCAAATGTGGACTCCAACAGGCATGAACAACTGCAGAACCCTGGAACAGCTTAGCACCAGCATAGCCTGCATAATCTAATACTATACTTCCCACCTCTTTAGGCATCTTCACACTGTACCAATGCACAGAATACATGGTACAAACCATGATATACCCAATACAAGTATAACTCAAAGTTGAATAACAATAATTACCGGAAGAAGAATAAAAGCAATCAAAATCAGTAACAGGGTTTACCAATAATCTCAAAATCCGATGATTCAACTTGCGACTATGCACAACGAAATCTTTCCCATCCTTGAATTTCTTGACATTCAATTTAGAATCATTCAAATTGAGCATAGTAAACCCAAGCTGGTCATAATTATCTCCAGTGGGGAAAAAAGCAAGAACTGTATTATGCATGTTATTGTCGTTAGCTTTTATTTTTGGGCAACGAAGCAATTGAAGAGCATTGAAGTTGTGGATGGTGTCAGAAACCTGGGGCCCCATGTTTGATGCAATGGTAGAGGCAATAGACTGGTTGGTTGTGCTTGAAGTTAAGATAAATCTCGGAAGGGTAAGGTCTGGATATGGAGGAGGGAGTCGAGGGGCGAGAGAGGGGGAGTTTAGGAGTTGGGTTAGTGTTTCCTGGCATGGGTTAAAAATCAGAGGTCCGATAGGGTTCTTCTCAACATGACGCCGCTTGGAAGAGGAAGATCCTTCGTTGGGGAGGAGGAGTGGAGGAGAGAAAATAGAGGATATGGGCCACAGGGACTTCCAATCCTCCGAGAAGTCCATTAGATTTCAGATTTCCTTAAAGAACCTAAATCCCTGTTCACATAATCATCGATTCAGAACCTTCAATCCCTGTTCACATGATACCAATAAAGACATGGGTCATCAAATTTGCAAATTTAAAAAGATGGTGCAACAAAAAAAAAAAAAAAGGATGGAAAAAAAATACAAATTATTATTTTCTTTTTTTAGAAAGGCAAAAGAAATATTTGATGAAGACACAAAACAAGATTGAGTTCAAAACATTAACATTAACAAAATCATAAGAAGTAGCAAGGACCCAAGAATCCAACTCAGGCAACACAAGTTTGGCTTTATAGCCCACATATTTGGACAGCTCTAGTGTGATAAGCTCATGCTAAGAAGTTAATTGTTTAATCCTAATTTAGTAAGGCAATCACCTGAGTTAGTTACTTAGCATCTCATATATCTAAAAGGTCTTAAACTTTAGCATCGTTCTCAGTTCTCACACAATCTTTATTGCATTATAAGCATTACAAAGTACCATCTTATAATCTGCATTTTCTCTCTATTATAGCAAAAATACAAAGCCTTTGTACCCATTCTGTATTTTCTTTTGATTTTTGGTTTGTATTGGGCATACTTTGCATGTTTCTCCACTTTCATCATCTCCCCAGTATAGCATGCAATCATTTAGGCATGCACAAATAGTAATGTAATTAAGACTAAGTTTGTTTATAATTTTTTTGCCTCATAGAAAGATTCAGAAAGCCTTGCTTGTTCAAAGGCATCTTTTAACAATTCAAAAATCAAGGACATTGCTTTATTGCTAATTCCACACAATCACTTGATATGATACAACTTTAACAAAAAAAAAGTCAAAAATGACAATTTTGAGTACTTGATGCATCCTTCATACAGGTCTTGATTTCCATCTTTGAGCAAGTGATAAAATATCTTACTTTCTTAACTATCCTTTTCGTGAACTACTTCATCTCTAAGGACCCAAACAACTGCTTGGCATGATGTACAAGGTTCATGTATACCATGTGAAATATGTGCAAATATCATGAACAATGTTTACTCCAGGGTTATTAATTTGAACATCATGCACAATATTAGGAGTAGTACTATAAGTGTTCATAGACCCTCCCTCACCATGCCAAACCCAATGAACATATTGGGGTAAAACCCAGACGCAAATCAAGTGTTCTTTCATATCATGTTTATGTAACCAATGTATAAATTTACATGTCACACAAGGGCACAATATTCTTCCAACAACACATCTATGCTCAATTGCAAAATCAATAAATTTATCTACCCCTTCAAGATATTGTAAAGTATTTTGGAAAATTGATCCAAGAATTATCCATGCAGAACTACTTCAACAATTAGAATAAAAATTTACCCCTTATGCATTAAATATGAAGATTTCCCTGTGGCAAGCAACTTTAGTATACAAGATCTACAAAGAAAAAGAAAGAATAACATGGGGTAACCCCAGCCAAGATGGCAAGAGATCCACACTTGTAACCACAAGTCCACGAGTTTGACTCCTTGCCCTCTTGGTTTGAGTCGGTCAGCTATGGGTAACCTAGGCCGGTTTACTTCCTTGTGGTCCTTTGCCAGCGGGGTTTACCTACACTTGAAAGGGTTGTGGGGTTTCCCTCGTTTTCCAAAAAAAAAAAAGAATAATATCAAATAAAGCATTAAGTTTTGTACTTATTGGTTATTCTTCTCTAAAAGTTTACCTTTTTAAATTACAGTGTCGTAAAATCGGCCTAGGGGATTTCAGCCCTAGGCGACTTTTAGTCGGCCGGTCGACTAGGCGCCCAACTTGGCCACGTGTTTTTCTAAAAAAATATTGGTTTGTTTCCCTCAAAACGACGTTGTTTTGAGCAAAACAAACCAATTTCAGCTCGAAATCAGGCTCGAATTTCACCTGTTTGATATCAGGCTAGAATTTCTCAGAAAATTTTTGAGAAAATAGAATCCTACACAGTGTTTAAAGCTCTAACTAACCAGACTCTGAAACAGAGTTTTACCAGGGAAGGCAGGCCTAGGTTCATATTAAATACACCCTTTACCATACCAAGCAAGAATCTGTAAATGAACAAAACCAGGAATCAAGGTTCATAAACATCAACCCCTTAGAAAATTATTTAATTTCCCTTTCAAGTGTATATTTTCATTCTTTAGCCGAATCTTATTAAGCTTTTGCTTTCCAAATACATAGTTCTTAGAAAGAGATGCCCCATCATGGGATTTAATTTGACAGACCAGCACTAATTTGACAGACCATCACGTCCAGATACATATATAGAAGAGCAGTAATATAATTAATGAATTTATGAATTTATCTAACCAAATTTAGGCTAAAAGCAGGGTAAGCTAGAAGAAAGTACCTAATCATACATTCGTTGAAAGGGAAGGCAAATTTCAGCAAGGAGGAGGGGCTGCGTCGGAGGCGGAGTGGCGGCTTGTTGGTGCGTCGCCGGCAGTAGCTGCGAGACGGAGAGGGAGGCAGAGAATCTGAGCGGGGCTGCAACACAGAGAGGGAATGAGGGAGTCACGACTCGCGAGTCGCGATAGGTTAGGGTTTAGTGGTCTACTATTTTTAATTTTTTAATTTTGAATATATATATTTTATAAAATATTAATATTATTTGTGTATATATTAATATATATAAAAAATTTATTAATGGAACGTGAGCGGCTCGACGAGCCACGAGCCTATACTAAATAAGCTCGAGCTCGACTATATAATATAACGAGCAAGCTCGAGTTTGGCTTGAGCTCGAATTGACCGAACTTGAGTTGAGCTTTGACCGAGCGACTCGTGAGCCACTCGGTTCATTCACAACCCTAGTTTGGAGGGGTTTATGAAAGTTTTTTGCCACTTTTTTAAAATACTTTACGGTATATTATCGGAAAAAATACTTTGGCGAGTTTTTTTTTTTTTAAATTTTTTAAATGTTTAGATATTCAAAGAAAATAAAGTTAAACAAAAAGTAAAAATTTGTGTGAGTCTCACATATCCTTGAAAGAAAATGTAATATTTTTACATTTTGATGTAAAAGTATTACTTTTGTCATCAAAAGTATTATATTTTTCTATAAATAATAAAAAATAATATTTTTTATATCAAAATGTAAAAACATTATATTTGTGACGCGTCTCACGGATAAGGTCTCACATAAGTATGACTATAAACGAAAATATTCATTATAGTCAATCAAAAAGGATAAATTTAGTGAAAATTTTTCTTCTTAAATTTTTAGTTGAAAGATTGTTTTTTTCTTTCTAGTCTCTCTTCAAGCAAGTTTATGAATTATTATTATTACAAAAAATTATTATTATTATTATTATTATATACCAAATAATATATTCGTTTTCAAAAAAATAAACTAAACAAAATATATATATAATTTTTAAATTTTTAACCAAACAAAAAAAAGAGATAATTTTCTAACATTCAGACAAATACTAGAAAATTAGAATATTTTCTAAAAATTGGTCATTTTCTGAAAATTGTTTTTTCGAAAAAGCATTTTCCAGATTTCCAAACAGACCTTTAGAGGGTGTTTAATTGGATGGAAAAAATTTTCCTTAAATTTGAGGAAAATGAGAATTTCCTATGTTTGGTTTATGAAAAACTTTTTTTCACGGGAAAAAGTTTTTCTTAGTTATGAGGGAAATAGAAAACAAATACCAATGAGATTGTATTTGATTTATTCTAAGTTGTTTTATTTAGCAATAAAGTTTTCTTTTATGCATATAACAAGATAGAAAATGAACTATTCCAATTACTGTATTTTTAATATAATATAGAATTTAAAAATATATTTATAATTTTGAAACAAATGAAATCATTTCAATTTGAATTTTTTGGAATTAAAATATTAAAAAAAATGTTTTGAAAAAAAATATTAAAAAAATAAAAATAAAATAAATTAACAAATTTCTATAATATTAAAAATATTAAATTAAAAAGAAGATTTTTTTTGGAGTACTACTTTCTCAACCTATATCATCTCCACTGAGACTCGAACCCACCCCTTCCATATGGGAATGCAACCGGGTGCCACTAGACCAGAAGATCTTGGCTAAGTAGAAGATTTTAATTCAACCCAATTAGAATAAATTCTATATATCTACTTTGAATTGAAATTTTTTATTATATTTTAATAGACTATATAAAAAAAATTTAAATTTAAACATATCTAGAAAATTTGAACGCACTAGATCATATTTTAAAAAAAATGCAATGGCAGTTTCTTAATTATCACCAACTTTACTATGCAAACGCGAACACTAAAATATGTTATTTAGGTTTTCAAAAAAAAATGTTATTTAGTATTAATGTTTTGCACATTTAGTGTTAACATTTTGCATATTTTGTAACAAAATGATTCTCGAAATTCAATAGAAAATGGAAAATACAACGAAAATATCCACGAAGGATAATTACACAGGAAAATAAAACCTACAAAAGGTTGAATAAACCTGAAAAAACCAACGGATGAAAATCGGACGATCTCGGGATGGTTGTCACTATCCTTAAAACCTTAATTCCCGCCTCCCAGGGCGCTGGAGCGTTGCGGTCTAGGTTTCCTAGGAAAAAACGTACTACGATCCTACGTTTGAGCATACAAACTTGGATCCGGCGAACTAGGTCGTGCGATGAACGCAGGTGGCTAGAAGGAATGATGAGCAGTGTTTTGAGGGAGAAAACCAGTGTATTTCGTGAGTTCTTGGTGTGTTTCTTCGTGTCTTCAAAAGCTGCTGCTCACCTACGAATATACAGTAGAGGAGAGTGGATCATAGCATTAATCATGGCATTAAAATAATCCATGTAACCTCCACCCACTAGCAGAAAATTAATTCTGCCACTAGCCAACATTTACACACACTAACAAGTCCATTATTCACAAAATAACTCTGAAAATAATGATTGGAATTAATTAATTTAATTCCATAATACCAAAAGTCATTTTTGAACGGACACAGTAGGTGAAACGTCGCGTTCGAGAGGTTACTAGAGTCGCAGTGCGAGACATGGTCCAGTCTGCAAACCATCGAGACATCGCCCGTGCCGCGAGACGTCAAGTAGTGCATTCTTCGAGACATCGTTCCGGGACCCAGACATCGGACGCGCGTGCCAGCCCGGGCCGCCGACATCGCACTCGCACGCGAACGACCTCTCGCGAGAGGTCGATTCCGCTAACCGCAAGACATCAAACTACCTGCGCGTGCCAGCCCGGGCCGCCGACATCGCACTCGCACGCGAACGACCTCTCGCGAGAGGTCGATTCCGCTAACCGCAATACATCAAACTACCTCTCGAGAGGTCAGTTCACCTTGATGTCTCGAACGAGAGATCACCTTTGATCTAACACGTGGTTCTAAGATGGAAAACTTGTTCAGAATTTTTGCATAACTTAGCCCGCAAGGCCAGCCAATTTTTCGTGTACACGAGCCAAGCCTTTTCAGGCTCAGTTTAGGATTTGAGTTGCACCCCCCCCCCCCCCCCCCCCCTTGCGCGCGAGAGAGAGCCTCTATGCCATACAAGTCAATTAGCCTTAAAAAGCCTCTTGTATTTATAGTGGGGCAAATCTTTCTTCCCAACCAATGGGTCTACTTTGAGAACCAATTTCTCATTCATCCATTATCCATTTTGAGCTTACAATATATGGATCTCTTCGTCTCACTACGAAGAACCCGAATCTACTTTGACTCGACCCAAATCGGTTGTGGACCCCACTTTAAATTGTACCCCAAAATGGCCACTTAAATGCCATTTTAGTGCTATTTTTCCAACAATCCCCCACATGAATGAAAATTGATTTTCAAGGGAATTTTGAAATTGGAAACAACTGCGTTCAACGGTTGATTCCTGCATAGCAGAAGTAGGTGTAGCCCTTTCAACCTTGCCTCGTGAGATCTATATACTCTACTGGCTGTACGGTAGAACGCGATGTCTTTAAACCGACTGCCGTTTGTGTAGACATTGACAAATCTCACACAAGAACCATCCAACCACGTCCTGTTCTCATGACTGTGCCCATTTTGGTCGTGAGACACCTGCCTGGTTCTACAAGAGTTTCTAAAGAATTGAACCCAGTTCAATTCTCCTTTGAAGCGACCCACACTTCTCTCTCACATAGGTGATTCTTTCTCGAGTTTCCCGCAACTCAACACATATCCATCAACATTACAATGTCCAATGACAATCGAATCATTAAAGCACTAGTGTGCTAGCCTCGATCGGGAGTTACTGTTTTAACGAGGAGTGGTAGGGAGTCCGGGACCCCCACAGTGACGATTGGCATTCTTGTCGTTCTTCAGTCTGCAGCATTCGCCGTCGATTCTCTTTGTGTCATTGGTGAAGTCGACGGTTGGAGGAGAGGTGTTGTAGTCGATTTACTTCACGGTGACATGGACGGACGTTTGTCGGTGCTGTTCTTGAAGCTACAAGCAGTGTCTTCTTTTGGCGAACGGAGGCAGCGTTGCAGGATTGTCTAAACGTCAACAATCATCTTCTCTTCCTCCCAACTTCTTTGATAGTGAAGAAACAAAGAAACAGAAAAGTGGTAAGACTTTTATTGCTGGAATCTGGCCTAAAACAGAGTAATAGTTTAGACCATTCATTAGGATGTATACAATGAAGAAAAATTGTTCCTTATGCAAATTGTACTGATTTACAAGGTTTAGGGGTCGTTTACTTCATTTCTCTGTTTTTCCATTTTCAGTTTTCCATTTCTCCATTTTTCCAGTTTTCCTTCTCCATTCCTCCAGTTTTTCATTTCTCCATTTTTCCAATTTTTCATTTCTCTAATTTTTTATTTTATTAAATACAATAATAATAATAATAACAACAACAACAACAACAATAATAATAATATTTGATAGTTGAAGGATCATGGGTGGTTAACTTTGAACTAGGGATGTTAACAATTTGAAAGTCGAAGGATTGTGGGTGATCAATAATATAAGAATTTTAATAATATTTCATTTCTCTAATTTTTTATTTTATTAAAGAGTAAATTCCATTTTTGGTCATATACTTATAGTGCGTTGGACACATTTAGTCCGCTTTTATTAATTTGGTCACATTTTACCCAGAGTTAATAAAAGTTGGACAATGTTAGTCCACCGTCAAAATTAGCGTTATCTATCCGTTCAATTGAAGGACATTTTTGTCATAACACCCCAAAACAGTAACCGCCTTCGTCTCTCTTCTCTCTGGCTTTGGGCGTGACCAGCAACCATCGATTCCTCTTCCCCTCTCCCTTGGTCGACGGTGAAGATGGAGGTGACCGGCGGTGGTGGCTTCCCCTCTCTTCCTCCTTCTTTCTCGTCGATGGCAGTAGCTGACCAGCGAAGCCACCAACAACAGCAGGTATTGGAGACGACAACAACAGCAGCTCTGGCTTCCCAACTTCAACGATCATCGGCAACTTGACCAGTTCCGGTGACCCTGGTTCACCCGACAACAACAGCAAGGAGATCCGGGAACCTCTAGTTTTCTCCGGCCATAGCAGCGGCAAAACCTTCGGCTTCCTTTTTGTTTCGGCGACAAAGCTTGACCATTGGTTGGATCTCTAGTTCTTCTCGGCGAACTTGACCACAGCTTCCACCAGCGACCTCTGTTTCAACCGGCAACTTCTCCACGACCCAACGATTTACTCCTGAGCAGGATGGTTTTCTCCTCTCACTCGCTTGGCAGTTCAACCGGCAACAACAGCAGCTCTAGCACCTCCCGCCCTTCTCCACCGCCCAACGTAGCGAGCAACCACTGCTGCTCAACCACGACATCTCCTAATCAAATTAAGTTGAATAATCATGGAAAATTTCTAGACTATGATGCCCTAACAGAGTGTTTTTCTCTCTCAGGTTGTTGGAGAATCTAAGAAGAAAGAGGAGTATTTGTGCTTCCCGGGACATTATTGTGCTTGTTATTCTTTCTTTTACGACGTCGTGAATAGAGGGGAGCAACTATGTGTGAGATTTCTAGATTGATTTTTTCCTTGGATTATTTTTTTTTTCTGAGATTCTGTGTCCATGTATTTCTCCCTTCAAAAGAGTTGAAGCTTTGCTGCATTTCTGTATTATCTTATCAGCTTCTTGTCCTGCAGTGTAAGCATCAACTGGCTGCAAAACTTGCCAAGTCTTTGGGAGCTTGCATTGAAGTTATGGTGTCCGATGAAGAGCTCGCGGTGATGCTCTCCCATCTTTGATAGTTTGCACTCTGAATTTTGTATTTCATACTGGAATGATGAAGTGAGGTGCAATGCGTAAATGAGCTGGCTGCATTTCTATGTCACACTTGAATGATCACTATAGCACCTATATATGCATGTATGAATTATAATTTGAACAGCATATGATAATGCATATGCAGTTTGTGAGAGCACTGCTTCAGTTCTCTCAAAACATGACGTAGTAAGTACCATTGAATTGTAAGAAGTGAACACTGAAAAAAGACAAAATTGCCCTTCAATTGAACGGAGAAATAACCACAATTTTGATTGTGGACTAACATTGTCCAACTTTTATTAACTTTGAGTGAAATGTGGCCAAATTAATAAAAGCCTACTAAATGTGTCCAACGCACAATAAGTATAGGACCAAAAATGGAATTTACTCTTTATTAAATACAATAAATACAATAATAATAATAATAACAACAACAACAACAAAAAACAACAACAACAACAATAATAATAATAATAATAATAATAATATTTGATAGTTGAAGGATCATGGGTGATTAACTTTGGACTAGGGATGGTAACAATTTGAAAATCGAAGGACTGTGAGTGGTCAATAATAAGAATTTTAATAATAATAATAATAATAATTTAATAATAATAATAACAATAACAATAGTAATAATTATAATAATAGAAATTTAATAATAATACTACTATTATTATTAATAACATTAATAATAATAGTAGTAATAATAAGAATAAAAGATATGAAGCGTCACTTTAATACGGAGTAATACAAAAACTGAAGCGAAGCGAAAGGGCTGAAGGGAGTGACGCGCATAGCAGGAGTCAAACCTGGGACCTAACATGATGAGTATTGTTCACCCGTTTTTTTTCCATTTCTCCAAAATGGAGAACTCAAATTTGGCTCTCTCCAAATTCCCTAAGAAAATGGAGAAATGAGATGGAATTACACTTTTGGAAGAATAGATTTAGTAAACAACATCTCCCATTTTCCACTTCTTCAATTCTCAATTTTTTTGGAAAATTCTCCATTTTTCTAAGTTACTAAACGACCCCTTAGGTATCTTAGGATTTTAAGTCTGTAGAACATGCCATTTTTTAGCAGCCAAAAGAGTAAAAGGAATGCGTAAATTTACCTCTGACAACTTTTACTCCATCTAGTGACATGCTTTATGCATACATCAAGTTTCTGTTATATCTTATTTCTGAGCATTCTTTTTACTGCACACTAAGGACTTAAATAACTTAAGTAATATATTGTTGGAGCATCTCATCTGATTGAGTTGAGAGATCATGACTCTTGCAAACATACTGCAGTCAATGCTCAAACTTGAAGAATTGCAGCAACCTATATCAAGGAGCAAAGTGGACATAGCAAATGAAAATGTTGACGCAAAAATTTCTGAATTGGGGCCATCCCCCTCAAACCTCAAATGAAACAATTGTGCTATCTTGTATGGAATTGGCAATTCTATATTTTTTGTAGTCTTCTATTCATCTGTTATGAACTTCTTGAACAAGGTCTGCCTAGCCGCCATTGTATAAAGGGCTCTTGGACATGCTATTTCTGCAGTAGATTGTGCCATACTGCTATTTTGATCAACTTGATATACTGTCAAGTCAATTGAATGGCAAATAGATTGTGCCCGGTAGTTACCGTTTGTGTGCCTATTTGTAACCGCATGTGTGCCCAGTTTGTATTTATATATGCTTATACGGGTTACCCATACTTTTATACTTACACGTCTGCCCAGTCACTGGTGAATATGTTACTGGATGTGTATTATTGCTTGCACGCAGTTCCAATAGACATTTGAAGACCAAAATGTGATATGTGTTTCTGGTCATTGTGTGCTTTTATGCTGTTTAAGGGGTAATCTTAAAGCGATGTATGTGTTCTTTTTTTTTTTTTTAATTTTTTAGAAATTCTTGTTGTCCGAATATTTCAAATGTGCTAGTAGGGGGCCAAGTCCGCTGCTTGTGAGAATTTAAAGACCAAAAGGATGTCGATGAAGTGGCGGGACACCAAAAACAAGGTGGACTGTGACGTTTATCTTATGCGGCACATGGAAAGTTATGTGGGTGAAGGTGTTACAAAATCGGATTGCGGTCTATCTAGGGGTGACAATTCGCAACTTAATCGGCTACGGTTGCGTTATATGAAGGAGTTTTGCACAGTTGATATAAATACACACCATGCCAGTAATGTGGCTCGTGCGTTACGCTTTCTTTCCGACCACTAATTTTATCGATGTTGTTATAGTACTTTAGTTCTGGTGTCGTTGTTGGATTTTAATTATTAATGTTTCGTCAGACTTTTGTTCTTTTTCCAACTACTTTATTATATTGCATCATATTCCCGTATGGTTGGTTACAATTGTGTGCCTAATGCCATATGGTGTGTGCCTTTTTTCATAGGTCATGTTCACTAATTTTTTAAAGAATTAAAATGTTGACTTGTTGTATTATTACTCAACTCATTGTGGCAGTCCAAACTAAGAATACAAGTAAATGCATAAATCTTCCATTATTACATCGAAACCTACCAACGCTGCATACTGTTTGTAAAATTGCACACCTTCATCTATTGTTTTAAAACGTTGCCCGATATATGTTTTTTTGTTTCATCACAGTCCGTGTTTTTTTGTTTCATCACAGTCCGGTATAAAGTAGTCACTCTATCCTTGGCAAGTCTGCACCTCGAATGCTTTAGAATTTCCTCCCTGTCCGTCTGGGCAAAAGATTTAATTATTGACGCACACATTATATCAGTAAATGGCACACGCTTTTTCGTTGATTGCGTTATAGGATTCGAACAATCACGGTTATGGAATTAATTTATATTTATATCTGATTTACGTCATATCTTTCCTTGTGCATACGAAATATAAGTACAATATATGCAATCCGGGTTGATGCATTGCTATTCATTATTCTGCCTTTAAAAAAAAAGAGGCTAAATTAAAGTGTCATCTAGCACCATGAACTATATCCCATTATTCATGCCGCACTCTGAACTTTCATATCGTATATATCGAGCCACAAACCAAAAAAAATTCGTATAGAACTTTTAGCAGGTTTCCTTATCTTCCTGCTGACATGGCATCTGATGTAGTGATGTGGCATTTCTCTTAACCTTATGTTGTCCATGTAAGCGTTTACATATTTAAAATTAAAAAAAAAAAACAAAATTATTATATTAAAATAACCAGAATTTTCTTTTCTTTATTTTCATAATGTATACTTTTCAATTTTGCAATTCCAATGTTTCAATTTTTTTTTCAGAATTTATATTTTTTTGGCTAATTTATTGTTTAGTATTTTTTCAATTTTCTAAATTTATAGAAATGCTAATTTTTTTTGTTTGTATTTTTTGTTTTTTTTGTTTTTAAAAAAATTATTTTTAATATGTAAATGCTTACATGGACAACATAAGGTTAAAAGAAATGTCACATCACTTGAAAACCTGTGCCATGTCAGCAGGAAGACCGGGAAACCTGCTAAAAGTTCTAGGTGAATTTTTTATTTTGGTTAAAAGTTCTAGGTGAATTTTTTATTTTAGTTTGCGGGATCGATATATACGATATAAAAGTTCAAGGTGCGGCATGAATAATTGGATATAGTTCATGGTGCTAGATGACAGTTTAGTCAAAAAAAATAACAGAAATTAGGTTAATTTTTTCCAAAAAAAAAAAACATATAATTAAACATTATTCAATCTGGTTACGGAATTACTAGTACACCCTGGTTTATATTCAATCTAACCTTCTTTTTTTTTTTTTAATAATTTTTATTTACTACTTCTATTATAATACACGCGAGGCACACAATTCATACGACACAGGCACACAATATACAACAAAAAGGCACACACCAGTATGCATAACCTTTTATAAACATTCTCCATTTACTGTATTAATGCATTAATATAAGTACAATATATACAGCCCGGGTTGATGCATTGCTATTAATCATTCTGCCTTTTCTTTAAAAAAACAGAAATTAGGTTAATTTTTTCCAATATATATATATATATATATATATATATAAATATAAAATTAAACATTATTCAATCTGGTTACGGAATTACCCGTACACTCTGGTTCGTATTCAATCTAACCTTTGTATAATTTGTTTTTATTTTTATAGTTTTCATTTACTACTTCTATTATAATACATGCGAGGCACACAACTCATACCTCACAGGCACACAATATACAGCAAAAAGGCACGCACCGGTATGCATAACATTTTATAAACATTCCCATTAACTGTATTAATGCATTAGTTTAAACCACCAGCCATGTATTCCCCAATCCTCTTTTGCATAGGTATTCATGTATTGAACATATACTAAGGGTAGACTTTATATTAAGGATAGACTTTCCGTTACTTACCGTAGTTTATTGTCGGCCTTGAGTTTTTGTTCGAACTCCATCCCTCCATCTTTATCTGTTGCAACCTCTTGGACTTGCGTTTTCATGGCCTCCATTTTTTGCAGTTTGTCGTGAGTATTAATCAATGTTTAGGAATAAGTGTTTTGAGTACCATATTTATGCGTGAACTCCATATCTTTATATGTTAATTATAATCCTAACTTAATTGCAATCTATACTATTAATAAAAACAATATCTTCAGTTTTAACTTCCCGCCCAAAACAGACCTATAATATTTTGGTGTTCGTAAAACAGACCTATAATATTTTGGTGTTCTTAATATTGTAAAATATGGTAATACAATTCCTATCCCTAATACAATTGTAAATTCAAATAGAATTCCTAATAAAAAATATTCTTCCCTACGTTCCTATTCCTAATAAATTCTAGACTAGAATTACTAATGGTAATAATTCAGTATATATATTTCCCTGCAATGCAATCTATACTATTAATAAAAACAATATCTTCAGTTTTAACTTCCCGCCCAAAACAGACCTATAATATTTTGGTGTTCGTAATATTGTAAAATATGGTAATACAATTTCTATCCCTAATACAATTGTAAATTCAAATAGAATTCCTAATAAAAAATATTCTTCCCTACGTTCCTATTCCTAATAAATTCTAGACTAGAATTACTAATGGTAATAATTCAGTATATATATTTCTATGCAATGCAATCTATACTATTAATAAAAACAATATACTCAGTTTTAACTTCCCGCCCAAAACAGACCTATAATATTATGGTTTGCGTAATATTGTAAAATATGGTAATACAATTCCTATCCCTAATACAATTGTAAATTCAAATAGAATTCCTAATAAAAAATATTCTTCCCTACGTTCCTATTCCTAATAAATTCTAGACTAGAATTACTAATGGTAATAATTCAGTATATATATTTCTCTGCAATGCAATCTATACTATTAATAAAAACAATATCCTCAGTTTTAACTTCCCGCCCAAAACAGACCTATAATATTTTGGTGTGAGTAATATTGTATAATATGGTAATACAATTCCTATCCCTAATACAATTGTAAATTCAAATAGAATTCCTAATATTATGGTTTGCGTAATATTGTAAAATATAGTAATACAATTCCTATCCCTAATACAATTGTAAATTCAAATAGAATTCCTAATAAAATATATTCTTCCCTACGTTCCTATTCGTAATACAATTCTAGACTAGAATTACTAATGGTAATAATTCAGTATATATATTTCTCTGCAATGCAATCTATACTATTAATAAAAACAATATCCTCAGTTTTAACTTCCCTCCCAAAACAGACCTATAATATTATGATTTGCGTAATATTGTAAAATATGGTAATACAATTCCTATCCCTAATACAATTGTAAATTCAAATAGAATTCCTAATACTAGTGTTTTACCCGTGCGGTGCACGGAAAATTTTTTACTATGAATTTAAATAAAAAAATTTAAAATATGAAAATATTAAAATATATTATATTTTTGTATATATTTGGTCAAGTATCAATTATCATAGCATACAAAATTAAAATTTTGTATGATTAATATAATCTCTAATCAGGTATATATAAATTTATAGAGAAAAATTTACATAATTAAATTGAATTATTCCTAATCGTATTTTATATATATTATAATTCTAACAATATGAATAATAACTAAGAATATTATACATAGAAATTAAAAAAATTGTAAATTTTAAACATTTATTATACATAGAAATTAAAAAAATTGTAAATTTTAAACATTGTATATGTGATTTTAAATTCTAATCAGATGCATTTTCTTATATGATTGTGTAATGAAGTGTATATACAACTAATATTTATTAATATGTATATATGCAAATTCTATAATGTAATTTTTGCAATTATAATTTATATTGATATATTATAATTAAAATAATTAAAGTTTAAAAAGTTTAAAAAATAGCCTTTTAATTCTGTATGATTAATATAGTGCATAAGTATATGTATGCATGCATTTTTAAAAATATAAATATGTACTAACACTTATTTTATTAATTATAATTAAGAAAATTACATTTATAAATTAAAAAATTTTAATTTTTAAATTTATATGGATTAATGTAGTCCCTAACTATATTACATATTTAGACGAATGTTTAAAAATTTTTGATTTTTTAATTAAGAGTATGAGTTTAGACATATTTTAAAATATTTTTTAATAAGTAATCAGTGTAGTAATTAACGTGTATAATTACGCCAGTAATCACAATTCTATAAAAAATGTGTATATATTTTCATATTGTACAAAATATTATAAATATAATATATGTCTACATAAATGGATAAAAAGAGAAATTGATATTTTTTTATTATATAGATATTGATAAATATTGTATAATTGTTTTCCTTGCATGAAAAAACATTCTTATTTTAAAATTTTACATTGATATCTGAGTTTTGTTTCAGAATCTACTTTGGTGATATTTTAAACTTTGAGTAACACTTGTGTGAGACCGTCTTACAAGTCTCAATCCATAAGATGGGTAAGATCTTTGATTAATGGATCAAATATTTGATTAATGAGTCGGATCTTTGACCTCGTTAATTAAAGATACAACCCGTCTCACGGATTGAGATCATGAGACGGTCTCACACAAGTTTTTGTCTTAAACTTTTGTTTGTTATCATAAATAGTAATAGATGTCTGGAAACCATTTAGTTTTGTTTCTAAATATTTTTCAACCCATAAATGAAACACAATCAAAACATCTCTAGATCATCATTTAAATAATAGGTCCATAATAGACTTTGTAGTTCAATATTTGTAGATCTATGATATGGGTTTAACTAATTTATTGAAAGTTTATTTCTTTTAGTTCTATTATCTCTTATTATTCTTCATTTTAAATTGATAGATCTCAAGATGATGCATAATTCTTAAATATGTGAATTTCAATTAATTCAATAATATTATATTTAAATGTGAGACATTTATCCAATAACATTATTTTTTTTCAAACTCCGCAAATTTAAGTTAGTTCAATTAGTTTATTTTTATGTTAGTTTTTCTTCGGTTATGTTATTAATGTAAATTAATTTGTTTTGGGCTCATAATATTTAAATAATTATTATTATTTTAGATTTGTAAATTTTTATAATTTATGCTATTTTATAAAATTTGTTTACAACATTTGTAGTACAAAACTTTTAAATTAATGCAATAATACTTATATNTGAATAATAACTAAGAATATTATACATAGAAATTAAAAAAATTGTAAATTTTAAACATTGTATATGTGATTTTAAATTCTAATCAGATGCATTTTCTTATATGATTGTGTAATGAAGTGTATATACAACTAATATTTATTAATATGTATATATGCAAATTCTATAATGTAATTTTTGCAATTATAATTTATATTGATATATTATAATTAAAATAATTAAAGTTTAAAAAGTTTAAAAAATAGCCTTTTAATTCTGTATGATTAATATAGTGCATAAGTATATGTATGCATGCATTTTTAAAAATATAAATATGTACTAACACTTATTTTATTAATTATAATTAAGAAAATTACATTTATAAATTAAAAAATTTTAATTTTTAAATTTATATGGATTAATGTAGTCCCTAACTATATTACATATTTAGACGAATGTTTAAAAATTTTTGATTTTTTAATTAAGAGTATGAGTTTAGACATATTTTAAAATATTTTTTAATAAGTAATCAGTGTAGTAATTAACGTGTATAATTACGCCAGTAATCACAATTCTATAAAAAATGTGTATATATTTTCATATTGTACAAAATATTATAAATATAATATATGTCTACATAAATGGATAAAAAGAGAAATTGATATTTTTTTATTATATAGATATTGATAAATATTGTATAATTGTTTTCCTTGCATGAAAAAACATTCTTATTTTAAAATTTTACATTGATATCTGAGTTTTGTTTCAGAATCTACTTTGGTGATATTTTAAACTTTGAGTAACACTTGTGTGAGACCGTCTTACAAGTCTCAATCCATAAGATGGGTAAGATCTTTGATTAATGGATCAAATATTTGATTAATGAGTCGGATCTTTGACCTCGTTAATTAAAGATACAACCCGTCTCACGGATTGAGATCATGAGACGGTCTCACACAAGTTTTTGTCTTAAACTTTTGTTTGTTATCATAAATAGTAATAGATGTCTGGAAACCATTTAGTTTTGTTTCTAAATATTTTTCAACCCATAAATGAAACACAATCAAAACATCTCTAGATCATCATTTAAATAATAGGTCCATAATAGACTTTGTAGTTCAATATTTGTAGATCTATGATATGGGTTTAACTAATTTATTGAAAGTTTATTTCTTTTAGTTCTATTATCTCTTATTATTCTTCATTTTAAATTGATAGATCTCAAGATGATGCATAATTCTTAAATATGTGAATTTCAATTAATTCAATAATATTATATTTAAATGTGAGACATTTATCCAATAACATTATTTTTTTTCAAACTCCGCAAATTTAAGTTAGTTCAATTAGTTTATTTTTATGTTAGTTTTTCTTCGGTTATGTTATTAATGTAAATTAATTTGTTTTGGGCTCATAATATTTAAATAATTATTATTATTTTAGATTTGTAAATTTTTATAATTTATGCTATTTTATAAAATTTGTTTACAACATTTGTAGTACAAAACTTTTAAATTAATGCAATAATACTTATATTTGTTATTAGTGGAATGTTAAAATCATAATAATGATATATTTTACCTTTCACATTTTTAAACTTTGAAAACCAACATCATTTATGTAGGAAGAAATTTATATATAGTAGTAATAATATTGTACTTACTTTTAAAAGTTAGATGACGTAAACAAATTGACTTGCAACAATTTTTTTGGGTAAACTTTTGACATGCAACAATAATTCTATATATATATATATATATATATATATATATATATATATATATATATATAT
>NC_044917.1:14120281-14150205 GCF_003576645.1 Ipomoea triloba
GTCACGCAAATCTTTCAACAATATTTTTCTTTCACTAATGGGGTCTGTTTTTGTCTCTGCTTCCGACCTATCTCCCAAGACGAGAAGGAGTTGTATTAGACTCCGGCTAATGCATTGTTATTTGTCAAGGGAATATCCACATTCCACAATCAACCAACACACACTGGAGTGCTTACTCCATGACTCCCAGGTAAATGCTATTAAGTTTAAAAGTGTATATAAATTAGGGAGAGCAGATTGTGACTATATCGTGGCCGAATTTTGTTCTATGAATTAGAGGAAAAAAGGTTGTGTAAATTTTGCGGTGGTTGGCATTTTGTAGTGAATACTGTAGCCATATTTAATATTTGCACCTGGAGAGCATTACAATATTTTTTTTTCTTTCTTCAGAGAACTTGTATCCATTTACAAATCCCTAAATAGTTTGTGGTTAAGTTCAAGAAACATTGAAGGCTCCCGGAGGAGTGGATAGCAATATGCTAAATTGCTAATTGGTAAATTCTTCTTTAAATCTTATTCTATACTAGATGTGTTTTTATTTCTTTTTTTTTTTGGTTTTTTTATTTCTTTTTGTTATACTAAATTTCTAATAGTATACATTCATGAATGCCAATTTTAAATCTTTTGTCAAGAAACATTTTATCAGACCAAAATAATATTAAATATACATGCATCCTTATTAATACTTTAAATATTTAGTTGCTACAAAATATATAAATTTTAGTTTCGCAATATAGGATACAAAAGGTCATTTATTGCAAATCTTTTGTTTGGTTTTTTGCAGATTTGATTGGCCGTGTTGTTTTCATTAATGAGCAAAAAGTTGTCCAAGTTAATTCAAATCCTCAAAGGTTGATTGATTTTGTCATTGAAGACTCTCGGTATGTGTTTGTTTGGATGTCTTTTTGATTTGTTTAAGTATAAATTTAGGCATCATCATGCTCATTGTTGTTTTCACTACTTAGGGGTAGTCGGCTCACTGTTACTCTATGGGAGGAGCACGTGGATTATGTCTTGCCTTACTATAATGTTGATTTGGTAGAACCACTGATTGTCCTTCAAGTTCCAGCATAAACAATTCTCATTGATATTTGCATATGCCATGACTATAAACAAAAGCTAAGGCCAAACACTAACTCACGTTGGGTTATTGCTAAAAAAATTGGTCTTTAGTCAGGGTCAATTGTATGTGGCTTTCTCCCGAGTCAGTCATCCTTTGTGAAATTCCGCCCAGACAATATTAAAGAGAAAATGAAAAAGAAAACTGATTTTACTAATTGATTGAAAATATAAAAAAATCATAATGGAAAAGGAAAATTAGGCAAATTGAAAAAGGGAATGGATATTACTAATTGACTGAAAATTATTTAAAAACAAAAAAAATTAATTAAACAGTTAGATTTTTTATAATAGTTACAATTAATTCATTCAAATATGAAGGAGGAAGAAAAACTAAATGCGCTATGGTGAAAATTAATATACTTAAGGTATAAAAGTATAATTGCACATATATTAGTGTAATTGACTAATAATAGTTGCCTAATAATTATTATGATAATAACACTGGTCGTTGAATTTATTTTTATAATAATTATAATTAAATTATTTCTCATTTTTCTCATATTTATTTTAGTAATAATATAATTACATAAGTCATATTACATATCGATCTTTTTAAGATAATTGTAGACAAACAAGTCATATATATTTCAATTAATTGAGTTATACTTTTGCACTAATCTTATAATCAAATAAATGTACATGTTCAATATTAGAATTTTTTTTAATAATTTTCTTTATTTTTATTATCTAAATATATAATAAAAAATTTATTTGTGCATCGCACCGGTAATTGAACAATTATTTGCTCTAATTCAAGCAAGGAAAACACCAGACAACATAATTGATCAAACCAATTTCATCAATTGCGCTATACAATATTCGATGTTATAATTTATATAATTGTATATCGATCCAAATATTCTTAAAATATTATAACAAATCCATTCCGTGCAACGCACGGGCGAAAATACTAGTTTCTATTAAATCTCTTATTTTCCCTTAATATATATATGTGTTGTGATCTCATTGCCTATTCCAAGTTAATCTCAACCATTTACAGGGCGTTTGGTTGGAGTGAAGGAATTAGGTGGAAAAGGAATTGCAATTCCATGGGAAAAGAATAACATGAGAATAAGTAGGAGTTTAAATTCAAGTGTTTGTTTGGAGGGAATAAAATTAGTAGGAATTTCAATTCTAATGTTTGGTATACATGGGAATTGAAAGGGAATAAGTAGTATAAAGTCCAAAATGCTCATTGTTATTATTATTATTAAATGACAAGTACACAAAAAATATAACATATTAAATTCAAATACCACTCATATACCGTATCTCTTGAACTAGACATATTGTAAAAAAATATTTGAGAGTTTTGAGAAAACATACTTGATTAAGGTTGACTTAGAATGATTATTACTTGCTCAGGAACGGCTTTCTTGTTGTTAGTTGTCGAAGATAATATACAGTATTAGCTAAAAGAGAAGGTCAGGCATCAATTTTAGGTTAAAAAAAGATAGGGGTAATTTTGTCACAGGAGTGTCATTTTTTTTATTCCTAAAATCCATGGAATTAAAATCCCAAGGGAAGGGGGGGGGGGGTGGAGCATGGGATTCTAATTCCATGAAAATGAGGGAATTGCAATTCCCTCCAACCAAACGACGGAATTTAATTGCCTTTGGAATTATGTGGGAATGGAATTGAAATTCCCTCCAACCAAACGCCCTGTTAATGTAATCATATGGATGGTTATGATGTGATCTCATAGCCATCCCAGGAGAGAACTAAGAACCACTCACAGTCATCCACGTGTCCAGATTCAACGAATTAGCTTATGTAATTTTAAAAAATGACGCGGTGGTATTTTCATAAATAACTCAAACTTTGGCGCAAGTAAAATGTGTTAAAAGTGCAAGTAGCTAGTACAAGTTTTCAAATAAAAAGTGCAAGTAAAATCACTTACAAGTGCAGCACTCACTAAATAGTAAGTAATTTACCTTGTTAACATTCGTGCACCTAATGATAAAGTCTTTAATATAGGTGCACTTAATGATAACATTTGATGCAACAAATGATAACGTTAGGTGCACTTAATATTGATGCTCGGTGTACTTTATTTGTTGCACTTGGAATACATTTTACTTGCACTTAGGTGCACTATATGAAACTGTTATTTGTACTTTTAACACAATTTACTTGCACTTCGATGTTTAATTATTTACGAAAATGTCATCGCTTTTTTTTTTTTTTAAATTAGTGTTTCTTATCCGTTACATTTAGACACGTGAACGACTGTGGGTAGTTCTTAGTTCTCTCCTAGACTACTCGTCCTCACCTGAACGACCTCCTAGAAATATATATATATATATATATATATATATATATATATATATATATATATATATATAATAAACTTTCAGTACACGAATAATAAATTTTTGATATATTAAAAATTAAAAATAAACATTAATTCATGTTCAGTATAATTTGCCGTTGACACACTATATATCAGATCTTGTTATTATATCCTATAATAATGTATTGGAGACTATGGGCTCAAACTATCAGTGGTCCAATACTATAATTCCTTTGAACTTTCATGCGTAGTCAGATCACTATCAGCTTCCCACATAATTAAGTAATGGATATTCTTTTTCAACAATAATAAAGGGAAAACTGTGGATAAACAACACACAGGAAAGTTCTATAAGAAAAATGATCAAATCACCAATAGTGTGTGCGCGTGTGAATTAATGCTATAATGTGGAACTATTTTTTTTTTTAAAGAAAACGTAGCTATTCCATTAATTCATAATATAAAACGTTTACATCAACGATCAATGAAATGGTAAACTATTCCTTACAGTCAGACATAGAAATAACTTTTCTAACTATGCTATAGAAAACTTGAATCGCAGACTGTTTCATAACTAGGAAGCTATGTTCCTTCTGGGAGCTTAAAGCTTCATCAAAGATATGGGTCTTCGTCATCATTCTTTTTTGCTCGCTTAGAATAAGATCAACACTTGCCGAAACCAAACTAAACGATTTATGCTAATGAAAATGAAAAGCTCGTGAAAGTAACGAGAGGAAAAATGCTCGAGAAAGTAACGAGAGGAAAACACAATAATAGAGAAAATAAAAAGTGGGTAAAGTCAAAGTAGGGTTGGGAGTTCAAGACTACCAACACAAACCCCAATACATACCTACTATTATTTTATTTAAAGGGAAAGAAAACGGAAGAAGAAGATCTGTGGCGGTGGTCGGAGGCGGACGGAGCTGTGACGATGGTCGGGACGGAAGAAGAGCAAGAACAAACATAGAAGGTGACCAAAACCGCCGGCTCAAAGCTCCATTAGAGCTCCGGCCGGAGGCTAGCGGTGGAAGTCGAAGTTGAGCAGCAGAGAAAGGTGTTTGGTTTTAGAGAGAAAAGGGAGGCAGCATTAGGGTTTTTTACGGAGTATCTATAATGTGGAACTATATATACTGCACCGTTGATCTTACTCAATTTTGTAATTCATAATGATTTGACATGGTAAATATCAGGGCGGTCGAAGCATTTTAGAGGCCCTAGGCGAAATGAAAAAAATGGACCATTTATATGAAAAACTAAAATTTAAATGTAATAGTACTAAAAAATAATAATATCAAATAACATGAAATACTATTAGAAAATTTTCACCATTTTTTAAATTCTAAAGTAATCATGACAAAAAAATTCTACGCACTATGCAAAATCATCGATAATTGCATCAAGATTAACATTTTCTAGCATATCCTTCTCAATACACAAAATCGTCATTAACCTGACCTTGGTCATTTAAATTTTCTTTAGATTGTTTCAAATTTTCATTAAATGATTTTGATTTTTTTAAATTTATTTATAGCTCCTCTTTGTGATTTTATTAGCTGCTATACTTGTTTTTTTTTTCTCTCTTTTTTCACTATCACATAAATGCCTTTTAGGTAACTTTATATAAAACAATTTTAAAAACTGTGTATAAGAAAAGAACAAAAGCACATGGATAATTTTAAAAAGTTTCCATCAGTCTTCAGTTGTATCAGTACAACAAACCGCTCCACAATTTTTTGTTCATTTCTTCTTTCACTTTCTATCCATGTAAATATACTTTAGATTGCTCCAAAATTTAAATGACCAAGTTGTGCGAAAAGGTTGTGGTTGTTTGTTGGGCTATTTGGGAGAATCGGAATCAAATGGTTTGGCATGCTCAATGTAAAGATCCCGCCACCTTGGTTCGTCAAGCTCTACATTTTGTGGAAAATTGGAGGGCGGTTAATATTGCTAATCTGGGCTTGGGGCGTCGAATTGCTAAGCAAACAGTGCAGGTTCAGTGGCGGCCTCCTCCCCCTCGTTTTTTAAAGATCAATATTGACGTTGCTATGGACTTTGTAAACAGCAGAATGGGTTTTGGATGGGTAGTCCGGGATAATGAGGGTATCATACACGGTGTAGTTATGCGGACTATTTGTGGCTTGTTTACTGTTCGTGAGGCGGAGGCTATGGGGGCGAGAGAAGCTCTCAGTTGGATCAAGGATAAGGGTTGGCAACGTGTGATTATTGAGACTGATGCTCAGCTTGTTTTAACGGCGGTTCAGAATGGCGGCGACCTATCTCCTTTTGGTGGCATAATTGATGACATTTGTGATCTGTTGGAGCGATTCGAGTCAGCTTCGATCCACTTTGTTAGTAGAAATTTAAATATGCCGGCTCATGTTATTGCCAAGCTTGCTTTGTCGTTGGTAGATGAAGATTTTTGTGCGTATTTTGATTTTATTCCCCGGTGTTTGTCGGGTCTTGTTTGTTCGAACTTGATTATGAATTAATGCAGTTTTGGTTCTGGTTTTCAAAAAAAAAAAAATCCATGTAAATATACTTCACTTTCTATCCATGTAAATATAATGGATTAGATAGAACTCAGTAACTCAGGTAATTAGAATTCAAAAAGTTTTATATATATATATATATATATATATATATATTCTAGAATTACAGAAATCATATATATATATATATATATATATTCTAGAATTACAGAAATCACAAAATTCATTATCCAAATATATTCTAGAATTACAGAAATCACAAAATTCATTATCCAAATAAACATTACTCATTAGAGGATTATAGATTTATAGCCCTAAATCCCTAATGCCCTATAGGTGTGATGTGTTGCATAGGAAATAAAGACAGAACAAATTACAAATAGAAGAAAACTTACAAGTTACAACAGACAATGGGGCCCAAACTGGCAAACAAATGAACAATCGTTGATTAATCGAATTAGAAAATTTTTGTATTGAAGAAGACGAATGGGTTAGCCGGTTAGGGTGTCGATAAAAGATAATTAGGTGTACTCGACTCCCCGTGTCGATTCTATTTCTAAATTATTTAATTAAGCCTCAATTCTCAGCTTCCTGCAATCCCATCTATTCTTAATTTTTTGTTTTCTAATATAGTTATAACACTAATTTTTTATTTTTTTTTATATAATTATAACACTAATTATAACACTATAATAGATATATGTATACATATACATCTATATAGATGGCCCCTTTTATCATGGGACCCTGGGCGGTCGCCCATCCCGCCCGTGCTCAGGACCGGCCCTGGTAAATACACCAATGCACAACTGCACCAGATACATCATTGCATCACTCCTAAGATCTTGATCATCCAATCACACATCTCAATAGTGTGTATGTAGAGATTTACAGGTTCACATGATAGCAATGGTTCACACCTGAAACAGACTATATATATATATATATATATATATATATATATATATATATATATATATATATATATATAACATTTGTCACAACCTACCTACCATGTCATTTTTGTCTTCACCATGTACTCACATATGCGTATGTATATTTTATGTGCAACTTGTTTTCATATTATTATGAATAATACGGATTAAATATTATTGTCTTGACCGGTGTCTATATATGTTGGTGTATGTCCTACAAGCATGTCCGATGTGTGTGATTTCCAAATCACCCATTATGCTCACTTGTTTATTAATCATTTTATTCCAATTTCATTCGGAGTATACACAATTAATTAATTTTACATTTAATTTATATAATTAATTTCTTTATTCAAGCTCTCTATATATATTTTCTTTCCTAATATTTTATTTGTTTTAGATTTTGTCACAATTGGTTAATTTTGTCATGAATTAATGCATGTATGTAATGAAATCATATCATTCGAAATAAAAGTTTTAAAACAAATTGAAATGAGTATCTTATGACATGACCCCAAGGAGACCTACTACTGTTGGACTCAACACCAATACATTTGGAACACCCTAACCTTTACAAATCTAAAGGGAGAAAGCCTTGCTATCTCTAGTAATGACCATAGTGAATCAGTTAAGACGTTCCCACTAACCCGTCAATAATGTGCACACGAGTTGGTAGAACTATTTTTAGAGCTTACTGTTTATTTTAAACTATATAAATAAGTTATAATTATGTTTGTTAAAACTTGAGAAGTTTAAAATAATAGTTTATTTTGAAACACTAATCGAAGTAGCTAGCGTTTCAAAATATTAAACATTTTCTTCCTTTTTTTTATTCTTATTAATTTATAAAAATGACACCATTTATCATTCTTTAATCAAATGTACCCTAATATCTAATTTTTCCTAATATCTTTTTTTTTTTTTTTTAAAAACACTCTTCTCCTGTTCCTTTTCCTAATCATTCTTTAATCAAAACATCCCCTAATGTACTTTTCCTAAACATTCTTCTCTTTCTAGTACTTTACTGTACGTGTTCATAAATAATTAAATAGCCAAAAGTCCTTTACAAAGTCTTAAACTTGGGTATATTTGCAGGCGGATAAGCTGATTTTTAAATTTATAAAATATAAAATCGGGATTTAATTTTAGAAATCTCGCAAAACAAAGAACGAAATTAAGGAAACCTAAATCCTATTTAAACACATCATTTCCCTACAAATTGATTCTGCCATACCTTTCGGGTGCTAGAAGCGTTATAGGGTCATACTCACATGAGAACTAGAAAACATAAAAAAAAAATTACCAAACCACGTACCCTTGATTAATTATATAACGAATCAAAAATTCAAAATTTGAAAAAAAAAAAAATCACTACCACAAAACACACCAAGATTGACAGTCAAGATTTGTCCACTACTTTTAAAGGGGATTTGGTTCTTTTATATATATATATATATATATATATATATATATATATATATATAATTGAAAATTTTGATCGACAATTGATTATGTTCGAATTAGCGCACTAAGGGGTAAAAAACTAATATTGAAAAAAAAAAAAAAACAAAATAATGCACCACTACGCCATCTTCTCCACTAACCATCTCTGCTGTCTTTGCATTTTCAACATCTCAATCGATCACTCACATGCAAGAAGAAGAAGAAGAAGAGTTAGCGTGAAGGAATCGACTACGTGTGCACCGATATAGATAATCAATGGCGTCCGAGGAGAATGTATCCTAATAGCAGCAAAGTTATGCACCTAAAGTTGTAAAGTTATGCGCATTTAGATACAAAGTTATGCACCCTAAGGTTTTAAGTCATTCACAGTTATGCACCATACGTATCAAAGTCATCCACATTAACTTCAAAATTATGCACCTCAAGTTTTAAAGTTGTGCACCTTAAAATGTAAAGTTATGCATCCTAATGTGCAAAGTTATGCACCATAAGATTTAAAGTTATGCACCCAAAAGTTCAAAGTTATGCACCTGAAAATTAAAAAAAAAGTTATGCACTTGAAGTGGATATTAAGAAAAAAAAACCTTATTAGCATTTAAAAGAAAAAAATGTGTGTATTTTCTGGTCCGTTCGATCAAGGCTAATCTATGACTAAGATTTCACCCTATTTTTCATAGGACTTTGCATGGGAGCTCTTCCCATGCACAAACTCTAAAAGGGTGAACTCTAAGTGCACTGTATTTTATACTATTACTGTATTACATGTACTTAAGTACTTTATAACATTATTGCTAGGTGTACTCTTAAGATAAACCATAAATACTAAACTCTAAATTAAATAGGGAATAGAGGTTCAAATTGGCCATTGAATGAAACATAAAGTGCAATTTGGCCACTGAACGAAAAAAGTGCAATTAGGCCACACAACGCTCCAAATGTATGCAATTTCACCTAATAGCATGTTAACACCCATCTAACAGTTTGCATGTTGACATGGACGATGACTTGGCAGTTTTTTTAAATTTCCTTTTCATTTCTTCTTTTTATCTTTGAAAACCTTTTTCTAGCATAAAATCTGTTGCAGTATATATTCAGTTTTTTTTTTGAAAGATATATATTCAATTTATAATTTTATATAATAATTAAGATGTTAATAAATAGAATGAAATAGGATCCCATTGGCAGTGCATTACTTTGGAGCTAAATTAAGCAAAAGGTGGACCAAACACTATTTTGGTGCTAAACCTCTATTCACAGTGCACTTCCTATCATTACAATTTGCAAAAAAAAATTGCTGCAGTACCTAGTTTTTTTGTATGAACATATACACCCTTCAAATATTTTTCAGCGAACCAAACTAGATGTAAGAAATTGAAACTGCAAATTGATGAAGCTACGAACTGATAAACTTCAATTTGATGAAACCCTGAAGCAACAACGAACCAAATAGGGATTTCAGGTGTGATTTGAGAATTTCACAGTTGATTTGGGGATTTCTGATTGAATCTTTTTTTTTTTTGAAATAATAATGATTGAAGCTTAGTTTGCCTAATTTGCCTAGTACATGGTGGAAGAAAGAGTGAAGAAAGAGTAAAGAAAGAAAGGAAAGGACCATGTGCGTGCTGCTGCAGATTTTATGCAAGAAAAGGGTTTTCAAAAAAAAAAAAAAAGAAATGACAAGGAAATTTTTTTAAAATGCCGTCCAAGTCACTTTCCATGTCAACATTCAACCTGCTAGATTAGGTCTTAACCTGCCATAAGGTGAAATTGCATACATTTGGAGTGTTGAGTGGTTTAATTGCACTTTTTTTTCGTTCAATGGCCAACTTGCATTTTCGCGTTTCGTTTGGTGATCAATTTGAACCTTATTCCAATTAAATAGTCAAAAGCAAACTTTTAAACCAAACTAAAAAAAAAAAAAAAAAAACTAAACCCTAAATCAAACAAAAAGAAAAAAGAAAAAAAATTAAACCATAAACTTTAAAGGGTGAACCCTTTCACTACATTTTTACATACTTTGCAAAGTGCATGTACGCTATAGTGTTGCTAAATGCACTTAAATTTTGAGTTTTTTTTTTTTACAAAAATGTCATTATATTTTTCCTCTTCTCCATGCTTTAAAGTCGTTAGATCTTCCTAAATGTATTGCTCTGGTTGATTCATAGTTTTCACCTCAACGTAGGTTTATATTTGAGTACTATCAGATACATATATAAAATATTATTTTTAAGACTCAAGGGTAATAATGAATTTTACTTACCAACATTTAAAAGGTTTGGGAAAAAATCTTTATTTGGAAGGTTAGTGGAAATAAATGCTGGTGGTGATGGTCAAATGATAAATAGTGTGTTGTCTATCTTTTTGTAGCTTGGTAGTAGTGTAGTACTCTTCTTTATGGCACATTAAGATGTGAAATGTTAAAGCAAACAGATCCCAAACATTGCAGGTGAGGCATATGGGCATGCATTTATACTCTTTTTTTTACTGCTCCTCACTGAAATTCATCGGCTAGTCTACACCCCCATCATTGATTTCATGATTTCTAACATCAGAGTGTAGGTTAAACTTATTAACTATACTAGTATTTTGTACGCGATGTGCAAAAATTCATGCCTAATATTAAAACATTAATAAATACAAATAATTAAACTTTATAATTCGAATTATATATACACAAATAATATATGTATTTGACACACATATATGATTTACCATTAATAGAAATTTAATTAAAATATAATCAACCATTAAATTAATTATATAATAATTTTAATAAAATGATAATTAAAAGAATAGGAAAAGGATATGATAGATATAGGTTTATGGTAATAATGATGGAATTAAAAGTAACGGTAAAGATAGTTTTGTATAACAAGAATGTAGTAAGGACAATTTTATCTAATAACATTGAAGTGTACAACATTTAAAGCAAAATGTATACATTTATTAGCATACAAAAATAGGAAAATAAATCAAGGATATAACCTTGATGGAGAATTATTATATATATGTTTTTAGAGGTCTATACACACATTTGTATTCTGTATAGTATATTACTAGGAGAACATTGTATTTTTAATTTGTGTTACTTTTAGAAAAGAATGTAATGGGCAAAAGATCAGACAAGGATAATGAATGCCATGCACTCAACAATTATATTGTATAGATAGCTTATTTTCCCTACAAGTCAATGTCCCCATCTTTACATTACATACAAAATATTTATAATGAATGAACAACGGGCAAATTAAAACTCCTTGCAGGTTGAACAGATCAACTAGAGTTAACTAACACCACTACTTATTCGATTCCTCAAAGTGTAATAATGTTCACAAACAATTAAAAGTGGAGTTTTCTTCGGCCGGATCCCTTAATTTGGTCACTTGGCAAATTATACGATGGACCATGATCTATTTTAGCTTAAGTTGTATTATTATTGTATAGATGAACATTTGGTATTGCAAATATGAACCATTAATTAATATATGCGAAAATGAACCTACAATTTTTCATTAATAAATCTATTTGAGACCCACCATTATAATGTAGTTGCATTACAATTGTAAAAATAAATTTACAGTATTTTGTAAATGAACTTGTATTATTGTAAAAATGAACCTACATTATTATAAAAATAAACCTTTAGTATATTGAAAATGATCATGACGATAATCATATATTAATTTAAAACATTAAAATAAAAATATCAATATCTGTGTCATTTGAAATATCTTAATTAATTAGATCTTTTTAATGATGTAATTTTTGTATATTAATTTTATTTGTACAAAAGAAAAAAATAAACATAAGTTAAAAAAAAAAAAAAAACCTTGGTTCACATTGCAAGGTGAACAGTCCATGATATAACAATTGTCGAACTTCACTTGAGTCTTTGGCCAACCTGACAAACTGTACTGTGGACCATTGATCGATGTAGCAAAGTGAACCATGAAGTAAAACGAAGTCCTATCATTTTAATTGCACATTAATTTCATTTGAAAATATACATTATTGTATGAGTTTTGTTTTTTACTTTCATTTTTCATACACAATTACACACTAGTTTCATTATAGTAACTTTGAAGTATCATTTTAATTATACTACTATTTTCACCCGTGCGATGCACGGAATGGACTTGTTATAATATATTAAGAATATTTGGATCGATAAATAATTATATAAATTATAACATCAAATATTATATAGTGCAATTGAAGATATATATGCTTTGGATCGATTATGTTTTCTGATGTTATCCTTGTTTGAATTCCAGCAAATAATTGATTAATTAATAGCTAATGTGTAGATATACGCATGTTGTGCTGAAACTTTAGAGATTTTATATATCATTGTTTAGGATTTTTATAAATTGGGCAAATATGCTCGTTCTCTAGTAACTCAGTTATAGAAATCAATTGCTATTCTAATTCATATGTATGGAAGATATATTTTTGTGTAGATATATAGAAATTTTTCCTTCTTGGAAAAAAACATAATATCACCGGTTGTATTTACACATTATTGAAAACCTCTTTGTAGACAATATTGGTAGTAACAACACAATCTTGTACATCCTCGTCTAGAACTAATTAACCCTCACAGGCTATCAGGATGGGTGACTCGGGAGAAAGGCATGTATAATTGACCGTCATTAAAAATTGGTTTTTTTCAGCAATAACGTGAGTTAGTGTTTGGCCCTGGCTTTTGTTGATAGTCATGGCATATGCAAGCATCACTGAGAATTATTTATGCTGAAATTTGAAGGGCAATCTTGTATCAGAAAGAGTGAGAGACATTCGAGGGATAAGAACTTTGATTTCTTCGTGTGTCCCATTAACTATTCTTGCTTCAACAATGTGATCTGCCAAGCTTGTGATGATGAGTCGTGCATCGTTACAAAGACCAAGAGAATGGTATATCTTCCGAAATAACATAATAAGTGCACCGACCTTTAATTAATGTCAATGAATGATTAAGAAAATCATACAATCTCAAACTATTTAAGAATTTAGGAGTGTGTACTCCTAATAGATTTTCACCGTCTGGTTCTGCCTTACACAAAGAGTTACAACTTAAATATGTTCGTCTTTTTGCAATATTCATGTCGCGCATGTACTGATTAATTAGATCAACGACATCTATAGTCGGCAAGCGGATCACTAACCTTCCAACTGCGACTCATCAAGCATGTCATATCTTGAGCTTGAAATTTTAAAAACTCACTTTTAATGTAATCAAAGCATTGAGTCATAACAATATTGACACTGAAATTTTAATTTTATAATCTATATGCATATATTCTGTGATTTTTTCCATAAAATTAGTTTTGATAGTCAAACTGTAAAACATATTGATTTTACCAATCACTAAATTTCAAAATGTTTCAGATTCTTAGGTATATATAAGTAAAACTCACATCTAAAGCCTAATTTTTTTTTGTCAATATTTCATACATATAAAGCAAGTCTCTTACTATTGTGAGAAGTTAGTAACATTGAGTCTAACATACAACATAAAGCATTGTGTTATAGTGGGTAGTAACTTTGAGGTAAGACCATTCAAGCATATAAGCATGTTTCGAGCTTGTTTCTATGCTCTCAAAATTCAAATCATCATAATGGCATAAGACAATAAACAAAAATATATCAGAATGTATAAATCATATATCTAAACCGTTAATCGAAACTTCATCCCATATTACCAAATAGAGTGTATGACTTTTTGGAATGATGCTCATCCAAACTGTTGAAATGCGATGTCCATAACAGTTGATTGGCAGACTACTTATGCTTCATATTTCATCAAAGTATCAGTTTCTTATGATATTATGATTTATAACATATAAGAATCGACAAATAAACTATAGTATGAGTCTTCCTTGCATGCAACAAATATCACAAAAATTCAGTGTTCTAAAATAAGTGTATAAATGCAATATGTAGATAATTTGCATTGCATTATATATCATTAATTTAATTACTTGTCGGTTAGTTATTGCAAGATCTTGTGGTACACGTATATTTTGATATTCAGTAAGTATAACTATATTAGAGAAAACGTCACCTAGGAGTAATGGGATAATCAATTGAGTGATTGTTGGTTGACCGTAGAGCGTTGATATTGTCTAGACAAATAATTGTTGGAAAAAATAGCATAAAATGACATTTTAGTGACTGTATTGTTGTACAAATATATGTGGGATCCACTTTCGATTTGGGTCGGGTCAAAGTAGATTCAGGTTCTTCGTAGTTCGACGAAAATATTGATATATTGTACGCTCAAAACGGATAATGGGTGAATGAGAAATTGGTTCTCAAAGTTGACTCATTTGAGTTAGAAAAATGGAGATAAAAAACTTTCAAGTAGCTTTTGTCCCACATTGGTTTGGGAAAGTGAGTTTGCACCACTACTTATACAAGAGTCTTTGTAAGGCTTATTGAATTGTATAGAATAGAGACTCTCTCTCTCTCTCTCGCGTAGAGGGTGAAAATAGCACCTGCGGGCACGAATGTCATTCGAAAGAATATATTCTATTAAGAATTGGATTATCATATTTTACAATATTACGCAAAGATTTTGTTGTTACAATTAGTAATTTTAATTTATAATTGTATTACGAATAGGAACGTAGGGAATGATATATTTTATTAGGAATTGTATTACCATATTTTAATGTACAATTGTATTATGAATAGGAATTGTATTACCATATTTTACAATATTACGCAAACCTTAATAGTATAAAAGTGTTTTAGGCGGAAAGTTTAAATTGAGGATTTTATTTTTATTAATAGTATAGATATAATACACCACTTCATAAATTATTTAAACGAAAATATACGCCTAAAGAGACTATGCTGCCTCCTCTAGTCCTCTCAAAACTTGATAAATTTTTATTTTTATTTTTATGATAATTAAAAAACTCTTTTTTAAATTTTATTTGTCTTGTTAATTAGTGTCACATAATATCCATTGAGGTTTCAACATTTCAAAATCAATCATAATATATACTGATGGGGACATGGGACCCGAGACTCATTTTATTGAGAAAGTATTGACCCAAAAAGGAATGTCCATTTTTATTGTCAAGGAAAGAATGAAGCTTAGAGAAAAATAAACAAAGGAAGTATTGCTAAAGGGTTTGAACCCAAGACTTTCAACATAACAACACAAGTTCTTAACCACACAAGCTCGGCCATTTCCGCGACCGGGGCGCCTAGCCCGTCTAGTCGCCGCCCCCTAGGCGGCCGACTGGCTGGTTTTTTTTTTTTTTTTAATTCTAGTAATTTTAAATTGTAAACTATTAATGTTATAATGTATTAACTAATACTCTAATAGTCTAATAAGTAATACCTTAATAAAATAGTAAGTAATAACTAAATTAAACTAATAAGTAATACACTAATAATTAATAAATAATACTCCTTACGTCCCATTTTATGTGTTTGATTTGGTTAACGAGCCTTGATTGAAGTTATTTTTAATTCAATTTTTCATAATATTAAGTTTAATATTAATATACAAAATTTATATATTTATAAACTACACTAAAAGTACTATTAAACACATAAAATCAAATTAAAAAAACAAGTAAAAAATAATAAAGAAAATCAACAAAGAATAAAAAGTTGGTTTGACCAATGAATAATAAGTAGAACAGATAAAATGGGACAGAAGGAGTAAGTAATAACTATTGACTTATTAAGTATTAACTATTTAACTATTAAAGCATAAAGGGTTTGTTTGGTTATCAGCGGTTAGTAGTTAGCGGTGACCAATTAGCGGATTGTATTAGTGGGTTTGACCAGCGGATTGTATTAGCTATTTGTAAAAAGATGTTTGGTAAAATTAGTTGTTTAGATTAGCGGTTAACATGTAAAATGACCAAAAGGGTATACATACATAATATAATATAATATAATATAATATAATATAATAATAATAATAATAATAATAATAATAATAATAATAATAATGATTAACATTACAAAGAAATTAAAACAAATATTTAAAAAAAATAAACAATTAAAAAAAACAAAGAATAAGGGGAGCGGTACACTTCTCCAAAAAAAAAAAAAGAATCATGTAATGTATGATATTAAATTTAAGAATTAAATAAAGCGGGGGAAATAGTTATTAAATTTAATTATAGGAATGCAAAGTTGCATTTTAGATGATGGGAGTGAAGCATATAGCAAGTCAGCAGCCAATATGAAGAAAAAAAAAAAAAAAAAAAAAAAAAAAAAAAAAAAAAAGAAAAAAAAGAGAGAAACAAGGGCAAAACTGGAATTTAGAAAATAAAAGGAGAAAAGCTAATGCTAAACGCTGCTCCTATTAGCATTTCAATTTTGGCGGATTGGATAGTGATTTGCTAAGTGAAAAAGCCATTAACCAAACGTTTTTTTTAGCGGTTTGACTTTGTCAAACCGCTAAAAAATGGCGGATAAGCTGATAACCAAACATGGCCAAAGACTTAAAATATTTAACACCTTACAATTATTAACTCTTAAAATAATTTTTAAAAAATTTAAAAATTATAAAAATAAAATAAAATAAAATAAAATAAAAAAAGACACCTAGTGGCACCTAGCGATTTTTTCAACCTTGCCTTTAACGTCATTGACATCACAGCTAAGTGAGGTGCTAGCCTACGCTGAGGAATGCAACTTGGTGCAGTTTCCTCAACCATCTACCACGAAGATTCACAGAGTCCATAAGTCAAAATATTGTCAGTTCCACAAGCGGCATGGCCATGACAAGATGAGTGTCACACTTTAAAGCAGAGATCAAACTCATAGTTCAATCGGGGGAGTTAAATGACTTCACTGATTGGAAAAAATTAGCAAAATGGAACATATGGAGGAAATGAAACGTTGAACCGACATTTGAATCTCTAATGACAGAAAAAGTAGACCCTGGCACCCTTCCCAAGATGCAGTAGGGAAATGAAGCAACCAATAATCGATTAGTCTCATCTGAGGTAACCATTTATTATAAATAAATAATCTTCTGCACTTTCTGTCCTAGGCCCGCAAGCATGGATGGCGACCCAGGAAGGCCTCAATCTTTAAAAAAAAAAAAAAAAGATTCATATGGGCCTGCATGGAGGGAAGGCGGCCCAAGAAACCTGCATGTAGGAAAGGCGACCAATAATCATATCTTATGGGCCTGCATGTAGGGAAGACGGCCGAAAATCATATCTTTTGGGCCCGCACGTAGGGAAGACGGCCAAAAATCATATATTTTGGGCCCGCAAACAGGGAAGACGACCCAGCGAGGCATATCGCCTAAAAAAATATCCATACGGGTTTGCATGGAGGGAAGGCGGCTCATCGACCCGCATGTAGGGGAGGCGGTCGATAATCATCTCTTATGGGCCTGCATGTAGGGAAGGAGGCCCAGCGAGGTATCGCGTCTCAAACCAAAAAAAATAAAAAATAAATAAATAAAATAGATTCATACAGGCTTGCATGTAGGGAAGGCGATCTAGCTAGCGAGGCATCAAGCCTCCAACAAAAAAAAATCTTTCCTATTTATACAAGGAATGTGCAAGGGCGAAATCTTCTTGACGAACTGCATGCAGAGAAGGTGGTAGGGGTCCAAGCACCAAGCTATCTGAAGGGATGTGAACTTTTCAAACTAGGAGTTGAAAGGGTTGAAAAGCATGTAGAAGACCAAGAGTGAAGAAAGTGGGGGACTTATGATGGGGACATGAGACCCCTTTTATTGGGAAAGTATTGACCCAAGCGGGATGTCCATTTTTATTGTCAAGGAAAAAAGGAAGCTCATCGGAGCAAAATAAATAAAAGACAAATTGCTAAAGGGTTCAAACCCAAGACTTTCAACATAACAACACAAGTTCTTAACCACCAAACCACTAAAGATCTTGTATACTAAAGGACAAGAAGCTCCACTTATATATGGGAGTACGCTGGAAGCATAGTAGTGGAGGGACACGTGTGTGGCCAGGAATGAAGGCTGCCCGATGTTGTCCATTTGTCAATCATCCGTGAATCCTTAAACAATATAAATATGGTGCATTCCCTCACCTTAAAAGTCATCTATTGGCTCACCAAACACCTTCTAATCCATTGGTCTAAGTTGTCTCTTTCCTATTGGCATGCCAAGGTTCGAGTTTTGTTGGTAACATATTGAGTTATATTTTATTTATTACTTCCCTAGCTTGTTTATTTTTGTTTCATTTATTACTTCCCTAGTTTGTTTATTTATTATTTGGATCGCCATTTTGGACTAGTATCTTGAGGTTTGTAAATATTCTTTTGGGCCTAGCACCCCGAATAATAATACTATTATTTTCATACTCTCGTTCTGTACCTCTATACCTGATTTATTGTAGACCCAGTCTCAATAAAACCCCATCGTATACCAACTCAACAACATTATCGATTCTCATTCGCAACAAACCAACAACATGCAAATTAAGTTGTACAAAATTTTGTATTAAATGTTAAAATCGCACACGTTTTTTTTTTTTTTTTAAAAATTTTGTGATTCAATTGCACTAACTGTACAAGCTAAGTAGAATATTTGATATTTTTTTTAATATTATAACAAATTTTAAAAAAATCATGACACTTCTTAGGAGTATATATATTTATAAAAATAGAATGTGTGGAGCATTTTTAGGTCATATCAATTACGGAGTAATAAAAAGAGAAAAAAGTATAATTTGGCAAATATATATACACACTATTTGTTTCCCCACATTTTGATTAGGTATCATTTATAAAAGATACCTAAATTTGAGGCAAAAATTTGTGTGAGATCGTTTCACGGGTCTCAATCCGTGAGACAGGTAATTAATAAGGTCAAAGATTCGACTAAATCAAAGATCTTACCCGTATTATGGATTGAGACCCGTGAGATGGTCTCACACAAGTGTTACCCAAATCTTTTATATATATAAATTTTTTTTATTTTTCCTTTTCTCAAAAAAAAAAAAATCACTTCATATATTAATAGTATAGATATAATACACCACTTCATAAATTATTATGTGGATTATACTACCAAATAATTTATATTTTCAGTATACAAATAATATATTTTTACTATATTAAAAATATATATTATATTTAAAAAATATATATTATTTGAATACCGAAAATAAATTATTTTGTATAATGTACCATGGTGTATGGAACCACAATAATTTGCCCACTCTATTGGCGGTCAAATATGATGTAGGACTTTCACCCCCAGCAATTCATTTCCTTTTCAATTTGGCCCCAACTGGTCGGTCGCTACTATCTTTTCCGCTAAGAAGCCCGTTTGCATTTTAGACACTTCCTAAATTAATAATTTGAATCTTTCAAAAAATAAAAATAATTCGAATATTTAATTTTAGGAAAATTACAAAATACGAGTGACGTCCATAGCGAAGAATTTGACGGTTGTCCCCACCTTGAAATTGTGGGACCCTCCCTTCAATGCTCAATTCACTATCACCCTTCTCAGTTCACAGGTTTCATTAACTCGTGACCTTCCCCAATGGACCCCCCGACATGCTTTTTAGAAAACAACCGATTCAAACAATCTATCGCTTTTAACCCTTTTTATTTTTTTATTTTTAAATTACGATTGAAGTACTGATTTTACTCTATTTACAAAAATTTTAATTGTAAAGGTAAAAAAACAATTCAATTATTTTAATCTTACCATTGTCATTTTTATCAATGGAGCCACTGTTGATGTCGATATTAATATTAAAAGCATTTTGGCATTAATTTTTTTTTAAAAAAAAAAAGAGAAAGAAATAAAGTAAAATATGTTATCAAACTGCACACAATGATGCAATCAGACCACTGAACTTTAAAAAAAAATTCAAAAATTAGGTCTCTAAACTAACCCATTTCATGTAATTTGTACAATTTGCATGTTTCTAACAGGTTATCTCAATTGAAATTATTTTATAAAAAAAACTTAAAAATAATTATTTAAAATATTAAAAAGAAAAGTCTCCCGGAGACGAAGATGTCTGGCCATAGAGACGAAGAAAGTATCTTCGTCTTCGCAAGAGAAGTTCTGTTTTTTTTTTTAATTTTAAATAATTATTTTTTAGTTTTTTAAAAAATAATAATAATTTAAATTTGAAGTTACCTATTAGAAACCTGCAAATTCAAAAAATTATATAAAATGGGTTAATTTAGGAATCCAATTATAGTTTTTTTAGGTTCAGTGATTTAATTGGATTATCGTGTGCAATTTGATGGCCTATTTGACCCCTATTAAAAAAATTTACAAGTTTTGATTATTTAATTATATAATTAAAAGACATTTGTAATTTGATTATTATTAATTTTTTGAGTCAAACCACAAGGTGTCTTGATTATATCATAATTATAGAAAGCACATTTAAGCACATACCATAATCAAACTAATTCTTGTTCTGGGAGACAAAAACTTGTGTGAGATCGTCTCACGAATCCTTGTCCGACGGGTCGGGTCAAGATGAAGCGTAATGTTTATACTACTAAACGTAATACTAAATCAAGAATAAAATGTTTATTACTTATATGATAAAATATAACACTTTTTAAGAAAAATATAATACTTTTACATTTTGATTTAAAAGTATTACATTTTTCATCAAAAGTATTACATTTTTCCTTATAAGTTAAACATTACTTATAAGGGAAAAAATTAATACTTTTGATGACAAAAATAATACTTTACATCAAAATATAAAAATATTGCATTTGTCATCTAAAGTATTACGTTTTCCTTTCCTTATAAGTAACATATATTTTATTCTTGATTTAGTATTACATTTGCTAATATAAGTATTATATTTGCATATTCACTTGACCCGACCCGCCTAACAGATCCTAATCCGTGAGATGGTCTCAGACAAGTGTGACCATTGATCTTTTATACGAGAGGGACTTTTGAACTCCTGATCTCTTTTAAAGAATGAGAATGTACGATCACTCACGCCAACCAAATTGGTTTAATTTGAATTTTTAATTAACCACGAAGTATAATGTACTATTTTGAGCAAAATTTTTGTCATCTAATAATAGTATATTTTCCAATGGTCTCCTACGGTCTCTAGTACTTCCGTTAACTCGCCGTTATAAGGAAGTACCGACAAAATATGGTGGTACGGTCATCGACGTTTCTATTGACAACTTTTCATAATCTCGTCCACGTTAATGCCAGTTTTAATTCTTCGTAAAATTATGACTTATGAGATTCACATATATTTTCGTCAGAATTGGATATTCGCGTTAAGAATCCTAGTATAAAGTGGGAATCATGGTTGAAAAAACTGTTAGGTGTTAACTGGGCGCCTAAGAGCTTGTGTTTTTTTTTTTAAATTGTTTAAAGTTTTTAAAATTTTAAGAATTGATAATTATAAATTATTTAATACTTTAATAGTTAATACTAAAATATTAAATACGTACTAACATAAACAACATCTAGGGTTTGAACGATTTAGAATTATTTCGCTCAAATGACGTCGTTTTGAGTGAAATCACTCATTTAAAAAAAATAATAGCTAATTGATCACAGATTATGGTGATACGCTAGGCGGTCGACCAGCGTCTAACGGCTAGGCGTGATTTTTGCAATATTAGTGGGAATACATTTAAATAAAACTTGTCTCATTATTACATGTTCACTTCATTTAATACTGATTTATTGACGAAATTTTGTATAACAAATGTATCAATGTGAAACTGTACTAACAATGAAATTGTGTTAATTGATAACAAAAAATTATTATTTATTGGGGAAAAATATTTATTCTTTCATTTTTTAATATTTTTCAAATTCATTTTTGTGTTGAATAAAAATTTAAATGTAGTTTTTAAATATAAGAATTTCTGTCAGAACAAAATTAAATATTGAGTAATATTACGCACCTCTTATATTTTGAATGTGGTTTAAAAGCGATCATAAATGTCTTCTAACTGTATAGGAATGCTATTTGTACATAAATTTGCACACACTTCGAGATTTCACAATTGTATATAATTATTTATTACTTATAAGTTTTTTTTTTTTTTTTGAGGGAGAGATTTACTTATAAGTTATTAATTAACTTATTGAGGTTATTATATATAGATCCAACACTAGTATTCAATACATACATACATATACATATACATATACATATACACACACACACACATATATATATAGATCCATCACCCACAACCCAACTAAAGTTGCTGAGCGAGCATGGGGCAGCTACCCAAAATTATACAGCTTTTATATATATATATATATTATTATATATATATATATATATATATATATATATATATATATATATATATATATATATATTGTTCAAATGCGGCGGTGAGCTCCGGTGCGGTCATGCGGCCTAATCTGTACCGTCCAATTTCATTAATCCTACTGAAATTCGCATTTGTTTAAGTGGGGTTATTATGGTAATTTTAGTATTTATATTACGTGAATTGGAATCGTGCATTTTAGTACTTAGTGTAGTGCGTGTGAATACATGTTGTGGTGCATTTTATTATGTATGTTGGTGCATTAACTGTGTTGTGGAATGGTGTGTTTTAATCTATCCGCTGGTGCATTTTCATACGTAGAATGATGTGTAACTGTGTTGTGGAATGGTGTGTTTTAATACGTCGTCTGATGCATTTTAATACATTGAATGGTGTGTATTTTAACACATGTGTTTCTAATAAGTGTGGTGCATTTTAATACGTAGAATGATGCATATTTTAGCACATGTTTTCTAATATATGTAAATAGTGTATGCTTATAATCTAACATGAGGCACGTTGTGGTACATTTTAATACGTAGAATGATGTGTTTTATTAAGTATATTGATGAATTTTAAGTGAATAGGTGCATTTGGTATATTGTGTGGAATGGTGTGTTTTATCGGTCCTCTAGAACGTTTTAGTACGTAGAATGGTGTGTTCTGTAACATATATATATATATATATATATATATATATATATATATATATATATATATATATTGTGCGTTGATTTGATGAGTTGATATGATCTAATGGCTAAAAATAGGCCGCACGACCGCACCTAATGAGCAGGCCACACCTGATCATGACTATATATATATAAATTTTTTCATTTGTTCTCCAACAGACTAAGACTCCATTTCTTCTCTCTGACGTTACCGTGTACTGCCCAGGCACCCACCACGGAACCACTCCTGTCGCTACCGCTTGCCGGTCCATTGCCTCCCACTGCCTCTTCCTCGGCCCTCGCCAGTCGCATCGACACCAGCCACCATCCAGGTTTGGTCTTCTTCAACTCTTCCGTTACTAATGAGCATCAACTTCTCACAATCTCACCCCTTGACGGCTTGAACAATAAATGTTAATTTTAATAATTTATTCAATTGTTTGTTTAATTTTCCTCATTTTTTATTTGCCTTAATTTTCTAATTTTGTTTTGCCTTAATTTCTCTAATTTTGTAGTTGCCCTAATTCAATTGATACTAGTTGTTGCCGTAGTTTTTGCTCTAATTGCCCTAAGTTTGTGTTTTTTTTTATTAGTAATTGTTGCCGTAGTGACGTAGTTGCTGATATGATTCATTGCCCAATTCATTGTCTGATATGATTCATTGATTTGCTAATTAGTTATTAGTTAATTACTAATTACTTAATCTATTAATGTGGATTAGTAATTACTAATTAGTTACTTGCTATTTGTTGATTATATTTATGTTTATATTGATTTGCTAATTAGTGATTTGTTGATTATGCTTATGCAGATTTGCTAATTAGTGATTTGTTTATGTTATTTGTTATTTATTGAACAATCTTATTTGTATATGATATTTTGTATTTGAACATTTTTTAATTTATTTTACCTTTGTTTCTTCGCTCCCACTCAACTTAAATCTTGGCTCTGCCACTAGTTGGGGATGAATATTAACAAACTAGTCCTATGCAATACATGCATGTTTTGGGTGACAACATAGCTATCACATCTCAAATCATATTATTAAATACAAGAAAGTGAAATAGTGTCAAATTAGATTGTAACTTTATACCCAATCGTAATTTACTTTTTTATCGATTGTGACAACATAGCTCAAGGCCAACCCGAGAGTTCTTCATTTCCTGCCCGGATACTCGCAGCACCCAACTTTGTTCTTCGGTCTTCTACGCCTCTTCCAGCTTGCTATCGCTTCAGAGTCTTGCTCTATGGACCCCATCTACTTAGGCATCTCTTCTTGAGCTGAACTTGATATATGTTCTGAAAACAGTTGAGCAAAAAATTCTCCAATTGCGTGCGGATGTCTAATGAAAAAGATGTACCAATGGTAAATGAAAACAAAATATGCATAATCATGCTTGTGCATTTTTGTGGCCTAGCCATTATACTGTCATCTCATGTAGGAAATGTATGCTTTTATTTAGGAAAAACAAAAACCTAAAGCAGATTATTGCCGACCAATTATTAAAATTTAAAACTGTTGCTTTAAGCTGCAATCGCTTTCTAACTGGCCGGAGATATCTCGCGAGATAATGTCGGTTTGTGTCTCGGACGAGAAATCTAACACCGTATTGTTCGGCGATACGGAGGTTTGTACAGTCATCCTGTCGGACTACGTGTCCGCCCAATATGGCTGGATCGTTGACACGTCTGACTGGATTTATGTCACTGGGGCCCACCGGGGATCATCATTAGCTGGCTAGCATTTATTGGTTATTTAAATTTCCTTAATTTCCCATTTGTTCGCCGTTAACTATAGTACAATAAGAGGTGATCTAGTGTTGCCAGTTCCAAGCTGAGGTGTGTATAATATTAAAATAATTTATTTATTATATTTATATATAAAAATTATAAAATATAAACTATTATTAATGTCAATTAATTGCATTTTGCATCTCATTAAGTATTACATAAGAAACAAAAAACATCTTATTTTACTTGACTTTTAATTAATTAACAGCTTTCAAATTAGTGCATCAAAATATTATTTTATTACATTATTATTTTATATATATTAGGTTGATTTGTGTTAAATAAAAGAATAATGTTGCACCCCATTGATAGATATTTTTATATTTAATTATTAAGTAGATTCCTTTTTTTTTGCCCGGTCACGATGTGTCATGAGCATGTCCTAACTGTAGGAGGCATCTTTAAGTAGACTAATCCACGTTATAACTTGTAAAGTGGACAATCAAATTATGAACAATCAATGAATAAAAATAATGTTATTACCATAAGATGAAAATAACACTATTCTAAATAAAATGGGATTAATTGCACTCTTGGTATTTAAAATAAGAGAAAACAATCAAATTAGTCACTTAGGATATGTTTGTTTTTCAGAAATGATTTATTTTTTAAAAAATATTTTCATTTCATAGTGTTTTATTAAAGTTAGAAAATAATTTATAATATAAGCTATTATTAATGTCACTTAGCTAGGGTTTGTTTGGAAACACACAAAATATTTTTTGAATAATATTTAAAAAAAAATGATTCATTTTTTTTGAAAAATATTTTTACTTTCTAGTGTTTAACTAGAAGTCGGAAAACAATCATCTTTTTTATCTGGCTAAAGTTAGAAATTTATATTTGTATGCTTGGTTCGTTTTAAAAATACATGAGCTTAAATCAATTATAATGTTATTTTTATAAAATATTAATTATTTTAATGATGATAATAAAAAGTGTTTATATTAAAATAAAATTAAAATGTGTAATAGTTATGAATATTAATAATAATTATAATAAAAAGATGTAAAGAAATAACTTTTAATTTATAACTTATTATAATAGAAATAAATACATAAATTGATAATAATGTGAGTTGGGTTGGTCAAGATTTAAAATTTTGAAAATTTTAAATCTTTTTGGCCTATATGGAGCGTGCCGGATCAAGATTTTTATTGTTTGACCTACCTCAATCATAATTATAATAAGATAGATGGCCACCCAACTTGCCATTTAACACCACTTAGAGAGAGAGAGAGAGAGAAGCATGAGATAACAATTCATAAAATTTCTTATGAGTAAAAATTCGGAAGTCATTTTTCATTTGACTATAAGTCTAGAATGAGTATTTTTTTTAATAAGATATAAGTTATTTTTTGAATTTCTTAATGCACCCTTAATTATAATAATAATGTCTAATGGCACTCTTATTTTTATTTATAGACCAATATGGTTATATAACTTATTTTGGTCCTTCATTGTCATCATGTCAATTTGTAATTCAATAAAAAAATTTATATATATATAAAAAAAAAAAGCATGTGCATGTTCTAATCACTAATTCCATAAATGAAAATAAAAGTGACATGAAAATTTAGTACATGCTAGATATGCATGTGACTATTTATTATTTAACATAACCTATAACTTAAGGTTTTCAAATTGCCATATTTGTGCAAAATTAGAGAACACTCAATTAATTTTGGTCTAATTTAATCATTCTATCTATTGATGTAGAAATTAAAAATGCAATTATTCTTAATGAGGTAGTTGCAGGCGACCCGCCATAAGGGAACTATCTGTACAGTGAACTAGCATTCTTGTGTTACCCCCTCTCTCCTCCCCAAAAAATAAAAAATGTAATTAATCTAAAAGTGAAAATTTGAATTTCAAAGTCATATTCATATACAACATAAAAATTGAAACGCAAATAAATAAAAACGGAGTAAAAAAAATAAAAATAAAAATAAAAAAAAAATTATTTACTTAGACATGTAGTGTTTGGAGCAAGCATAAGACTGCGGTTCAAAAGTTAGCGGCGAAGGGTATTCTTTTTTGCACCAAAATGATGTAAACGTCAATCATGCAAACACACACGGAATATTAGAAATTGAATTTCTTCTATTTTTAGGGATCTGCTCATAGATGATTGTATGACAGTTATGTTGCCAGCTTTAGAAAGGAAAATATGTAAAGTAAATATTAATATTAAAGAATTTTTTGTGATACTTTAACTTAAGTAAAATTTGACAATCACTTCGTCCTTAATTAGGCCGACCTGATGCGAACGAGAATTAGTTTGAGTATGGTACGGATTTAAAGGTGTTTTCTACAGTTATGATCTGCTTAAAACACCTCGTGGCCTAACCAAAAAAAAAATTACCTAAAATTTGCAATTGTTATCCAAATGTACGCTTTGGATTAAACACATCTTATGATCCTAATTGTTAAAGAACAACCCAACCGAGGATGTCACACAGCAAAAGACGCCCAAGGAAAAAGATACGCAACGGGAAGACGTGAAACCGGCAGCGAATACAAACCACCAGAACTCCGACCTCTAAGCAATACTGCCTTGGCGACCCGATCTTTCACAACAAAGAAAGAAGGATGCCACACAATATCTATTATAAGTAACATTTTATTTATTTCAAATCGGTATTAAAATTTCTGTAATAAGTTTTATGATTTCTATCTATAGTAACAAGCAAATATCTTATATCCAACCCGTCTCACGGATTAAGATCCATAGAGACAACTTCACACAAGTATAACTCTTTTGCTAAGTCTATTGTTGTCGTAAACAAACTATTGATCAAAGTAAATTAGTATATGTTATCCATAGCGGATCGATTCAAACCAATAATACTAATAACTAACTTTCATAAGAGTCGAATTTGAAACCTTATTGTTAAATCTCTGAGATACTTTATAAGCAATATCTTATGTTCCGAAAAATATAATTATCTCTCAATTAATAAAGATATGGTAAAGGTTTGTTATTTGCAAATACCGTTATGACATTGCATTTAAAATGGTTATAAATCTCCTATTAATATTATCATACTAAAAAATTTCATTAAAACTGTTGTTTGAATTTATTACTGTATATACAATTCATATTTGATAATTTTTAAAATAAATAAAAATAAAAGTTGAACTTGCTATATTCCTATGTGTATGTGTGTGCATATATATATATATATATATATATATATATATATATAGATTTTGGTTCAAATGCGACCGTGCTCTCCCGTGCGGCCGTGCGGTCACACACCACTTAATGTTACAAAATACACCACTCAATGTTAAGAAACACACCACAATGAAACATAATGAAACACACCACAATGTTAAGAAACACACCACAGTGCATATTTGTGTGGTGTGTTTCTTAACATTGAGTGGTGTATTTTGTAACATTGAGTGGTGTGTGACCGCACGGCCGCACGGGAGAGCACGGTCGCATTTGAACCAAAATCTATATAGATATATATATATATATATACATACATACATATATATATATGGTCATGTTCAGGTGTGGCCGCGCCTTCCCGTGCGGCAGAGCGGTTCACACCACTCAATGTTACGAAATACATCACTCAATGTTAAGAAACACACCACACAAATATGCACTGTGGTGTGTTTCTTAACATTGAGTGGTTTATTTCGTAACATTGAGTGGTGTGTGACCGCACGGCCGCACGGGAGAGCACGGTCGCATTTGAACCAAAATCTATATAGATATATATATATATATATACATACATACATATATATATATGGTCATGTTCAGGTGTGGCCGCGCCTTCCCGTGCGGCAGAGCGGTTCACACCACTCAATGTTACGAAATACATCACTCAATGTTAAGAAACACACCACACAAATATGCACTGTGGTGTGTTTCTTAACATTGAGTGGTTTATTTCGTAACATTGAGTGGTGTGTGACCGCACGGCCGCACGGGAGAGCACGGTCGCATTTGAACCAAAATCTATATAGATATATATATATATATATACATACATACATATATATATATGGTCATGTTCAGGTGTGGCCGCGCCTTCCCGTGCGGCAGAGCGGTTCACACCACTCAATGTTACGAAATACATCACTCAATGTTAAGAAACACACCACACAAATATGCACTGTGGTGTGTTTCTTAACATTGAGTGGTTTATTTCGTAACATTGAGTGGTGTGTGACCGCACGGCCGCACGGGAGAGCACGGTCGCATTTGAACCAAAATCTATATAGATATATATATATATATATACATACATACATATATATATATGGTCATGTTCAGGTGTGGCCGCGCCTTCCCGTGCGGCAGAGCGGTTCACACCACTCAATGTTACGAAATACATCACTCAATGTTAAGAAACACACCACAGTGCATATTTGTGTGGTGTGTTTCTTAACATTGAGTGGTGTATTTCGTAACATTGAGTGGTGTGAACCGCACGGCCGCACGGGAAGGCGCGGCCACACCTGAACATGACCCTATATAGACATAATAAGTTTCAATCAAAGTTATATCCCTAATTTATGTCCATCTTTTTAATGCGAACCATTATGTACATTGTGTTTTTAGAGTTGTACCATATAAATTTTTGGACAAAAATACATTCTGTTATAACTTCCCTTAACTTTTCTATTAACTTTAACATGCACATCCATCCACCATATCTTTTCTTATATTCTTTAATTATAATAATATTTGTATACATTATATATTGAATTAATATAATAAATAATTTTTCCATTTAGATTTTAATTAGTAAGAATTTATTAATTTTTTTTTAAAAAATATAAATATTGGGCATATGTTTTTGCGCATCGCGCATAGAAAAGACTAGTATATATATATATATATATATATATATATATATATATA
>NC_044917.1:14150551-14150970 GCF_003576645.1 Ipomoea triloba
TATATATATATATATATATATATATATATATATATATAGAGGGTCATGTTCAGGTGTGGCCGCGCCTTCCTGTGCGACCGTGCGGTTTACACCACTCAATATTAAGAAATACACCACACAAATATGCATTATTAGGTACACATTACCAAAAACACACCACTAAGTATGAAAAAATACACCACACAGTGTTCAGAAATGCACAATTAGAAACATGGGAGCTATGAGATGTTTTTATTTTCATTGTTGTGCATTTCGTAACATTGAGGGGTGCATTTCTTAATATTGAGTTGTGTAAGTCGCATGGCCGCACGGGAAGGCGCGACCACATTTGAATAGAAATATATATATATATATATATATATATATATATATATATATATATATATATATATATATATATATATATATATATATATATA
>NC_044917.1:14151150-14194379 GCF_003576645.1 Ipomoea triloba
TATATATATATATATATATATATATATATATATATATATATATAGAGGGATGAGTATCCAAAAAATATATATAGGGATGAGTTATAGTGCGGAGATAGTTTCCCATACGATTGTGTCGTTAACCCAAAATCACGCACATTGAGCATTAAAATGACACACCTTAAATATACAAATCACGCACATTAAGCACACAAACAAAACACTTTAAGAATACAAACCACGCATCTTAAACATTAAAATGACGCACTTTAAGTACACAAACCACGCATCTTAAGCATACAAATCACGCACCTTAAGAAGGAAAATCATGCACCTTAAGTTCCAAGTTGACGCACCTTAAATTTGAACAACTCACATTAAGCATACAATGTACGCACCTTAAGCACAAAAACCATGCACCTTAAGAAGGAAAACCACTCACCTTAAATTTGACCTAAGGGTCCGTTTGGAAAGCAGGAAAATGACTTCTGGAAAATATTTTCTGAAAAATGAGTCATTTTCCGGAAAACAGTTTCATTTCCAGTGTTTGGATGTATTATGGAAAACTGTCTTTGTGTGTTTGGTTCATTTTCTGGAAAATGGATACAATTGTATAATTAAACATTGTAATTGTTTTATTTAAAATATAAAAATTATAATAGTTATTAAAATAATGGTATTTAATAAAAAATAGATTTTATAAAAAAAATTAAAAATTAAAAAGATTAATTTTTTTTAAATGTAGCAAAGGTTTTCGGCGGTTTTCCCACCTTCTTAGCCCATGACCATGGGTGATATGGCTTGGTTTTGATCGAAAACATGCGAAACAGCTATTCTGGCGATTCCGTAAAATGACTTACGGAAAAAAATTCTGTCATTTTCCAGAAAATTGAACTGATTTTCCTTAGTCAACGGAAAACATTTTCCGTTGACCACATTTTCCTGACATTGCCAAACACAAAAAACTCGAAAAACATTTTCCAGAAGTCATTTTACAGGTTACCAAACACACCCTAAATTCAAAACTTACCAAATTGCCACCGTATTTTTTTTTTTAAATTTTGTTAATCATGGATGTTGATTTAAGTAAGATCAATGACTCAGATTAAACCTCACAATCGCACGAAAGCTGAATTATATATATATATATATATATATATATATATATATATATATATATATATATATATAAAACTTTGGCTTTAGATTATATAATATATTTGTGTTTCCTAAATTTCTAATAAACCTTCTAGTGATTTTATATACAGATACTTCTTTGAATAATACAATACACAATTTCTATTTTTCCTCATAATTTCACCTGACACAATACTATTTAATTAGATTCTTTAGTGACGGTGTTATATAAGATGGTAATAATAGTCGGATCTAATAAAAATAGGTCATAATAAAATTGCAAATATAATAAAATACCAATTTTGATCCACGACTATTAGTAAAATGACAATTTTGATCCACATGTTTAATTCCTACCAATTTTGGTCCCACGACTATTATTTTAGTACCAATTTTCGTCCACGACTATTGTTTTAGTGCCAAAATTCATCGCGCCGGTCACCCATCCGTTTAAAACGTGTAAAAATCTAAAATTGTTAATGGTATTTTCATCATTTTCAACTTAATATCCCAATTTGAGCTTAAATAAATAGATTTAAGTCCTAAGATTGATCAAAATTCGCGGTAAAATGAGGAGGAAACTGCGAATTTTGATCGATCTTAGGACTTAAATCCATTTATTCATGCTCAAATTGGAATATTAAGTTGAAAATGACGAAAATACCCTTAACAATTTTAGATTTTTGCACGTTTTAAACGGATGGATGATCGGCGCGATGAATTTTGGCACTAAAACAATAGTCGTGGATAAAATTGGTACTGAGTTTATTACCGAAATGGTCCATCGACTATTGCGAAATTACTAATTTGGTTCTCAACAATTTTTCGTGCCTAATTAAGTCCTTCGACTTTGAAAAATTTAACCAATTTGGTCTTCCGTTTATTTTGCCGTTAAACATCCGTTAAATCGGGACCAAATTGGTAATTTTGCTATAGTCAAGGGATAATTTCAGTGAAAATTAATTACCAATTTGGTCCCTTGACTATAGCAAAATTACCAATTTGATCCTGATTTAACGGATGTTTAACGACAAAATAAACGGAGGACCAAATTGGTTAAATTTTTCAAAGTCGAAGGACTTAATTGGGCACAAAAAATTGTTGAGGGCCAAATTGGTAATTTCGCAATAGTCGAGGGGCCATTTTGGAAATAAACTCAGTTGGTACTAAAACAATAGTCGTGGGACCAAAATTGATAGAAATTAAACATGTGGATCAAATTTGTCATTTTGCTAATAGTCGTGGGACTAAAATTGGTATTTGCTCTTTTAAACCTTGTACATAATACTTTATATAATAAAACGTAGCACTTTGTAGAAAAATTGTTATATACAATTTGAAAAAAATAAAGTAATGACATAACATAATTATAGATATAATCAATATTTAAAACCTTATATATAATACTTTATAGCAAAATTAATATATTGTTTGAACAAAATAATATTATTAAACCCACATACTATAAGATCCAAATTCCACTAACGCAATCATATTAAGGATTAAGACTTGTAAGACGGTCTCACAACAAAATTTATAATTTGATCCAAAAACAATTTGTTTGCACATCCACACCTAGAGAACTCATTAAAATCTCACAACTTGAGAATTTGTAATATTTATAAAATTGACCATATTCTTTTTGTCATTATTTTTCAACAACTATCAACTATTGATATATTCAAATGGATGGATTAAATAAGTCCTCACTTTTTAAATGGAAATATGGTCTTACATGAACTCTTCCCCATAGCATTAGTATTGCACATGATAAGACATGACTAATCTAGTTAAAATTCATTGAAATCTCGCGACTCAAGTTCTTTTAAAAATACCCTACCATCCTATTATATAGAGTTAATTTCAGCAATGGTCCTCCGACTACGTTTATTTTCCAAAATTAGTCCCCGACTTTTAATTTGGACAATTTAGGTCCATTGACTTTCAAATTCTTTCCAATGTTGGTTCTTTCGTCAAATTTTGGTTAAGTTGAGGTCAAATGAAGGGGTAAAGTTGTCCGTTCACATGTTTAGTGTATTATTACTCGTATTCCTCTTGTCCTATACGTTGTATATATGAATATAATCTCAGTCGAAGTCACTTCGACTGAGATTAATGGCGGCTTCGATTGAGACTTCGACTGAGATTATAATTATATATACAGCGTATAGGACAGGAGAAAGACGAGTAATAATACACTAAACATGTGAACAAACAATTTTACCCATTCATTTGACCTCAACTTAACCAAAATTTGACGAAAGGACCAACATTGGAAATAATTTGAAAGTCAATGAACATAAATTATCCAAATTAAAAGTCGGGGACTAATTTTGAAAAATCAACATAGTCGGAGGACCATTGCTGGAATTAAATCTATTATATATGTTTAGTTCAATTGACAAGGTTTGACCGAAGTTATTTTGAATAAAATTCTTTATAACATTAAATTTAATATTAATATATAAAATTTATTTATTTAGAAACTACATTAAATGTATTATAAAATACAAAAATTTAGATTTAAAAATAATAAAAAATTAATAAAGAAATAAGTAAAAAAGAAAGAATTAATTTAACTAATAAATAATAAATAAGACGGGTAAAATAAGGTCAAGTGAAGATATTTTAAGCTATGGCAAAAATAAAATGTAAAATAATTTTATACAGGACACGGTAAAACTGTGGAGCATCCCGCAGGGGATAATAACACCCAACTAACGGGCATGGTTAAGAAGGCAAACACCGCACCACATCAGTGCTAACCCCCCAACCCACACGCTGTTCTTATCTTTTTAATTTTTTTTTTCTCTCAATTTTCTTCTTCTTCTTCTTCTTCTTCTTCTAATCTTCGCTGTCGTTTTCTACTCTTGTCGCCGGCCGCCGACGTTTCAGATTCCGGTTATTCTCCCGTCTTTTCGCCGGAAAATCTGCCAGATCTCCTCGACATTCGTTGCCAATCTCTCCCGCTCTATTTCTGAGACAGCACAACATTTCGGTTGGGGTTTCGCTTCCCTGATCGCTGACCGATGGAAGCTTTCTGATGAATCTGTTGCAATGCTTGAATAAAGTTAGCGCCTTCACTCCACGTCTGGGAAGAATATTCGTTTTCTGGTGTTTTTCTTCGAGTTCTGTCAACACGTTTGAAGAGAGGAGAAGGATTCTTTATTTCTTTTCAGGATTCGTTTTGGTCAGATTTAAAATTTTCGAATCTGAACGAAATTTCGTATAATAAGCTGGGAGTAGAAATTAATTTTTTTGCAGTTAATTTTTGAATCAATTTTGGAAATTCTTGGATCCCACATTATTCTTCTAGAACACGCAGTTTCGTTGTGCGTTTGAGGTGAGATTTTGAGGAATAAAATATAGGAAACTAAAGTGAGGAGAGGAGGTTGAATGTATGGGGGGATATGTGCAGAGGAGAGGGAGAGGAGAGTGAAGTAGGGAAGCAGCGAGAGAGGAGGAAGTGGGTGATAGGGGCAATGGGGATGAAGACGGCGAGCAAGTTCGGGGATAGTCGGGTGGAGAAGCTAAAGAGTTCGGTGATTTCGCGGTCGAGAATGAAGCTGTGGATGATAAGGGCGACCACGTCCGTGCTATTGTGGACTTGCTTGGTTCAGTTGACGACATTGGGGGAGACTTGGGGGCCAAGGGTTTTGAAGGGCTGGCCTTCCTGTTTCTCTCAGGACTCCGCTTCGGCAATGCATCTCAGTGCGCTTCGAGATGTCCCTGCTAGAGTTCTTCCGCCCAAGAGTGAGTAGATTATCTGCTGCTTTTTTTATATTCCTGCTTTGGTGACTTGATTTTCGTTAATCTCTGTGCGATCTGATGGTTTACAGTTCCTGTTTTGATCCAAGAGGTCGAGGAATTAAAGACTACTGCTGAGAGGATTGTTAGCTAGAAGTGATATTCTACTAGATATAGGTGTCTGTGACTGTTGATTATAGATGAGAAACCTTGTAACACATGTAGTTGAGACAATTGAAGACCATTCTGCATGAGATAGTTGTTCTAATTCTATTCCAAAAACTGGGACTTTCTTCTTACTTTTTCTCATCTTTCTAATGTTTTCTCAAGTTGTTCAGCTATATTATATTAGCCCTCTGCTTGTATCCCTTCAAACTGATTTGTATTTCCTTTTGAATTGATCAACTTGCAAGACTGATGTTTGATGTGATTATTTCTCATCTCAATCCAGGGCTTTATAAGAACAATGGCTACCTGATGGTTTCTTGTAATGGAGGCCTCAATCAAATGAGGGCAGCGGTATGTAGTTTATTTCACGTTTGTTCATTATAGCCGTGTGCTGCTTGATCAGTGGTGAATTTGACGTTTCAACTGTATTTTGTTCTCTTTTTCTTCTGAGGTTGCAGATATGTGATATGGTTGCTATTGCAAGATATTTGAATGTTACTCTCATAGTTCCCGAGCTTGATAAGACCTCTTTCTGGGCTGATCCAAGGTGTGTTAATTATCTATCTAAAACTTCAAAGTTTCCAGGTCCATAATTCTCTTAAGTCTTATCCCCTCTCCTCCTGCCCCCTTCCAAGAAAAATCCCTTCCGTTCCCTTCTTTATTTTGCTGAAATTTTACTCATTGCTAAACATGCAGTGAGTTTCAAGACATATTTGATGTTGATCATTTCATCACATCCTTGAGAGATGAGGTCCGGATATTGAAAGAGCTACCTCCAAGGCTCAAGAGGAGAGTGGAGCTAGGAATAATCTATACCATGCCACCTATTAGCTGGTCTGATATTTCTTATTATCAAAATCAGGTTGATCTTTTGATGGCTTCTTCCTCTTAATTATCGTGTCCTACCTTCCTTTCACCCTAACAATATATTTCTGATAGCAGATTCTTCCTTTGGTACGGAAATACAAAGTGGTCCACTTGAATAGAACTGATTCTCGTCTTGCAAATAACGGTCAGCCCATGGAAATCCAGAAGCTGCGTTGCCGAGTAAATTTTAGTGCCCTGAAATTCACACCTCAGATTGAGGAGTTGGGCAGGAAGGTTATCAGTCTTCTAAGGAATAAGGGTCCTTTCATCGTACTCCATCTCAGATATGAAATGGACATGTTGGCTTTCTCTGGTTGCACACAGGGATGCAACAAGGAGGAGGCTGAAGAGTTGACAAGAATGAGGTAAACTCTTTTCCTTCCTCATGTATTCCATTATACTAGGCCTTGGTGTTGGTGTGTTCAAATTTTTTTACCAACTCTCAATGGTCACGTTAGGTATGCTTATCCATGGTGGAAGGAGAAAATCATCAATTCAGATTTGAAAAGGAAAGATGGTTTATGCCCTTTGACTCCTGAGGAAACTGCTCTTGCTTTAAGGGCATTAGACATTGATTCTAATTTCCAGGTCTACATTGCTGCTGGAGAAATATATGGTGGAGAAAGAAGAATGGCTAGTCTCATTGGATCTTATCCAAATGTGGTTAGTGGAGATAGTGGAATTCAACTATATACAGTAGCTTTTAATCAACTGGACTTCAGATTTGATTTACCTTATGCTTGGTGGTTGTTTTACACAGGTTAGAAAGGAGACACTGTTGGAGCCTTCTGATCTTAGATTCTTTCAAAATCACTCATCCCAGATGGCAGCACTGGATTATCTTGTTTCATTGGAGAGTGATATTTTTATTCCTACATATGACGGAAACATGGCTAAAGTTGTTGAAGGACACCGCAGGTACTTTTGCCCAACAATATTGTTTTTCATTTTGGTAAAAGGGTAATTTTTTAATCTCTAGAGCAAACAAAAATGCTTAGTTTTGCTCTGCTAAAATGAAGAATGCAGCAATCATTTCATCTGAGGCTGCTGAGTTTTGATCTCGTATTGAACTTGTTATAAGTTTTGTCTGAGATTTTAATCAAAATTTTGTTGCCAGACATCTTGGATACAGGAAGACAATCCTTCTGGACAGAAAGGTTCTGGTTGAGTTGATAGACCGGTACGATGCAGGGTCATTTACATGGCATGAGTTCTCTAATGCTGTAAAGGAAGCTCACGCTGATCGCATGGGAAACCCGACCCAGAGGTTGGTTATCCCAGACAGACCGAAAGAAGAGGACTATTTCTACGCCAACCCATGGGAGTGTTTGGAGGCATCATCGAACGAGGATGTACCAGCAAGAACTAGTATTTAAGTCCGATAGCGCTTGGTGGGTTGCGCAATGTATACACACACTACCTACCACTCACTGCTGTTGTGCAACGGGTTTAGACACACGATTAGGTCTCTGGGAAAGCAGGACGAGGAGGCCACCACGGTTGTAGTCCAGTCCGGTGTGGGAGAGACGACGCACTTCAATTGTCCTGAAGCGACCTCCCTGGCGGCCGGCAGGCGGAGTATATTTTATTTTAATAAATCCAAAAAAAATTCAATGTATAGAAGCCGCCCTGCCATTGCAGGGGGGGCTATATCGACTGAACTCAACGGCTGTGTACACAGAGGGATGAAAAATATAGATTTGTTTCATTGGAACTACGCACATCCCCACCCACTTAAAATTCTGCGTTTTTCGATTTCAAATCCTCCCATACAAATCTATGTATATATTCCATAGAATTCCGTGTTTGTTGGTTTGCTGTTGCTCCTTTTAACTAAAGATGAAATTTCACTTTTAGTAATCGACTATTAGTAATCGACTATTATAGTATTTGTCATATTATATTCGTGATTTTCATTTGATTGTCGACTATTATAGTATTTGTCATATTATATTCGTGATTTTCATTTGATTGTCAAATTTTTTAGTGCACATTTCTGATCAAGAATCCTCTCTTATTTTACCTGATTCTAATGTGTTCAAAATGAGTTATGACGGAGAACTAATGGTGACAATCAAATAAAAGTCAGTGATGTAATATGACAAAATTAAAAGAATAAGACTAAATGTGGCGATGCCACAAGTACTTGGTCAAAGTGAATGTAATACGACAAAATGACAAAATTAAAAGAATAGAACTAAATGCCACAATAGTCGAGTATTAAAAGCGAAAATTGTTGTAAACTAAATTATGGAAAAAAAGGAAAGATAGGGCCAAATTCATTCACGATTATTGAGAGAGACTATTGATTGGCAATTGTAAAATAAAATTTGCCAAGTTGACAAATTTTAAAATCGCTATTTTATGTTAAATATAAGGATGAAAACACTATTTTCTCTATATAATAATCTAGAAATGCTATTTTCGTTTACTTATTTGTACCAAATATACAATAAATTAGTTGATCTCGTCTCAAATCATAGATGACATTTACTTGTGCAATTACAAATATACTCCGTAATACATAACCTCGAAAGGGGTGACCAAATGGAGGGAGCGTAATTCTCGTACCGAAGTCATGAGTTCGATTCTTTTTAATACTCTCTTGGTTGAGCATGTCGCACAAGGCTTTTTTAGTGCAGTTCATCTCCCTTATAAAATTTATAAACTATTACACAAGAGTAAGATTTATTTAATGCATACCCTTAAGTAGTAATTGCGTTCCTCGTCACCCATATATATATATATATATATATATAATACAAAATGCTAACAAATTAATGTAAGATATTAGAATTTAGAAATGGTATAATTAAATACTTTGGTACACACAAATTGACTCCAACTAGAAAAAAAAATTAATAATTAATAACGACTATAATTGAATAAGATACCAAATTATTAAAAAGTAGGTAGATGACCTAAGCTCTTGTCATGGCCCATGGGTCAAATTTTTGTTATATTTGCCAAATGACTTGACCAATTAGCATTTTGTATTCAAAGCCACTTGGGTTGTGGTGCATGTTTATCTTAATTATATTAATAATAAATTTATTGAACAAAACCAACTTAAAGGAATCATATTCATTCCATAGTGTTAATGCTTTTTGTTAGGTGAGGTGGGATTGTCGTGGCACTTTTAATTTAATTTATTTTTGTTTATGAAAATGATATGCTAATGTATTCATTTAGGCAAATTTTATTCTATACAATGCTCAATTGCATGTAGCAACATAGATAATAAAGTAAAACCACGCTGTATCATTTTAATTACATTTCAATTTCATTTGACAATATATATTACCGTTTGAACAATTTAAATTTTATTTTCTACATACTAATTTTATTATAGTAACGCTGAAGTATCATTTTAATTATACTTTAGGTTCATTTGAAAATATATGTTATTACATGAACTCCGTTTTTTAGTTTCATTTTTCACACAAACTAGTTTCATTATAAGAAAGTTGAAATATTATTTTAATTACACTTCAGGTTTATTTGACAATATGTAATTGTATGTGCTATGCTTTTTAGTTTCATTTTCCATATACACTAGTTTCATTATAGTTACGCTAAAGTATCATTTTAATTACACTTCAAGTTCATTTGACAATATACGTTATTGCATGAGACTTATTTTATTTTTAGTTTTATTTTTCATAGTTGCTAGTTTCATTATAGCAAGTAGCAACACTAAAGTATTATTTTAATTATACTACAGTTTCAGTTGACAATATACATATCTATAATGTGATATATGCCATTGGTTTATGATAAAGATAAAAAAAGGCACCGTATTGGACAATGCTCCATATAGCGTTGTGTAGACCTTGGCCACCGTATAACAATTAACAACTAATTCATCTATGTGCCATGCAATTGTGTGTGCGCGCGCGCGTGTGTATGTGTGTGTCTATATATATATATATATATATATATATATATATATATATATATATATAATTATGATTATATGATAATAAGTCATTTCATAAAAAATGTGAGTTTATATTATCCATTCATTTGAAATGATACGACCGACAAGGTTGAAAAATTTTAAAAATTAAATGTGGTGATATTTTTGCAAATATTGTAAACTTTTATTATGCAATGCATTTGCAGATAACTAAGAGTGCGCTAAAGGTCTATAAAGAGTGCATTTAAGTTTGTTTGCATTGTAAGGTGCATTGATATGTTATAATGCAACAAACTTGAGTGCACTATTGATACATTTGAGTATACTATTAGTTATCAAGCATGCACTATCAAGCTTTACCCAGTGCACGTTTAAATGATAATATGATAATATAATAGAAATCGGAAATAACATAATTTTAAAATAATTATAATCTTAGAAATTTTTGGTGCACCTAAAAGGTTGAGGTCTAATTTATAACCTTCAATCTATTATTACAATCTTTTGTCATTCATCAATAACGTCTTTTGGTAATTATAATGTTAGATATACGAACAATATTAGTGTGTTATTATGTGAATATATTGTTATTATAGCTCAAAGAATTAAAACCCGTGACAACTCCAACTAAGTTGGTCTGTTGGTTTGACAACCACAAGGTTTCAAATTTGACTCATAGTGAGAGTGACTTATTAATTTTCTTGATTTGAGTCCGTCAGTTATGAGCAACTTAAGCTGGTTTACTTTTTTGTGATCCTTTACCCGTTAAGATCCTGAGATTTTCCCTAACCAAAAAATAAATAAATAAAAACCCTCTGTCTAAAAATTTTCACTTTTAATTTCGAATTACAATAATTTACCTTGCATCAGTGCTAGCTATCTAACTTGAATGGAATTTTACCAGGGTAGGTATGTTACTACACTTGATAATTTGGTTGCACCAGCACCTAGATAAGGTCTGTCAATCTGTCATGGGTTGGGTGGGGTTGGTAAAATTCTGTCCAAATTAGGAGTACCACAAGTTTTTCTTGAGTCATTTAAAATATGCTATGGGATAGAGTTAAGAAATAAATTTGTAATTTTGTGAGGTATCATCATTTATAAGTTGAATTTTTGCCACAGGCTAGGACTCGAAACCCTTGTTTTGCCATTTATAATGGTCGATTTTGGAACCATCAATAATGCAGTAATGATTGTGGTTTTAACTATAATGATTATGCCAACTACGGTGACATCCCGGTTATATTTTAAATGAGTGGTCATAAGTTCGAACTCCGACGATTGAAACTTAGATTCTTTGAATTGAAAATGTTTAAAAAAGTATAGAACATATATTATCTTGCAAAAAATCATGCGTAAGTAGAACTCCGACGATTGAAACTTAGATTCTTTGAATTGAAAATGTTTAAAAAAGTATAGAACATATATTATCTTGCAAAAAATCATGCGTAAGTATTTAAAAATAAAAAAGCTATAAGGAGATTTGAGTTATTGCATCATCATATATCATATCGTACATCAGATTCAGCAGTAAAATAAAGTGGAGTGGGGGAGAGGAATGCCTTAAACTATGCCACTTTGTCCCCACTTCACCGATTATATTATTGTGGTCAAGCACTTCATTTCCGGTCACTACAAGTGCTAATAATTTTTAGTGCATTTCTTTTTCTTTTTTCTTAATTGGCTGCAGTTTGAAAGAATTTCTTGAAGCCATTGTTGGTGCCAATGTTCAACATTTCAACAACATTAATCACAGTTCTTGTGATATTGGTAAGAGCAGCCATTGTTTTTCCACAACAAAAATAATACGGAGTACTATTTTAATTTGTAACTATAAAAAAGAAATAAATAAATATATGACAACTATGTCTTATTTTTGTCCAAAAAAAAAGGAAAAAAAAAAAAGAGATCCCCCCAATCCCACGCTGCTAAGTTTTGAACCTTGGTCTCTTCTCCAAAATACGACCTACTAAACCACTGAGCTAAGCTCGTGAGAGCTTATTTGGCAAAATATCTTTTTTCTTATTGGTTGATATTTGATAACTCCGATCCAAGCTCATTTGATCCCCTTTTTTTACTCTTTTTTTTTTTTTTTTTTTTTTTTCCCTTTCCTTTAGCTCCATTTTATGTAATTCTAAGTGAGTGTAAATATATGACAACTATGCATAAATTTAAAGGAGAAAGTGAAAGAGAACATCAAATTTATAGTGGTTCAACCATGCCTACTTCACTTAAGGGCACCTCCCTTAAGGTTTCTAACTCTACTCTTTGGGCCGCTTGTTCTTTGGTGGGCACTGCTACCATCCTCGATGAATACCCTTTACCGATGGTTTCACAGTCTTCATCGCATTGATAGCACTTCTACGAACACTAATCTTTCGTAACTTAGAGTGAGACAAGACACCGACTTATGACCCTTATCCCTTCATAGCACCATCATCCCCGATGGCACTTTTATGACTCTTATCCCTTCGTAGCAAAGGATATAACAAAAATTCACCCTTTGTTGCCAAGGTTGCCACTATAAACTATATATACCTTTGGTGTTGGACAAACTACCCTTCACACATCCAAGTGTTTACACCATAACAAATATGACAAATCATACACCTTACATTTTGTCTCTCAGCTAGACTAATAGTGTTTACATTGAAGCTCTATAATATTTGGTGCTCAAATAAGAATTAGAATAAGAATCAATCTAAATTAGAAAGGTTATAGGATTATAAATTTGTAGGGAAATCTTTCTAAGTTTTTATACATGAAGCTTAAAAGAATTAGAGAAAGATTAAAAGCAAAGTTTCAAGTATATTGGAAGAAATCTTTGTAGGATGGATAAAATGAAGAATATAGTTTGCTTGGATCAAACTTTCACTAAGATGAGTTAAAAATGAAGATTGGAAGGTTTGTGTTCGTCCCGAGGGGTTTGGGTTACAGGGCTAGAGGGAGGGGATGGGAGGGGGGAGGGTGAATATACTTGTATAATTTTTAAAATCTTTTACTTTTTGAAAACCCTTAATTCAAGTGAACTTGAACGATAAGTTAACATAAAGTAACTTTTATTAAAGTATAAACACAATAGAAGATATTTACCCATTTTTAAGATTAGGCACATATTTTGTTCCTTTTAAACTTTAGGTTTGGTTGTTATTAATTGTAAAAAAAATGCAATATGTAAAGAGATTGAGAGAGATGATTTTTATACTGGTTCGGTGAAAACCCAACCTACTCCACTCTTCTCTTAAAACTCCTAGGAGGATTGCACTATGATACTTTAGTACAATAAGATAACTTAAGCCTTGGTCACAAAACCGTACTTAAGTCTCAGGTGTTTCACAAGATAACAATTCTTGTTACTCCGGTTTTTTTCTACTATCTATTAGCGATTGTTGGTTTGAATACAAGTGTTGTTCACTTCTCCAACTGGTTGACTCGGCTAGAGATTGCTTCATGTTTTTCGCCAAAGTTTGAGTCTAGATCTTGAAATGTAGCATTGCTCTCTCACTGGTCACTTTAAATTACTTGTAAGCTTGCTAGTTCGCACTTGCATATTTCTCGTTTCAAAAGACCAACACCTCATTCAGGTTTGAATGGAGGTATTTGTAAACCAATTTGAATTTATTCGTTAGAAGGAAACAAATTCAAACGTCTATTATCCAACGTGCATTGACTAGTGGTTATTATCCAATTTGAATTTGTGCATGCTCCTTGCTTTCTGCTTTGCACCTTTTGTCTCGACTTTTTAAGGAAATCTTCCTTAGGATGTGTTCCTAGAACTCATTGATCCCTAGTAACATTCTTTTTGCATTTTCTGATTTTGAGGTTGTTTTTCTATTCGTTCAAGGAATGTTCGAACAATTGATCCGTAAAGTAACCATTTACTTCTTGGAGTTAACTTTTCGTATCGAACCTCAACAACCTTTCGAATTTGACTTCTCTAAAAGTCAATCCTTTACCATTCAAAAGAAACTAACTATTCGTTTAGCTTTACTTTCCGGTTAAGGTTGATCTTTTCACTTTTTGACCATTTAACCTTTCGATCTTCAACTTTTCGCTCTTGACTCTTCGATCTTCAAGTCTTCAACTTTCTCGCATTCAGTCTTTAACTTCTCGTACTTTAGCTTTCCAAATCTTTGACTTCTCAAAGAATGACCTTTCGGAACTTACTGTTACAACCTTCTAGACTTAATTATCCTATGGTTACTTGTTGAATTTGATTCATCTTGCTAACTTTTTGAACTTTGCGGACTATTTGGACTTTTCTTAACCTTTCTGAATTATATAACTTTCTTTTCCATTTGAAACCTTACTTTTCGTAGTCAATCCCTTTTCAAATATATCCACTCAAATAACTTTCTGGATTGATATACTTTTTGACCCTTATAACTCCTTTAACTTTTCTAACTTCTGATTAACTTCTCGAAATTCTTATCAACTTTCTAACCTTGGCAACTTTTCAGAATGAATCTTCAATATAGCTCAATCATTCCAAGCTCATGCCTTAGCATAGCAAATCTGCTTTCACATAAGGTTTTGGTCAGTATATATGCCAATTGATAATCTATATTGACATATTACAAGAAGATGTTCTTTTTCTCCACATGGTCCCTTATGAAATGATATTTGATGTCAATATGATTTTTCCTAGAGTGTAGCATTCGATTATTAGTAATGAAAATACCACAAGTGTTATCACACTTGATGCTAATCTCTTTTGCTTCAACTCCATAATCCTTTAGTTGTTGTTTAATCCATAAAACTTGAGCACAATAACTTCTAGCTACTACATATTTAGCTTCTGCCATTCTTGTAGCTATAAAATTCTGCTTCTTGTTGAACCATGAGACAACTCTTCCACATAGAAATTGACAAGTCCTTGAAGTACTTTTAAGATCAATCTTGCAACTAGTGAAGTCTGCATCTAAATAACCAAGGAGTTCAAAAGAATCACTTTTCATATACTAAAGCCCCACACTTTATGTACCCTTTAGATATCTCAATTTCTTCTTTGCGGCTGTAAGGTGGCTATCTTTGTGTTTAGATTGAAACCTTGGGCATCCACCTTCTGCATAAGAAATGTCTAGCCTACTTGTAGTAAGGTATATCAAAGATCCAATTATAACTCTATATTTGGCTTGATCTATTTCTTTACCTTCATTATCAACATCTACTCTTAAGGATGTGTTCATTGGTATCTTAACTGATGATTTCCTTTCAACACCAAACTTCATAATTAAATCTTTGGTGTACTTAGCTTGATTTATGAATATTCTATCCTTACTTTGCTTAACTTGCAAACTCAAAATGTAGTTGAATTCTCCAATCGTGCTCATCTCAAACTGACTTTTCATCAACTTGGATAACTTTTTGCATAGAGTTGGATTTGTTCTGCAAAAATAATATCATCTACATATACTTGCACCAACAATATATGCTCATCATCCTTAATTTTGAATAGGGTTTTATCAACTTGATCTTTCATGAATCCACACTTGATAAGAAAACTAGAAACGATGTCATACTAAGCTCTTGACACTTGTTTCATTAATCCATACATGACCTTTTTCAACTTGTAGACCTTATCTTCACCTTTATTCACGTCAAAACCAAGTGGTATTTCCATATATAGTTCTTCTTCCAATAAACCATCAAGAAAAACATTCTTTACGTCTATTTGGTACACCGTAAAGTCCTTGTGAGATGCAAATGCTAAGAAGATTCTTATACCTTATAATATGGCCACTTGAGCGAAAGTTTTATCAAAATCAATACCTTCTTCTTGGTAGTATCCCTTGGCAACTAGTTGAGCCTTGTTCCTAACAATGACTCCTTGCTCATTTATCTTGTTCCTAAAGACCCACTTCATCCCAATTACATTTTGGTGAGAATGTATAGGAACTAGCTCCAAAACTTCATTCTTTTCAAACTAATGGAGCTCTTCTTGCATGGCTTAAACCCAATCTAGATCAATTAAGGCTTCTTCAACTACCTTGGGTTCAACTTGAGAAATAATTCATGTCAACGTACTTTTCCTCATGGAAGATCTTATGCATACCTCGACTCTAACATCTCTAATGACATGATCTTGAGGATGATCTCTTAACCACCTCAGATCAAATCTGGTTGAAAATCTGTTGGAGGACCCCCTTAATCTACTGAGTTGATGACAACCAGGTAACGAAAAAGTTACATTTTCTAACTTTTTGTTGTCAACTTCTCAACTTAACTTCTCAGAGAAAACTTCTCGTACTGACTTCTCGGCCAGGTCTTCTACTTCTTGGCTGATATGTGGCTCATCAAATACTACATGAATCAACTCTTCTACTAACATTGTCTTTTTATTTAGCACTATGAAAGCTTTACTGGTAGTAGAATAACCTAAGAAAATCCCTTCATCTCAGCTCTTACATCAAAAGCCTTTAAGTATGACTTTTTGTTGCTATGCACAAAGCACTTGCTGCTAAATGTATGAAAATAGTTTACTACTAGCTTCTTTCCTTTCCATAGCTCATATGGGGTCTTCCCATGAACTTTATGAATCATAGACATGTTTTGGGTGAAAGATCTTGTGTTAACATCTTCACCCCAAAATCTTTTTGGTAGTCTAGCTAGTGAAATCATTGACCTTGCGTCGTCATTTAACGTCCTATTCCTTTTTTTCAACTATCCCATTTTACTATGGCGTTCTAGCTGCAAAAAGTTGATGAAGTATACCTCGATTGCTACAAAATTCCTTAATGACATGGTTGGCAAATTCACGTCCTTAGTCTGCTCTTATCTTGACAATTGTAGTACTATTTTCATTTTGGATTTGCCTTATTAGCCTTGAAAGTACCTTTTCGATTTCATTCTTTCTGTTAAGAAATAAAGTCTAAGTATACCTAGTGTAGTCATCTACTACCACTAGCATATATTTCCTCCCACTTAAACTTACTTGTTGGTCCCAAGGGGATGGGGTACAAGTCTAGAGGGGGGGGGGTGAATAGACTTGTATAAGATTTTTGCAAATCTTTTTCGACCTCTCGTGTGTATTGGACGTAGGATGTTTAGGTTCGATACCTCACAAGATGAAGACAAAGTTTTATGCGCAGCGGAAAAGTTATCCCCTTTTAATTTGCACGAGTTTGAGTTAGTTCGTGAGGTGTGGTTATATGCAGTGCAGTTTGAGAGATAGTTAGCGAGAGGTAAAAACAGAAAGTAAATACGAGAGAGATTTTTAAGTGGTTCGGCCAACCCGCCTACGTCCACTCTTCTTCTAGAAACTCCCTAGAAGGATTGCACTAAAACTTCCCTTTTTAGTACAATATCGAGCGCTTGAGCTTTGATCACGAAGCCCGCCTCAAGCCTCAGATTTTTCGCCCCACTTCTTGTTACTCCACCTCTCGAACACTTGAGCTTTGATCACCAAGCCCGCCTCAAGCCTCAGGATCTTCATAAGACAGCTCCCAGGTTACTCCGCCTCTTCTTGCCTTCTCCAAAGCAAGGTTGTTCCGGTTGTCACAGGTTGAGTGTAACAATCTCCAATCTGACCAAAAGCTTTCGTTGGATAATCTTCCTTGTAGTGCAGCTTCGGTCACCTTCTAGATGTGTAGTAGTTTAAGCTTTGTAACTCTCTCAAAACACTAAGATGTGTTTTCTCGCTGTTATGAATATTAAGTATGATATTCCAGATTAAGCACTTGCACTTTTGAACGTTTGAACTAGACACCTCTTATGATAGCTTGAATTTTTCGAACCTCTTTCTTATCGAATTCTTCTTTTGGCTTGTGTCTTCACGTCCTTATATATGAGAGTTGAGGAATAATTCCGTTGGAGGGAAAATTATTCCGTTTGAAATCTGTCTCCCATGCCGATCATGGGACTTGCATATTTTTAGCATGTTTCATGGAGTGGTGGCCTTGTAACTTGTTCCTTTTGTCTTGTAGTGAATATCTCATATTCCACTATCTTGACTCCATGTTCCACTTACTGCTTTTGGCAAAAGTTACTCTTTTTATATTCCCATTGATCCTCGTTTTAGGGAATAAGATCGACCTTGGATTGGTGCACTTTCTATCCGTTTATTGTGGATTTCTGGCGTGGCATCCACTTCCGGTTGTTTTAAGCTCCCATAAGTTTCTTTCGGAACCTCCTTAATATTTTATCTCCATGATATTTTTCTTCTCCAAACTTAGATTACTTTATCCATGCATGTTGACTGCCATTCAGACCTTTGGAGAAGTACTAGTTTATCGAGACCAAAAATTGATGTCTCGACTACTTGATGTCTCGATCTCATGTCTCGAACTGGACTGATGTTTCGAGAGATTCCATCTCTCGAACTTTGCTTATGTCTCGAGACTTAGTTGATGTCTCGCAGACCCTTATTCCTCCAGTGATGTCTCGTGCCTTCTTCTGATCTATCTATAAGCTTACAACACAAAACTTCTAAGATGTTCAAACAAGTTCACCTTAAGCTTAAATATTTCCCAAGTTGAGCTCAATTACCCGGTTGTATTTTCGCTCTTAGTTTACTTGTCGAACTTACAAGTATTTCCTATCTATCGAGACTTAGGGGATTGTGAATTACATTTGGTATCATCAAAACCTATTACAGTATGTTCCTAACATTACTAGATCTATTGGACCGAACGAATCCATATAAAGCAGGCTCAAGGGCATTGTTGATGATTCCATCGGTTTTGACTTGGATGAGAACTTAATTTTCTTTCCTTTTTGACAGGCTTCGCAAAATTTATCCTTGTTGAACACAGTGTTTGGCAATGCATCAACCAACTGTCTTCTGGCTAGCTTGTTTATGTCTTTGAAGTTGAGATGACTGAGCTTGTTGTGTCACTCCCAACTTAAATCTTTTTTGCTTTTCGCTACCAGGAAAACTGTTGACTTTGCAGTCACCCAATCAACAACATACATATTCTTTTTCCTCCTTACGGAAATAACAATTTCCAATGTGTCTTCATCTTTTACAAATCTTTGTAAGCTTCACCTTATATCCTTTACTACAAAACTGACTCGTGCTTAGAAGGTTGAACTTGAGACCTTCAACATAAGACACGTCTTTAATTTTCAATCCATTCCTTACAACTTCACCCATTCATTTGGTTGCCCTTACGCTTCATTTCCTTACAACATATCCAGTCATGTGCCTTGCGCATCCACAGTCATGGTTCATAGACCATGAGTCAATCTTCATCAGAAGGAAACAGCCTTCCGACCCCGTCCTTGACTTTCTAGCATTTCTCTAGGGTTTATTTAACCTACCGGGTTTACTTCTCGAATTCGTGCCCGGAAAGTAGTTTTTCGGATTTTTGAAAGGGAATAAGTAGTATAAAGTCCAAAATGTCCATTGTTGTTGTTGTTGGTGGTGGTGGTGTTATTATTATTATTATTATTATTATTATTATTAATATTATTATTATTATTATTGATAACTTAATTCACAAATTGTTAGAGTTGTGTATAAAGAATGCAAATTTTAAAGAGTTCTACATATAAAGAATTCAAAGGAACATACACGAAAGTTGTTGTATATAAATAATGCATATAAAGAATGCAAATTTTGAATAGTTATTACACAAAGGGAAGTCGAACAATAATACACGTTATAATTTAGAAGGGAATGTCAGACATCAATTTTAGATTTAAAAAAGGGAGGGGTAGTTTTGTCTCAAGATTATCTTTTTTTTTTTCTTCCTAAACTCCATGGAATTAAAATCCTGGGGGGGGGGGGGGATTCTAATTCCATGAAAATAAAGAAATTTAATTGCATTCAGAATTATGTGGGAATAAAGTGGGAATGGAATTGTAATTCCCTCCAACCAAACGCCCTGTTAGAATCTAATTCCATAATACCAAGGAAAGTAAATCCCACCTAGGGGGTGTATGATTTTTTTTTAATTTTAATTTTTTTTCCAAGTGATTGAGAATCTACCAAATTTATTCAATTACTTATTTATCATTTTTGAGTCTAGGTTAAAAGTTTCTTATAAATATAAGAAATTTGTCTCTTCTTCCACTATTGTGAAGGATAACAACACTATTTATCAAAGAAATTTGTCTCTATTAACACTTTTTTGCATATGTACTATTGTTGTTGTCGACTGATTTTTTTTTTTTGGCAATATGGTTTATTAATTTATAATTGATTTATTACTCTCAATTATTTATTATGTTTTTTCTTTTTAATGTTTGTATATAGTAATGATATATTAGAGATTATAAAAATTTCAGAAGAAATCTTAAACGAGCCAAAGATCTTAATTATATTAATTTTCTAGGTAATTCAATTCTTATGTTTCTAGGGTAATTCCAAACATGTTAATTAATTTTCCCAACAACGTTATTCCCATCAAATACATTCCGTGAAAATATTTCTCAAGAATTTAATTGATGGTAAACTACCGAGCCCTCTCTTAGGACAAATCAACACATTTTCTTTTTCCTAATTAATATCTCCCCTGCCAAAACCTTGTGGTTTAGGGGCACCAAGTTGCACTTCCATATAGGAGGTTATGGGTTCGAGTATTAGTGGAGGTGATATTGACTCACTTCGCTTAGTACTAAAAAAAAAACACTTCCCCCACTATTCGATTTTTTTTTTCTTGACAATTATGACATTCAATGCTCTATAGTCTACATAAAATCTCTAACAACACTAGAGAAACAAAGGGGGAGGTACTTGGCATAATCACTCCTAAATTTAGCATCTCAACTTCTATTCTTTCTATTACATTCTTTTGTTCATAGTAATATCTCTCAGGTCTAATTAACAAGTTTGGCATTTGGTAGAAGTGAAATTTCACGGTCAAACTTCTAGAAGGGGGTAAAGTTTTAGGTTCCTGGAATAACTCAACAAATCAAGCAAAGCCTCATTGAGACCAGGTATTACTTTTGTATTCTTAGCAATAAGCTCTTCTAGTGCAATAGGATCTTGAATAAATTAACACTTAGTTTCACATTGGATTAAGAATCCCTTGACTCCATTTTTTTTCCCAACCCTTAACCTTGAAAGATGTTTTTTTAGTGAGTGAATGTGTGGAGAGAATCCCACATGGAATATCGTCCTTGATAAATGCATAATTTATACACTTTTGCATCATTTTTTAAGTATGTTTTGTGTGATTGTTCTTGACTTATCAATTTTGCATGGTTTGGTTAATTAGCTTTTGAAGCTAACCTAGTTTTTCATATATTTATTGATTAAGGTGAAAAATTGGATAACTTATGGAGCTAAAGAAATTGATAAAATAATGAGTTTATTACTGAAATGGTCCTTCGACTATTGCGAAATTATCAATTTGGTCATTGATAATTTTTCTTGTCCAATTAAGTCCTTGACTTTGAAAATTTTAACTAATTTGGTCCTTCGTTTATTTTGGTGTTAAACATCCGTTAAATCGGGACCAAATTGGTAATTTTGTTATAGTCAAGAGACCATTTCGGTAATCAATTTTTGACTAAAATGGTCCATTGACTATAGTGAAATTATCAATTTGGTCCCGATTTAACGGATATCAAACGGTAAAATAAACGGAAGACCAAAATGGTTAAAATTTTTAAAGTTGAGGACTTAATTGTGTAAGAAAAATTGTCGATGACCAAATTGATAATTTTGCAATAGTTGAGGACAATTTCTAAGTCATAAATAATCATTGATGAGTCTAAGATGGGTGTTTTGAATACTCTTGATCATAAGAGCAAACCAATGCAAAAATAGCAAAAAAGTGTGTGAAACTGAAATTTCTATTCAAGATGTGCAATTTGAGATTATATGAGGGTAAGAAATGCAATATATGTTGAAGAAATCAAGAGAAATTTGACGGAGAAGTTGAAAGTGACATTGTGTGATGTGTTGTTATTATTATTACTATTACTAGTACTAAGTACTACTATTACTATTATTACTATTACTATTACTATTATTATTATTATTATTATTATATTTAAAAAATTAAAATCATTTGAAAAAAATATCTTTTGTATAGGGATTAGACATTATATTTATAAAAAAATGTGCAAAATTGAGAGATATGAAAAATATTTGTGAAAAAAAAAAATTATTCTTTCCAACATTCATAGTTAGAATATTTGTGAAGAAAAAAAAATTCTTTCCAACATTCATAGTTAGAAAAAACATACTTTTTGCAATCACTTTTAATGCTTCAAGATATATTTTAAAAATAAATAAAGATCGTATATCATTTTGAATTTTTATTGTAAAAAAATTGTTTCTTTCATTTAGTTAGTTATTATTATTTTTCTTTTAGTTCTCTAATCCCATAACCTTTAACAAATTTTCTTTTTGTCTAATATCATGAGTAACAACAACTAAGTTTGAATTAACTTTAAATTTGCAATAACCAGTTTAGTTGGCGTGAGTGACGGGGTACTCTCGTCTCTTAAAAGAGGTCGGGAGTTCGAAACCCCTATCGTATGAAAAAATCAATCTAGCCAGCACTTTGCCCCTTATAATTGGACAGGCCAACCCGATGCGACTGAAAATTAGTTTGAGCATGATATGGGCTTAAACTTGCAATATGACAATAATGATTTAAAATGAGTCAAACTACGTACCATCCCAAAATAGTATTCTAGAAAGATAATAGTTTAATTTTTTTTTCATACCTATTACAAGTTCATATCTCATCACCATCATTAAACACATCACACTTCAAAGTAAACATTATCTAAGGCATAGTCAAATCCTACACTAATTTTTCCAATAAAATAAAATAAAATATGATAGGGGGAAGCTAAGGGTGAAAAACTTGATTTGGGATCGGGTGCAAAATGAAGAATCCAATTAAGATTTAAAATCCCAATATAGTTCTATGTTTGAATGATCCAAGAATCCATTCTCCAAGGAGTAATTAAGTGCCAATAATCCACGGCTCATTGCACTAATGGATAATTTAAATCCACCTATAATTATAGCTATTTCTAGGTGGTCCAACGTACATTGCAAACTTGCAACCTATTTACATGTATGAGCTTTTCCGACAATATCATGTGAACAAAATATTGTTCAGCAAAAATAAAAAGGAGAGATAAAATGTCTAATTAATTGAAATAATTGTAATTAACCATTAATTGAATTAATTTTGTTGATAATCGAATTATATTGGTTCAGTTAATCGTTTTATTTAAAAATAAAAAAAAATGATTACCACCTAATATCGAGCGAATTGATTTTAAAGAGTATGTGAGTATTAGATGCATTGAATGTTTGTTGGTTATTGTGGACTAAGACTGTGTTTGGAAACTAGGAAAATAATTTATGGAAAATGAATCATTTTTCAGAAAATACTTTTATTTTCAGTGTTTGGTTGCATTCTCTAAATTAAACTATCTTAATGTGTTTGGTTTATTTTCTGGAAAATAAGTAGAATTGTACAATTAAATATTTTAAATATTTTTGTTTAAAATATAAAATATTTATAATAATATTATTTAATTTTTTAAAATCAAATAATATTATTTATTAATTTTTATTTTAAAAAGGATTAAACCAGAGAGCACGGCCGAAAACCATAGAGCACTGCAAGTTTTTCGAGACTGGTGAAACACACAACGTTTTCGCGTAGGTTCGAGCTCTGGAAAATGACTTTCGCCAAATTTTAACGTAAGTCATTTTCCCCCAAAACAATATTGTTTTTCTTTGACCCAGAAAATGATTTCCATTGACTTTGATTTTTCAGACTCTTCCAAACAGAAATTATTTTTCGGGTTTCTAAACACACCCTAAAATTTTTGAGATATTTATTTATTTCAAATTTTTTGAAATTTGCCTACAATGGCCTGGGTTATTACTTTGTATGTTTACTTTAAGCTTAACAAATGCCGTAGTAGTGATCGTTTACTTTAAGCTAAAAAAAATGTGGTAGGAGACTAGTAGTGAATTAGTGATAAGCTGATAACGATAAATATTAATATAAATTTATTTAAAAGGTGGTGAATATTCAAATAATTTAATTTGTGTCATTTCGTGCTACAATTAAGAATATCAAACGTTTCTTTCGGAGCACATCATGGTCGGAGTAAATTTTTGCTGACATTAACAAGAAGAATAAAACAATTAATTGAATATTATAAATCAAAATGAAACAACCACACAATATCACATGCTCTCAACAATTTCAAAGAATAAATATATTGCAATATAATGTATTAAACGAAGTTGGCTGATGAATTAAGTAACATGTGGGAGATGGGGATCGGATATTTGATTTACGGAAAAACCCTACTGCTGTTGTTTGAAAGTGTATTTTGGATAGAGCATATTTTGTGGTCTTCGTTGATAAAGGACCATAAGGATATAAATCAACCTAAATTGTTACTCCTAATAGTCTTTTCTTCGGAGCAAATTAACTATCTGATCAATGTGACTGGGGTTGTTTCGAGCAAAGATGATATGATATGATATTTGCGTGTTTATTTAAAGGAATTAAGACAATGAAACGAGGCATACTTCAATTCGGAAATTTATATCATGGATCAGGGTCCACATAGCATTTATACTTGTAAGTTGTAAGGTACATTCATAACACAAAACACAAAAAATCACAACAACAAAAGACACATAGCATTGTGGATCCTGAATTGAAACGACGAGATACATAATTGTAAGGTATAGAATTTCATATCACAAGATACAAAAAATCATAATATAAGACACACATATGCTATATATTCACTTATTTTTCAAATATGATTTAGGTACATAATTAGTATTCATAGACACAGAATTTCATAACAAATGACACATGAATTCATAACATAAGACACAATTACTAAGGGTGCGTTTGGTTCGCATATGGGAATCGGAATCGGAATGGGTATCAAATACTTGGTAATGATAATGGGTTTTGGTGAAAGTATTTAGCATGTTTGGAAGTTGGGTGGAATGGGAATGATTATTAATAGTTGGGGAAGAAAGGATGAAGGGAGATGAAACCCTTATTTAATAAGGGTATGTGTTTTGTCATTAATAGGGTATTCCAAACCCATAGTAGCATTCACAAAACCTATCAACCAAACACAAGCATTCACTTTCATACCCATTCCTTATGCCTAAACCCACCAACCAAACACACCCTAATTTGTTCTAGTACAGAATTCACTCTTAAGGTACCAAATTTCATAACACAAGAAACAAAAAATCATAACGTAAAACACATAAACATGAACCAAATTCTACAGGGCAGTGTGAATCCAATCCATGGTATAAGTATTGCTTCAATTCTTGCCAAGAAAATCAATAAGCTAATAAGCTACTTAACTTATGTTAGAAAGGAAGCAAAGCTATGGGTTGGAGTGCATTTATAAATAAAATTTAAATGAATAGAAATTTCAACACAAATAAATATTTATCAAGTACACTGTTGTATATAATATAATTCAAGTGAACATAATGAACCAAAATGTTGATATTATCTGCCATGCTAAATAGATGCACCACGAATGTAATGTAAGATTAGAGTCACATAATTATTTTAAATTTTATTTATTATAGTGTTTAATTTCACTAACAGTCCAGGTCCACCCACATTCGCTCTTGGGGAATCGAACCCGAGTCCTCCCAGAATTCTTCCCCACAAAGAGAGCTCACTTGCCACTTGAGCTACCCCATTAGGTTAATTTCACTGTGACTTTGATTTGTTTTCTGCTCTGATCGTAGATCTACTACGGCTACGGCTTTCTCTTGCTGATTTTGCTATTTCCATCCTTGAGTATTGGATATCGTGTGAGTCTTCTCCCAATTGTTGCTTAGCTGCTTTCTGGGCATCGCTCTCTGTTTTTACAAGCAATTAAGTAAACCCCTTGGCTTGGCTCAACCTTCTAATCCTTCTTTCATTGACTACTAGGTAAGGAAGGTTTTATTAGACCTTATAGGAGGAGTTCTCCTAATGGCTATTGCTCCGTTTACAAGATTCAAACATGAAACTAACCTTTATATCAAACTTGAAACCTTACATAAAGATTGAGAATCAGATAATAGGTGATGATTTTACCAACAATATCTTATATGCAAAAGGAGTGTAGCTACTTATTAGTTTGTGAATATTGTCATGCAACATATTAGTTGGTTTCAGCCAATAACTACTGCGTGGCCAAAAGTGACGTTGTTTCACATACACAAAAAAGAAAAAAAAAAATTCACGCGACCAAATATTGTCATGCAACATATTAGTTGGTTTCAACCAATAGTTATTGCGTGAACCACAGTTCAAAACTGACGTCGTTTCATTCAAAAAAAAAAAATTATGCGACCCACTGCAACATACATTTTTATAACTCAAAATGTACATTGTTCTAAAGTACAATGTACATTATTTTAACTCATAAAGTATATTATCTTAGCATAAAAGTTTTATTATTCTAACACATAATGTACATTATTCTAACACATAAAGTACATTATTCTAACTCATAATGTATATTATTTTAACTCATTAAATTCAACAACATCGTTTTGGACAATGATCTACACAGCTGCATGGACCACAGTCTACGCAATAATTACCTTGGCTCAGCAGACTAATTTGCCACTTCTATTAAACTTTATTTATTGGGGCAAGTTACTGGGTCAAGTGGCCGAGTTGGACCAAACATATTTAATTAGTTTCTGGGTCAGTCCAAGCCCTATTGTAGTGGGCAGAGTTGGTTCAGCCTCACTCATTTGCCATTTCAATTTAATTTGATGAGGCAAAAAATGAGTTATATTATATGGAGTAATATGGACCATGATTTAACATGTGTATTGTGGACATTTTTTCAAATTATGTATTTGGAGTTAAAATATTATATATCTTCACTTTATTAATTAGTTATAGTTTATATATTATGAACTTCATATGATCTTAGAACAATGTTAAAACAAATACATAATATGTTAAACACAAGTACATAATCTAGACTAGAGTCCACAACGCACATGGTGGACGTGAACTTGGTTCGCCCGATATCATCTTCTTCAGACTCTAATTAAAAATATTATATCAAGGCCGATCGCAAGACGGTTCATTACGCTATGTGAAATTTGATTTGATTGAAGGTTTAAGGGCTAGGGCAAAGAATTTTATTTTGGGTTTTTATAGGTCCTAGGATTAAATCGACTCCACGATTGAGGTTTCACACTTAAGAAGTGTAAAACATATTAAATCACGGTCAAACTCACTCAAATTTTAGAAAACGCCCAGTTTTCTATTTAAAAAATTTAACTCTACTTTTATTCATATACAGTGACATTTATAACTGTAGAATTCTAATTTCATTGGACACTCCCAAACTAGAACTCCGAAATAAATCCTAACAACCTATGATAATAAAAACTCCTAATAATATTCAATATTAATTTTCATACCCAACTAATAAAACTAGCACTGATCTTATATTTGACACTAGTTTTTCACGCGCATTGCACGAATGAGATAATGCCCAATGTTTATTTTTAAATAAGTATTTCAAAATATACCAGCGCAACTACGCAAGATTATATAAGAGATGTTAATAAATATGTAATTGAATGTTGAATTTGTTTATTTAAATCGGTTTAAATCGGTAATTCAAAGTTTCTGAATGCAAGATAATATACGAGAGATTGATTATAATTGTTACTAAAATAAATGTTTGCAATTTTGTAAAAACGCTAGTATTTTTAGACTAAGTATTTAGATTAGCGCTAATCTAAATACTTTGTCTAAAAATGCTAGTATAAATAAATACTACTTTTTTGTTTGAATTTCTCTAAGTCTTTTTTAATTCTCTTTCGGGTAGCACTGTCATTGTCTTTATCTTCAGTATTTGTTTTTTTTTTTAATTTATTTATTGGTATTTGGTAATGTGTCATGTGTAATTGAGTTATTGTGATAGTATATAGGGCATCGTCATGCAATGGGGTTATGGTGTAGGAAGTTGTGGATTTGTCTCGTTGTGTTTGTATATATGACTGAGATCTTAGTTGTACTATGAACTCTTGATCTTGCAAGCGCCTATTGATATTTGACAATGTTAGTTTCCCCCCTATTTGTTTTATATGCTGTGAGATGTGTGTCGTACATTCTCATGTGAAAGTATTGAATAAAATATTAATATTTATTATATTTGTAAAAGGTTAATGAGTAGTACATTTTGTTCTAGTTTTATAACTTGTTTACTTGATAGTAACAATAATAACTTTGCAGGTAGTCCAAATACTGATACTGCCATATGTCAAGTTTCATCAACAATTTTTATATTCATTTTGCACATGTTTATTTTGAAGTTCATATTTTTGGAATTAATATGAATGAGTGAAGTACTTGATTTTGTGTGCGTGTGTGTGTTCTTTTTTTTTTTTTTTTTTTTTTTTTTTAATCTTTTTGTTGATTTGATACTAATCTTGGAGTGTACCCATTGATGCCTTTTCATCACAATGCATGAAGTTAAATAGTTTGTCACTTTACACATAAATATTTTTAAACAACGGCTACATCTTGTATAGCAATTATTTTTGTTGCCAAAATCGATGTTGATTTTGTCTTTAATCCAAACATGTTGATTGTAGAAAATAAAATGAATTGTAAATTTATATTAGTTCTAATATATTTAAAAAATGCACAATAAGTACTTTACATACCAGATTAATGAATTCTGCATCGGTAGTTGTTTTTCAAATATCTTCTTTTTCTGAATTTGAAAGATTGATTCCAACAATGTTGTAGTTTTAGGATCTTTTCAATGCATCAAATGTGTCACATTGTTCTATTGCCCTACATTGACATTTTTAATAATGAGTTTTAAATCAAGTTATTGGGTTATTTGAATGTCTTCTTCGTTAACAAATCCTCTTTAAGTAGTTAATATGATTGGCTTCAAACTGTTTTTTTTTTAAATTCCATATTATTAACATAATACTTGGTTAATAAATATATAACATTATTTTTTAGTATAACTTTGATATTTAATTACAAGATAGTGTAAAAAGAAAACAATGAACAATGTAGTGAATATACTTAATTAATAAATTTGAAGGTAAGGAATCTTTGCATTGTAGTGATAATGTATTTTCTTTAATAAAGGCATTGTTGACATCGAATTATAAATTAAAGAAATGCATATGCATTATTTTTTTGTTGTAACTACTAATTTATTTAATTTAATAAGAGTAATAGAGTGGGGTACTTATTTTGAATAATATACTCTTACACATTCGTAGTATATGTTCAACAATTATGTCAACTTTGATTGGGATGAGGATCAGATATGATATTGATTCTTTGTGCTTCATTTGGTTGAGAAAGTAACTATGATACATTATAATAGAGTCAATAGTACTAAAAAAATAAAATAATAAAAGACCCTTGTTGACCTTTGGCATGACTATGAGAAGTAATTTAAGGGAAAGAGTGAAATCATAAAGGAAATGAAAATTTATCATTTGGTATCACTATGAGAAAAGTGTTTCAAAATAACCCCAATTATAGATAGTGTTTTGAAGTTTATTATATGTTTGAAAAATTTAGCAATTGAGGTGAGAATAGTTAAAGGCCAACAATATGCCAATGACTTTGTGGTCAAGTGGTATGTACTGACTCTCTCAAACGGAAGGTCATGAAATCGAGCTGAAACTCTAGGCTACACTCAAACAAAAAAAGTAGTGCTCAAAACAAAAAAGGTCAACAATGTAAAAAACAAAAGATTGGTCGTAGTTACAATTTTATTTTGAAAAATATTACATTTTTATGATAAAATAGATCATACTCAATAATGGATATTGAATTTATCTTTCAAATGAGCCCTCAAATTTGTCAAAATAATCATACCCAATAGTGGACCAAAAGATGCAATGGACTCCCTTAGTAGATTTAACAATAAGTAACTATTAAGCTGGATGAAAATAGTTGTCCTTTGTCCTAAATACTCCTTTTCATCCATGGTTGTCCTTATTCGACAAAAAAAAAAAAAAAAAAAAAAAAAAAACATGGGAGTAGCCATGGATGAAGGTAGCAATGCATGACTACCTTTGCCCCAAGGAAGCTGGCTCCCTTGGTCCCAAATTTGGGACAAGAAAGAAGACAACTAGTCGGAGGTAGTTTTCATTGAGTATGTCAAGTTTTTTTAAAAAAAGTTAACTTAGTACGGAGTTGTATTCACATTTAGGGTTAGAGTAATTTTTTTCTTTTTAAGAGTTCAATTGCACTATTTTAATTACTTTGAAGGCATATTTGATACTCATTGCTTCATTATATTTTATTTTCATTAGCAGCACATGTCTCTTCATATGTGTGTTGTGGAATAAATTAATACTGATGCTGAAGATTAACTAGTGTAGAGATTTTATCCATTCCCCTTGGAAAAGAAAATTCTGGATATGCTGCAGCTAATGAAAATCCTGTTACAAGTATTTACAAACCCAACTTCTGAAATCATAATATGAACCAAAATCTGCAAACAAGAGTATGGAACTTCACATGGAATGAATGGAAGCCTTAAACTAAAAAGGCAGCTTCTCAACATTACCATGTATGGAAGTCTTTTTTTTTTTTTTTGGGATGAGGATTGAGGAGAGAAACCTGCAACCTTTTCGAGTGTGAGTAATTCCTGCCTTGTGACCCTAGCCAGGAAAAGGACCACAAGGAAGTAAACCAGTATAAATTACCCATCCAACTCAAACCAAAGGAACAAGGATTCAAACTCATGACCTTGTGGTTACAAATGTGGATCTCTTGCCATCTTGGATGGGGTTACCCTTACTACTATATTACTCTCAATTAATGAATAAGGGAGGCTGGTTAATTGGTTAAGGACACAACCTGTTCTCTGTGCAGACTAATCATGTACACTCATCACCCATCTCTTTTGGGTAGTTTTCTATATCTATACCACTAGTTATAAATAGCAAACTATGAACAAGTAAACTGTGGAAAATGATTGGTTCTTTATGTCAGCTTAGCCTCTGCTTGTTTTTAGTCTTTTCTGGGCTTGGTCACACTTGCCTTGGCTGGTGCTTGTAATGGAGTGTGGCATTGGTTGATTGCTTGTAGAAACATCATCACCCTGAGAGAAGCAAGCTTGAATGTTAAGGTAGGGTCAATGTAGAAATAATTACTCCAATAATTAAAATGTGTGGAATTTTATAGTCAGAGAACAAGGTGGATACCTTGAGTGTGGATGCAGAAGAATTATTCAATCTGCCGTTTGATCTCTTCCCAAGATCAACGTGTACTGAGATGCTGGCTTGGGACAAATCTACTCCAGAATTCTCAAGTGCTTTGGTGAGAGTGTTTAACAACCTGAACAAAAGCCAATATATCTCTTAGTACCAATTACAAACTAGACATATAAAACAACCACATTTAATTCTATAGTCAAATATAAAATGTAGGGGTAACCCCAATCAAGATGTCATGAGATCCACACGTAACCACAAGATCACAAGTTTGAATCTTTGCTCCCTTGATTTGGACCGGTCAACTATAAGCATGGTTGAAAAATTGTTAGACGCTCCTCAGGTGCTCGTGGAGCGCCTAGGACGCCTAGGCCGGGATTAATCGGCGCTTAGGCGCCCGTGTATTTTTTTATTTTTTAAAAATTTGTTTAAGTATTCTTAATTTTTAAAGACTAATAATTGTAAAGTATTAAATACTTTAATAGTTAATACTAAAATATTAAATATTAACCTAAAAAATATGTAGAGTTTGTACAATTTAGGGTTATTTCGCTCAAAAGATGTTGTTTTGAGTAAAATAACCCATTAAAAAAAAAAAAGAGTTAATCGGCCGATTAGTCGGTGCCTAGGAGGTCGCCTAGCCGGCCAACTGCCTAGACCACCATTTAAGGTGATACGCTAGGCGATCGACAGGCGCCTAGCACCTATGCGGGGATTAATTGGCGCATAGGCGAGATTTTTGCAACACTGATTATGAGTAACCTAAGCTGGTTTAGGTCCTTTGCAGGGTCACAAGGCGTTGTTTACCTACACCTGAAAGGGTTGTGGGATGATTTCTTACCCTTGAGAATACATGCTCGAGATGCTGATCGTACCGCTTTCTACGGTCAGGTCCTCATCTTTTGATTTATCACTTGCAACTGCTTGACTGGTTATGTGTGATCTATCTGATGAACACTGAAACTGATGCCTAAATGTTGTTGATGCATCTCCACCAAGTGCCAGTTTAGGTGAATGCTGTGCCACTGTGTTACTTGTGCCACAAAAGGGAAATGCATTTGGAAGAGAGACTGGTTTTTCATTATTTTCACTCTGATGACCATTTTCCTTAGGACAAGCTAAGTTCATGTTTGATTCTATATTCTGCTCACTGATGGGAATTGGCAGAGAGATCCCAGGTCTGTTCCCAGCAAATTTTGCAGCAAGCATCAGTGCTGGACCTGATACATTCTTTTTGCCTTGGGAATGATCAATGTAACCTTGAGCATCACTATGGCATTTGCTCTGTTTAAATGAAAACCAAGACAGCAATAAATGTGTTAAGAATAATCACATCAGAGTATATCAGTTGTTGAGAATTCATAAAGTACAGAAGATATGGAGAAAGACAAATATGTGATTTCCCACCCAGGGCAACTTTGAAGTTTCATTGTCCCAGCCTTGATAGGATCCCTCATACTTGTGTACTTTCTCTTGTAGAAACTGAATATACTCAATGACCTGCATCAAGCTAAGACTTCCATTATTATTGTTTCATATTCAATGCATTTTCATTTGCATCATATATATATAGATGCCAGGCATAACAATTCAATACACACAAACCTCTAACAAGAATGATGCTTTATCTCGCTTTTGGTCACTATGAGGGATGATACCTCTCAACATCTGAAATCTGCATTATAAAGGTATACATGTAAATAATGAGGAATGTTGGATGGAAGCCAGTGAAGGGCTAAGTCAAGCAATTGGTGGCCAAGGAATTTTCGGGCGGAAGTCAGTATAGGGTCAAGTCTAGCATCCTGCCTCTCGAAAATTTGGTGATATAAGAAAATAAAGATGCGTCTTCGCTACGAGCTATAGCTTTTAACATAGTGGTAATCGTTTGATCTAACAAGTAGTATCAGAACCATTAAGACAGGTAGGTGCTGGGAGGAAAATTGTTGGGCGGAGGTTGGTGTAGGGCGGCCTTTTGGCGTAGTAGTAAGTGCTTGATTCTAATAAGAAAGCAATGATATACCTGAACCTGGCTAGCTTATTTTTTAATAGAGACCTATTAAAATAACTAATATTCATATGCATTCTTTATTTTGTAGCTATGACAAAACTTGCCTGTCATTGATCTTGCTCCTCCTGCGCTGCTCTATTGCTGAGTGCTTTGAGCGTGGAGTATTTGGCTTCTGATCACTGCTTTTTTCATCAACTTTAACTGGCAAGTTACCTGTATAAAGAAACATTTTTTTTACAAGTCAACAACTAGATGATAAAACACTAAATAGTTACTCATACACAAGTGAAAAGAACCTCTTGGGTGTAATGATTGCTCTTTCTTAATGACAAATTCTTCTTCTTCTAAGTTGCCATCATCTTCTCGCACACTTTTAGATGATGCGATCATGTTTAAGAAGCTCTGATTGTTTTGTTCTGAAAACTGTCTGCAAGAGATCAGAACCACATGATTACAAATGAAATAAAAACATAACAGTACAGAAGGACAAAATGAATGGGAAAATTGGTAACTGACTGGGAGGCTAAGAAAGAACTGAATGTTGCAGTTTTGTTCTTAAGGTTAGAGGGTGTTTGTGATGGCCGTCCAAGCTGTGGTCCTCCTCCTTTGTTCATACCTGTTTCTGCCAACCAAAGATCAAATTTCAGTGGGAAAATAAATTAAAAATTTTCATTTTCTAAATACTTCTATGATCAGTTTTAAGATGGATAACTCATCTGTAATCCCAACCAAGTTGGTTAAGGATACAAATTTGTAACCACAAGGTCACAAATTCGAATCTCAACTTTCTTTGATGGATCTCAGCACTATGCACTATGCTTACCACAGAGTTAGTGGACAGGTATACATTAACCATTTAACCTCCTTCGTGGTCTCGAATCGAGCAGGGGCTGAACTCGACCGACCTGACTAATGCCCAACATTCTTAGTTTGAGCAGATCAATTATAGATAACCTAAGTTGGTTTACACTCTCAGGTAGTAGCTGCAGATTTCCCTCGTCACCCAAGAAAAAGGGACAACTCATCCACTTACAAAATAATGAGCCATTTCTTGTAGTGAGACTAAACTCCTAAAATATGCAAATAGAGAGAATGCATTATAACTTTATCAGTTATCACTAAGCACCCCTTGGTCAAGGCAAATTGCTCCCTAGGCAATCGCCTAGCGCATAACTCGGCCGATTGGGCCGAGTTGGCAGCGACTCAGCCAAGTTAACTTGCTCACACAGCCACACATATACACTTTATATGACATATACCCACACACATTGTACTATTTTTTTGTTTTCGTAGGTCACCGCCTAGACTGCCTAGGCACTAAGTGCTAGTCTACCGTCCGACTAGCGCCTAGTGCAACCATGGTTATCACACTTGAGGAAAATAGAAATGGGAAGCCGCAAATTAAAGTGAATGTTCACCTCTTAGAACGGCTCTGAAATCCCCAGCAGAATTATCCTTCTTCAAAGTGGATTCATTCCATACTGTGAAGCCAGTCCTTGTGCAAGAACTGTAGTCTGAGTTTACATCATTTGTGTCGGTAACAGTATAAAAGCTCCCTTCTGGCTTTGGAGCCCTTTGGTGCAGGTAAGAAATGCTATAGGTCCCAATGCCACCAGGAAGAACAGGCTCCACTGCAGGAGCTGGTGGAAGAGGCTTCTCCACACCTCTCATTTCAACCTCATCAATTTCTTCCTTGCCCACAGTCTTCCCTGCTCCTTCTAGTGGTTGCAAGAAGTCATGAGTTCTAACGAAGCCACCTGCTATCACATGTATAGTGGAATAGTGGATTAGTGGCTCAATAGCTAATGAGAAATGGAATATTTTATAAATCATTTTCCTACGTTTTCTTTAAAACATAGCGTCACGGATTGAAAAACTTTTTTTCATTGAAGATACTTTCAACTTCCAAGTTTTAACATGATACTCTCTATTCCCATTTTACCTGTCTTATTTACTATTCATTGGTCAAATTAATTTTTTCTTTCTTGCTTATTTTCTCCCAAATATATGTATGAATTTGGAGAAAATCAAGTGCATGTGCCATGGCATGCACACATATTCTCCCAATCAATGATATCAAATGGTGCTTCAAATGGGCCTACCAAGATTCCCAGGCCGTAACACACGTGCCCAATTCCCAATTACTCTCTCTGAAGGGCATCAAGTCCAGTCCAGTTTCAGCCCCCATCCTTTTCTTGATTCAGCGGTGTCAGCCTCTCAAAGCAAGTGGCCCACCCAAAGCACATGGCCCTGACCCATCAACAATTTCAGCAATACATGACTGGGGTCACACTTCATTTAATCCTTATATCATGAAACAGGGTTCACAGTGCATTGTGGACCCTAGTGTATGTGTATGTATTTTATATTGTGAAATTTTGTATTTTGTATTATAAAATTTTTGTATCTGAAACAAATTAGTAATTGTGTTTTATGTTATAAATTTTTGTGTATTGTGTTGTGAAATTTTATGTCTATGAATACAAATTTTGTACTTCAATTAAATTTGAAAAATAAGTAAATATATAACATATGTATTTGTCTTGTGTTATAATTTTTTGTGTATTAAGTTATGAAATGATGTACCTTACGAGTATGAATTTTTTAACTCATCGTTTTGATCCAAGGTCCACAATGTTATGTGGACTCTGGTCCATGATATAAATTGCCCACTACATTAACACAAATTTTGCTATGGACCATGGTTCACATAGACGTGTGGAACATGAATACAATGTACATTTTTAATTTTTAATATACTAAAAATATATTATTTGTATACTGAAGGTACGTTATTTGATAATATACAAAATAATGTAGTTTAAATGAATACAAAGTATATTTTTAATATATTAAAAGTACATTATTTAATAGTATACGCAATAATGTACTTTAAGTACTTAAAGTCTTAAATAATGAACTTTCAAATAATGTATTTTATATACATAAATAATGTACTCCCTCTGTCCAATTTTATCTGTCCTACTTACTATTCATGGGTCAAACCAACTCTTTCTTCTTTGTTTTTTTTTATAGTATTTTTTACTTATTTTTAAATTTAATTTTTTGTGCTTAATAGTACTTTTAGTGTAGTTTTTAAATATATAAATTTTTTATACTAATACTAAACTTAATTTTATAAAAAATTAAATTAAAAATAAATTCAGTCAAATCTCATTAACTTAACCGGACACATAAAATGGGGGAGGGAGTACTTGTTTTCGGGTTCACACAGCTAATGATCCCTACATTAACTACACCACTCGTGCCCGAGTAACCGGACGGTCCCGACAGTTCCATTTTCCATCCCAGCCCGCATCAAAATTTGCATATCACAATTAAAAATTTTGCACTTAAATTGTTTAATTTAAAAAAGAATAAATTGAAACCTTTGTCAATCAAAGTCTAAAAGTTTAGAAAAGAAAAGTATCAAAATTGAAAATTAAAAATATACACACATACACTCTGTATAGGAGGTTGCTGTCAAGAATTTATATCGGCTTTATATGATTCTATACCTACATGAGCCATGACTTTGCACTTATGGGGGAACACCCCCACCTCAAAACCAATAAATAAAAATAAAAATAAAAATAAAAATAAAAAAGAGTGACAAAAGAGAGGAGGACAAAAGGTGATAATCCCAAAATTACTAAAGCCCAAAATATTAAAGAAAAAGAAGAAAATGCTTTTACTTTTTATATCTTTATGTATTGAGGATAATGTTAAAGAGAAAATTGCATATATTAATTTTATTTTCGTCAAGATTATACTAATGCTGGAATTTACTGCATTAATAGGACAACCTTTACCACTAGATTACAAATAAATAATCATTAATAAGTTAGGGTGAACTTTAAATTAAAAACACCCTTTATCGGTGGATCACAAATAAATTTCAGAAATAATAATAATAAGGGGTGATAGGGCTAAAATCCGGTCTCCGTATCCCGATCTCTCTCTCTGAAAAAGGACTCAGCCAGGCCCTTAGATTCAATTCCCGGTCTGACGAGCCTTGTACAATACACTCCGGGTCGCCGCGGCAACCCGGGCGGGATTCGAAGTGGGGGTCTCATATCCACCTATCATAAGCGCATTGGACCGATAGCGTGACCGGTGCATGTCTGCCACGTGTCCTGCATGCAGCCCGACCGGAGTAGGCCTGGCCATATCCGCTATAAAAGGCACATTTAATGTAGAGAGTAGGGCTTTTGCTGGGACCTCTGGAACAGCAGCTAAAGAGACCGGGAGCCGCTGACCCACTGTCACGGAGCTCGGTCACACTTAGAGTATTTTTTCCTGTACTCTACCATATATTAATACGAATATACTCTTCCGTATTATTCCGTATCATCTTGGCGCCGTCTGTGGGGACGAAGTAACAAGCCGAGTCCCGTTCTACCTAACTTCAATCTCCAAGCATGTACCCATATATGGATTATTTTGCCGCTGCGGATCCAGAGCTGGAGGTACCTCCCGACCTACGTTCCCGCCTTAGCTCTAGAGACGACCCGAGCAATACCACTAGTCCGCCGGCGGCTGATCCTGTCAACATGATTCACCCTCCCCAAGCATTCCCTATACCGGTCGGGCCGATACCGTACCAATACCCACCATACCCGCTTGATCCGACCGCTCATTGGTGGACCACTTCCCCTCGTTTCTATCCGACGCCTTACGCCCCTCCTTTCCCGTTCCAGCCGGCACCGCCCACTCAGCTGCACACTCAGCCGCCGGTCCCTCATCCGGATACTACGACGATCGAGGCTGCAGCCACCCACTCGCCCGCTAGGAGGGCGCAGTCTGAAAGGCGACCGATCTCCTCTAGATTACGAGAACCGACATCGGCGCGTCGACCTGCTCTGTCGCGTTTGGGCACCTCAGGTTCCAAGCCACCCCCAGCCCAAGAAGAGCCGCCGAGAGTCAGTGTTCTAGACCGAATCGACCCGCCGATGGAGAGAGGGCGCCGACCATTACATGTCCCGACCGCGACCGAAGCTGATTCAAGCGAAGCAAGTTCTTCGGATTCCCGTCACCATAGACGCCGTAAACCGACCCGTCCGCCTGGTCTTTCGCGTGGAATGCTCGATCAAGTCCGAGCGGAGTTCAACAGATGGAAGCGTGAGGAAGGAACTGACCGACCCACCGGCCGATCTAGCAACCTGCTCCGAACGCCCTTTACGCACAAGCTCATGAGTGAGCCATATCCGATAGACCTGCGCGTTCCTGGAGACAAAGAGTACGCTGGCAGGTCGGACCCCGAACAGCATGTCAACCTCTACTATGGTAACATGCTCATGATGGGGGTATCCGAGGCCGTCATGTGTAGGGCGTTCTACTCCACGCTCACCGGGAGAGCTGCAGAGTGGTTCCGCACCCTAGAACCAGAGTCCATCTCGAATTTCCGAGACCTGGCCCAGAGGTTTGTCGATCGTTTCGCCATGGCCAAGACCGTGAAGAAACATTTCTCTCATTTGGAAAACGCCAAACAGTTAGACGGGGAGCCGCTCTCTGTCTTTATCGAGCGATGGAATAAGGAAATGTCGGAAATAGAACCCGTAGATGACGTAACTGCCACCAACTTGTTGTTGAACTCGCTAAGAGCGGGAAACCTGTACCAGGACCTAATACTCCGGCCGCCGACCTGCTACGAAGACGCTGTGCGCAGAGTAGTGGCTTACGCTACGGCCACGGAGGCGAACTCAGCTAAGAGGTTGATGGAGACCGGGGGGTCGAGGAGGGATCAGAGCCAGCGAGACCGACGCCCGAACAATCTGCGACAGAAAGATCGCGATGGAAACCCGATTTACACCCCGCTGAACAGGCCGGTTGCGGAGGTCCTGCAATTCGCCCAAAGTTGTCATCTGATCCAGTTGCCCGCCCCGGCGAGAGATGGACCGGATAAGGAGAAGTACTGTGCGTATCACCGCAATCGGGGACATGACACCGAAGAGTGTCATGTGCTTAAAGGTCTGATCGAAGACCTGCTACAAACCGGGGAATTGGCCCAGTTCGCCGAAAAAAGGAAGAAGAACCGGCGTGGATGGAGGAAAGATTTCAAAAAAGATAAGGACAAGAAAGATAAAGACCCCGACCTCGATAGGGAACCTCCGGCAGCCGCTCGAAAACAAGTTATTCATGTGATATTCGGAGGACCGGAAGGTGGCGACACCGCTGAAAACCGGCGTAACTGGGCTCGAGATCTACACGTGGCCCTCGTCGAGTCAAATCCGGAGAAAAGGGTGAAAGTGGAGCCTATCGTGTTCACCGATCGTGACTTGCCGAGCAGCCCCAACTGCACGACCGAAGCATTGGTGGTAACCATAGACATCAACGGCGTCGACGTACAGAGAATCATGGTGGATACGGGGTCGAGTGTGAATGTTATGTACCTAGACGTCTTCCGAAAGCTTCAGTTAGATCGGTCCCAGTTAATGCCTGTCAAGACACCGCTCTCGGGTTTTACAGGAGCAATGGTCCATCCGGAAGGAGTCATCCGACTGCCCGTAGAGGTCGGGACCGTCCCGAGAGTGCTCCAGGTGACCATGGAGTTCGTCGTCGTTGACTTGGCGTGCGTTCATAACGCCATCTTAGGTAGGCCGGGGATATCGCAGCTCGGCGCGATAATATCAATGCCGCACCTATGTATGAAATTCCAGACTCCGGAAGGTGTAGGCACGGTTAGAGGAGACCCTCAATCGGCGAGGCGATGCTATGTCCGGGCTGTACAGAAGCAAGATACCAGCACGTCTCGGGTGAACGCTATCAGTAAGAAGGGAGACGCCCGAGTCGAACGCCCCGAACCGTCGGAAGAGGTCGAGTTGGTACCGCTATCGGACTCTCATCCGGAACGTACTGTGAAGATTGGCTCGGCCTTATCGCCAGAATTACGGACCGCAATCATCGCCGTCCTTCGGGAATACGCCGACATCCTGGCCTGGGGACCGGAAGATATGCCTGGTATCGACCGCCAGACAATATGCCATAGGTTAGCCGTACGCCCTGGCTCCCGACCGGTCAAGCAGAAGCAGAGACACCTGGCGTCCGACCGACGAGAGTTCGTTCGCTCCGAAACGAAATCTTTGGTAGCGGCCGGACACATACGGGAGGTTCACTACCCCGAGTGGTTAGCAAACGTAGTTCTCGTCCCTAAGCCCCCAGCCTGGAGGATGTGCGTGGATTATACGGACCTCAACAAGGCGTGCCCGCTAGACCCGTTCCCTTTCCCGAGTATCCACCAGATGGTCGACGAGACCGCAGGCGCAGAGCTCTTAAGTTTTATGGACGCCTTCAAGGGCTATCACCAGGTGATGATGGCCGAAGAGGACGAAGCCAAGACAGCATTCATTACTCCAGACGGTCTATACTGCTACCGAGTTATGCCATTCGGTCTCCGCAATGCCGGTGCAACTTACCAGAGAATGGTGAACACCTTGTTCGGAGAGCTGATCGGTAAAACGATGGAGGCCTACATCGATGACATGCTGGTAAAAAGTAAAGATAAGTATGACCACGCGTCCGACCTGAGACAGAGCTTTGAGATCATGAGATATAACCGGCTGAGACTCAACCCGGCCAAATGTACTTTCGCAGTGCAGACCGGGAAGTTTCTCGGGTTTATGATGACAAGGAGAGGAATCGAGCCGAACCCCGCGAAAGTGAAGGCGATAATCGACATGAGGCCGCCGGCCACGGTTAGAGAAGTTCAACAGCTAACTGGTCGACTGGCCGCCCTGAGCCGCTTCCTCTCAAAACTTGCTGAGCGGGCACACCCTTTCTTCCAGACACTAAAGAAGACATCCGCCTTCATGTGGACTGATGAGTGTCAACGGGCTTTCGAAAGTTTGAAAGAGTACTTGGCCTCACCGATAGTGTTGTCCAGGCCGGAACCTGGTGAAGAGTTGCAGATTTATCTCTCCGCATCGGACCGCGCTATCAGCGCAGTGCTCTGCCGAACCGACCCTGAAGGGGTGCAACGCCCGGTTTATTACATCAGCCACGCTCTCCAGGGCCCTGAACTGCGGTATACCCGGCTGGAGAAGGTCGTATTCGCGTTGTACACGACCGCGAAGAAGTTAACGCCATACTTCCAAGGCCGGGTGATCCGGGTGCTCACCGATCAACCGATAGGGGCCATACTCCGGACGACCACTTCCTCCGGTCGGTTAATTAAGTGGGCAATGATGTTGACCCAGTTCGCAATCGAATACACGCCGAGACCGGCCATCAAAGGACAAGCCGTAGCAGATTTCGTCGTAGAATGTTCAGCACGTGACAGCACCACCCCGGCGACCTCCGACGATGCCCCGGTGGAATGGGAAATTGCAACAGATGGGTCAAGCTGCAAGCAGGGCGCCGGCGCTGGTATAGTTCTTACCAGCCCGGAGGGCTTCAAAGTTTACTACGCCCTGTCGCTTGCTTTCTCACCGACCAACAATGAAGCGGAGTACGAGGCCTTCATAGCTGGCCTGCGACGCGCCCGTTCTCTGGGGGCTCGGCATGTGAGGATCCGGACTGACTCAGCCCTAGTCGTCGGACAGGTCACCGGCGCTTTCGAAACAAAAGGGGAACGGTTAGCCCGGTACCGCGACTACGCTTTATCCGTTATGGGATCGTTTGACGCTTGCAGAGCCGAGCACATTCCACGGGCCGAGAATGCGGATGCGGACTTGTTATCCCGACTATCGCACGAGGCTCCGGAATATATATCGAAGGTCGCCCGGGTGGAAGAGCTGCAGACTGCTTGCGTGGATGCGCTTCCCGTGATACCGGTCAATGCAGAAACGGATGATTGGATCACCGACCTCCGTTCATATTTAGAGACCGGGACCTTACCAGAGAATGAGCAGAGAGCCAGGAAAGTAAAGCTGCGAGCTCCTCGTTTCCAGATAGTCGACAATCGCCTTTACCGGCGGTCTTATGGAGGGCCGCTGATGAGATGTCTAACCCGCTTTGAGGCCAAACTCGTGATGGCCGAGCTGCATTCCGGACTTTGCTCTGCCCATCAGGGGGGCCGGGCCTTGGCAAGAAGAATAATGCTGATCGGCTACTATTGGCCATCGATCCAATTAGACTGTGAGGCACTAGCAAAGTCGTGTGAACCCTGTCAACTTTACGCTCGAGTCCCAGGCAGGCCGGCCACCTTTTATCACCCGGTCAGTTCTGCAATACCATTCGCCAAATGGGGAGTAGACATCTTGGGACCTTTCCCGCAGTTGACCGGTCGACGCCGCTTCATAATCGTTGCTGTGGACTACTTTTCGAAATGGGTAGAGGCCGAACCACTAGCGACGATTACATCTCAGCAGTGCGCTCGGTTTATATGGCGAAACGTGATCTCCCGCTTTGGAGTTCCAGTTCAGTTGGTGACCGACAACGGAAGACAGTTCGAGAGCGAGTATTTCCAAAATTTCTTAGCAACGGTGGGCACCAGGTCGCTCCGTTCTTCCGTAGCATATCCTCAAGGGAACGGTCAAGTAGAGAATGCGAACCGAACCATCCTGGAAGGACTGAAAAAGAAGTTGCACTCGGCCGGACGAAGCTGGGCAGACGAGCTCCCGTACATCTTGTGGTCGTACCGGACTACGCCTCGAGAGGCCACGAAGGAAACGCCTTTCGCACTAGTTTATGGCGCCGAAGCCCGCCTGCCAGTGGAAGCGTGGATACCGACCTCTAGAGAGCGGAGCTATGATGAGAACGGCAATGACTCCTTAATAATCACCGGGTTGGATTCTGTGGAAGAGAGGAGAGAGGTCGCAGCCCGGAGGGTCGAAGAATATCAAAAGAAATTGAAAGCGTACCGCGACCCTAAAGTGCGCCCCCGCTACTTTCAAGTAGGGGATTACGTGCTGAGAGAGAGACAGGCCAGCAAACCGCTAGAGAACGGGAAATTGGCCCAGAGCTGGGAAGGTCCCTACGTCGTTTCGGCCGTAGTGAGACCGGGGACCTACCGGCTCGAAACCACCACTGGCAAACCGGTCGACCGCATTTGGAATTCCCAGCATTTGGTCCATTTTTATCAGTAGGTTGTAATAGGTTCGGGAGCCTGCGTGCCCCAATTGATTTTCGCCCTGCGAGGCTGTTCTGTTTGAAATGTAGTATCGCCCGGTCAAGTCGATTTTTCCTGTTAAATGTGCCCGGTTACCGGTCTTCGGACCTTAATGGTGAGAGCAAGGTGCTCACCCCGGGAGTAAGGTGCCCGGTTACCGGTCTTCGGACCTTAATGGTGAGAGCAAGGTGCTCACCCCGGGAGTAAG
>NC_044917.1:14195810-14243951 GCF_003576645.1 Ipomoea triloba
ATGCGCTCTCCCACTAGAGCGGTCGACCATCCGCTTGTCTTCTCCGGAGGAGGAGCCGCGGCGCAGATCCTCGTTAGCAGAGCGGCGGAGGATTCGTCCCCGTGCTTCATGAGCACGTCGATCACGGGGGTCGTGGACCCGGACCCGTCGCGACGGGAACGTTTCACGACCGCGACCTCCTCGACCTCGGGCACCTCTTTCTCTTTCCCTCGCTTGGCAGCCCGGGCTGCATCCTGCTCGCTATCCAGATCGGCAGGGTGGGTCGCGTCCAAAGGTAGACCGACGGGCACTGGCGCCTCGCCGGTAGGATCCGCAGGCTTCGAGGGCTCGACCTTCTTAGCCCCCAGACTGATCTTCTTGGCGGGTGCAGGCGGACGAGCTGATACCGGGAAGCTCCTCATGGCACCTGAAAGCAGAGAAGACAAGACTTAGTATACCGACCTTCGTAAAACCGACCTCGGATCGGTAAGTCTTACAAACCTCGTGACCCAGCCTCAGGAGGGGGAGGTCTGACGGCAACCGTCACCACCGCCCTCTTAGGCGTGTACTTCTCGGGTAAATCATATCTGGGGGGCTCGAGGTTTGCTTCCAGGTATTCCTCGGGAGATCGGAAGACCTCGTACTCGTATTCCTCGGCGGAAATCTTTATGGCCGCGTCATCTAGAGCCCGGCTTTTCCTAGGTCGTTTGTGCTCCGTCGCGAACTCTGGCCACTCTCGGTCAACAGGAAGCGGCCACGGGTATCGGACCGACAGGATCCGGTTTTTCCAGCCTCTATTGTTTTCGGGCAAATGTAAAATTTTGCAGAAGTGCTCACGAGACTGTATGCATAGGACGCCACCCCCGTGCTTGATAGATAGAGGCCGGATCGAGAAGAGGTACCGAAAAAGCTCTAGAGTCGCTGGGAGACCGTGGCGGTTACATATTTGTGGGAAGCATGCGAGAGTACGGTGGGCATTAGGGGCAATTTGCCCGGGCAAAACACCATAGTATTTCATGAAACCCAGCAAAAAGGGGTGGAACGGGAAGGTCAACGGGGCCTTGATGGAATCCAAGTGCATCCCGAGCCAGTCCCCATTCGTTCGGTCGACGATGCTCCCTAACGACCGTTTGGTCTCGTAGTTAACAGTCCCGGTTAACAGGGCCCGGACTTCTTCGATCTCCCCGCGAGTGAGAAGACTGGTGTGTCGCCGCAGGCCGCTGCTGTCTAATCGGATTCTGCTGGCGGCCACTGGAGGCGTAGAATCGACTGGTAGACCGGCGAACCAGTCCCTACCATAGGCCGTAGGGGCAGGCTTTCCTCGACCTGAGGGCCCTGCTTCCATGTAAAGAGGCTCCATAACAGGCCGAGAGTCTGCTTCGTCATTCTCAGCCCTCGGTTGGTTATGAGCCCGGACCGAGCCCTCGGGTTCTGAGTAAGTGTCTATGGCGTTGAGGTCAGAGTCATAAGTCGAGACCGTGAACGATCCGACTTCGACCGAGTCACCGTAGCTGTGGTGGGATAGGTTTTGACTATCCGATCCGCTCATGGCTGTACCTAGCAAGGACGAGGAGGTGTCTTACTAAGGTCAGCCCGGGACTCGAGATCACCCGAAATCGTAAAACGAATGTATCCACGAGTATAAGCAAAGGGAGTTACCTGTCAGAGAAAATTCGAAAACGTGCTGAGGTCGACAACGCTAAAGATCGGGAAGTATAGGTAGCTCGGGAGGCTCTGAGTTTGTCTCGTTCGTGAAAGCCGAAAACACCGTACGCACCACGCTTTTATAGAGGGAGAAAGAAGGGGCTGACGGTTCGGCTCCCCGCGCCGTAGACCTAGCCTAGGCCCAAGTTCCGAGGTTCGTGCGAACGTGACACGTGGACACTAGGGCTGACGACACCCGCCGACGGCGTTTTCCTTGTCCCGTTCTGTTGATCAACCTTGGATAGTTTGACCCGGACCCGATCTTACAGCCCGGACTTTTTCCTCAGCGATCGTAAAAGACCGGGCTGGGGGGCTAGATGATAGGGCTAAAATCCGGTCTCCGTATCCCGATCTCTCTCTCTGAAAAAGGACTCAGCCAGGCCCTTAGATTCAATTCCCGGTCTGACGAGCCTTGTACAATACACTCCGGGTCGCCGCGGCAACCCGGGCGGGATTCGAAGTGGGGGTCTCATATCCACCTATCATAAGCGCATTGGACCGATAGCGTGACCGGTGCATGTCTGCCACGTGTCCTGCATGCAGCCCGACCGGAGTAGGCCTGGCCATATCCGCTATAAAAGGCACATTTAATGTAGAGAGTAGGGCTTTTGCTGGGACCTCTGGAACAGCAGCTAAAGAGACCGGGAGCCGCTGACCCACTGTCACGGAGCTCGGTCACACTTAGAGTATTTTTTCCTGTACTCTACCATATATTAATACGAATATACTCTTCCGTATTATTCCGTATCAAGGGGAAATCACTAATTTAGTCTTTCAATTGTTTCCCATTGTCAATGTAGTCTCTAATTTTCAATTTCAACAAACTTAATTCTAGAATTGTTTAAAATTTCGTCGATTAGACCTTTTTAAGAACCAAATTGATGAAATTTTAGAAATGTGAAAATCACCATTTTGGTCCCTAGAAAGTTTAATTGACGAAATTTTAAACAATTTGAGTGTCAAATTGGTTGAAATTGAAAACTAGATATTACATTGACAGTTGAAAAATAATTGAGAGACAAATATTGTGATTAACTCTAATAATAATTAGAGAATTCATTAAAAATATCAAATTGGATAAACTTAATTACCATATCAAATCAAATGCTATTATAAAAATATTCAAATGACTGAATTCGAAATTTCCCCATTAAAAAGAAAAAAAAAACTTGACACAATTAAAGGAAAATAATATTTTGTATTTATAAATTCAATAAAGAATTTTTAATTTTAAAAAAAGTAAAAGATAAACCTTTCTGCATGGACTAAAATTTTACCTTGGGGAGGTCTGGGATCTTGCTCGAGGGATGAATACAGTGAAAGAAAGTCATGTGTTGTCTTTCTGCCTGTGATAAAATCACAAATTTCAAATCAATTCAAACTCGCTGTAATTCACTACTTTCCCTCCTTCTTCTTCTTCTTCTTCTTCTTCTTCATATAATTCAAAAAGTTTACCTTCAGTTCCAAAAGCTCTAGGTTGAGGCAGCTCCATCTACAAATTGTTCTACAGGTTGCGATTTCTTCAAAAACAGCAGTGTATTATAATATAGCAAAATTCAACTGAATTCCCGATCATCCACGTGAAATCTCAGAATTTCGAAATTCAATTTCTATAACCGTCGCTGAGATCCGCGGCGGAATCAGTTGGAGTCGCATTCAAATTCCAGACAGATTCACATCCTTCACATCAAAACTCAACTTCAATTACGCAGAATTCAACTCGAAATGCAACTGAAGAAGAAAGCAGAGGAAATGAGAAGAATGAAGATCCAGAACATACAACATCAAGAGAAGTAACAATTCACAGAAATAAAAACCAAACCGATCGAGCTCTCAGAATTCCACGTGCGTAACAAGGAAGTGATTGTGATTTCAATCGTTGAAATTTCAGGATTTTTGTTTGCTTTTTAGGCCTCGCTAATATATACCTATCGGATTAAAATAAGCTTTCTTTTTCTAACCAAAGATATGTTTCCTCGACTTTGATTTCTGTATTTCTCTCTCTATATTCTCTCTCTCTCTCTATATTTTCTCTCTCTCTCTAAGACACTCTCGTTTCTTTCGGCTATGGTGAAAGAGATGTTTTTAAAGGCATGCGTTGTGTTGCGTTCTTTTCTCTCTGAATGCTGGAACCAACGTCTACTCCGTTTCGTGATGAAAGTGAAAACGCCGTTAGAACGTCGACGGCGTCACGGCGTCACGGCGACTCGGGATTAACGGCGTTTGGCAACTCTGTTGACGATTTTTATCGGGGAACGCCGTTTCGTTGACGTGTACGGTCATCGGTGAATGGGAATACATTACAGATTGTACTTTTTATTCTTTCCTGTTTAGGCAATTCCCCTAAATCTAAATTATTGTATGCAATATGGTATACACCACGAATGATATATGCATTTTTAATATATTAAAAGTATATTATTTGTGTTTTCAAAAAAAAAGTATATTATTTGTATATTGAATATACATTATTTGATATTATATAAAAAAATTATGTACTTTATGTATACAAATAATGTACTTTTTATTTATGGTTCACAAAAATGTGTAGACCATGGTCTATGGAATAATGATCTTTGTAAAAAGATTTGTTTTTAAAGAAATAGATTTAAAAAAAATACATTTGTGTTTCTTTCCAAAAAGATTTTAGTCATATTGTGATTCAGAAAAAAAGTGGTCTATGAATATGACAAAGAGTATCTTTTTTAGAAGTAATTATTCAATTAATTTGAAATCAAATTTATCAAATTTTCATTTTCCCAAAACTTTATTATATGATATATTTATTTATTATTAATTTGATTAATTAAGAAGAAGAAGAGGAAAGTGAGTGTATAAATTTAAAAAAATAATTAAATATATTAAAGATTATATAAACTTAAGTCTAACAAAATGTAAATAAGTTATTAGAGTTAATTCAACCAGATGCTCTTTGTCTTTGGTTGCAATTTCAAATTTAGTCTCAGATTGTTATTTTTGTCATTTAATATCCCAGATTATTATATTTTGGACACTTTTAGTCCTTTTCATGACTTTTTCTATTTTAGTAAGGGTATTTTTATCTTTTCATATTTTTCTTTGGTTATTTTTTCAGTTTCAACTGGTTTAATTGGTTTAGGAATTTACTAAAAACCAATTAAAATTTATAGTTACTAAAAATCAGAGGTTACCTAAAGTTCTAAACCAATTAAACCGGTTAAAACTAAAAAAAATAACAAAAGAAAAATATGAAGAGACAAAAATGCCCTTACTAAAAATATGAAAAGTCATGAGAAGGACTAAAAGTATCCAAAAAAAAATAATAGACTGGGATGTTAAATGACAAAAATAATAGTCTGAGACTAAATTTAAAATTGTCACCAAAGACAATCTCTTGTGGAATTAACTCTAAGTTATTTTGTTTTACGTAAGAGATGAAACTTTATTTTAAAACTTTTCATATAGAAATTTTTACATTTATGCCAATAAATTTTACTATTCTTGATTTAGAATATTTGACAAAACAACAGAATCTCAGGAGTAAAACATTTTTCAGAACACATACTTTTGTATTGCCCACTATGCATAAATGTGCCCCCATATATCAATATCATGATTTGATTCCACGCATCTAATTTTTTGAACTTTTTTTTTTTTACTTGGGAAATTCTTAGATGTCATTATCATGGACCATGTCAAACCAATAAGTAATAATATGGATTTTTATGATTCACATTTTAAACCTAATTTTTTAAAAATGTTTTATATATATATATATATATATATATATATATATATATATATATATATATATATATATAGAATCCTAATCATATGAGAACTATGCGCCCAAGTGAGAACGTGAAGACAAATCTAAACCATTGATCTGTAAGATCTGATGGATGAGAAATCAAGTAAAAAATGAGCGAGGTCATTTTCATAAATATTATAAACTTTTAAAATGAGCGGGGTCATTTTCATAAAATTATAAAATTTTGTTTATTTCAACCGTTAGATCTACTAGATCGATGGCTTGGATTTGTCCTTACGTTCTCACCTAGGACATGGTTCTCACCTGATTAAGGACCTTATTATTATTATTACTATTCACATAGTATATAAATGACAACATAGCAATTAATTTAGGAGCGGTGTAAAATAATTTGATATAATATATGTACCAAAATAATGTACCAAGACTTATACAAATATTATTTACACTCAAAATAATATATTTGCTATACCCAAAAGTAATATATACAATACTTATAACAATATTTAGAAAACTATAAGGGATTAAGAATTCTAAAGAGATGGAGGAACGAATGGTAGGTCCGAAAGGAAGAAAAACCGGGTATGACAGTTTTCGTGCTTTAAGATCCGAAAGGCCTAGGTGAGAAATGAGGTGAAGACAACATGTTTGATAAAATGTCTCTTAGGTCAATGGTCACCTAAAAAGTGCTTCATGCCTAGAGAATGCTTAATAGACCGATAGGTGAGAGGTGTTAGTAAAGCCTCGCAAGAATGCCGTCACCCTTGCAATGCATGTAACCTAAGCCCTAGAACACTAGAAGCATCATGAACTAGGTAGCAATTCTATTCCTAAGCTTTTTCCTTATTGAATTTTGAATACTTACTTTGATCTTTGATACTACAACATGCTTGAATCACCTTTGTTCTTAGTGACATTGTATATGATGTGCGTGACCCATATATATTCCTTAGTTCAAGAACGTATTAACACTTCCAAATTTTCTTTCCTCAAGAGAACGATACAACTTTGGAGTAATCCCCAAAATCTTTCACACAAAAAGGCGTATCGTCAGTAAGCTATCAACTGGTTGTTGCCAACATATCTGCTACAGTGAAACAATGGAATTGAAGACAATGAACAATCAAACAGCGGATCAGTAGAGAAGTTCAAGCCAATTAAATACTTAGTTTTTTTCTTGGGGACATGTTCTCATGGGAGTGTTACCCTATAGAATAGGGACTTAATGTAAAAAGTTAGGATAAATCTCATCCTCCCGTTAGAGTTTCACATTGGTTGACAGGTTTGGTAAAAAAAACATATGGGGTCAATTTTATAATCATTGAAAAGTTTCAAATTTTTAATATTTATAATCACAACCCACATATTTTCTCCTTATTTTTTAACAAATACCAATAATTGATTTATCTCGATGGATGAATAAATCAATACATATACATAAAAATTAACTAAATAAATAAATATTTGTCAAGGACTAAATTGTTTTTAATTTGACAAATATCATTTCGCATTCTCAGTACAATATTACTTCCAATCCTACAAACATTGGACCTCATATGTTATCCTCAATACCATCATTATTTGAGAGTCCTAACATGCACAGTTACATATTCCAGCTATGCAAGCATATTTACAGCTAGGATCCGGACACTCTGATTTACACTCTTCCTGGGTTTCACACTTTGGGATAATTCTATTAACAAAAATTTTATCCTCCACCATTCGACGACATTCACAGTTTCCATTTTTGCAAATTTGATCTTTTGGGAGGCAATTAGAATTATGACAATTTGATGAATCATAACATTTCTCCGCCTTTAAAGTTGTCGAATCTGCAAATTTGTTAAATTAATTAAACATATTGAAAATTAATAAAATATAAATAAAAAATAACTGTTAAGTTCAAATATACATTGAAAATGGTGTACATATACACACATGAAATATTTTCTCAAATATTAGACACATGTCTAATATATGAGAAAAACTTTTGTTCCTCAATACTACCGTGCCAAAAAAAATAGTGGAGTAATTTTGTTATATACAATTTTTTTCTTCGTTTTCTTATCCCTAATATGGTAAAATAATTTCATTTTTTACTGGAGCAAGTGGTACAAATGAAACAAAAAACTCTCTCATATATCTTTGTGTGCTTGTGTGTATATGTATGTGAATGTGTGAGGGACATGCATACTATGAGAGTAATGAAAAAAATAAAACTACTAACCCAACATAATTAGCAAGAAAGCAAGAGAGAACATGACAACAATATTTGATGCCATTTGTATGTTTACTATACAACAATGCTTAATTTGATTCGCTTGAAATAGAACTACAACAAATTTTGATGCATTTCTAATTTATAAGAAGAGTATCAAATGTAACGGATGGTATACATAGTAAGTAATCAAGAAAATTGTAATATTACACAATGTAACATAATTGCATTTTGTCCATATATAGTAAAATATTAAAAAAAAATACTTGAAAGGGAAATTTTATCCCAAATATAGTATAATTGTCTTTATATAGTAAAAAATTTTAAAATTTTCCTTATTTATTTTCAAAAGGAAATTTTATTTGGGAGAATGCTATACAAAACTTTTTTTTTTTTTTGCATAACTTTATTTATTTTATTTAATATTGAACTAGTAAATTTATATGTAACAAATAAAAAATGTTATTATATTTTTAATTTGTACATATTTTACCAAATGATATGACATGTAACAAGCTTTGAAACTGTTTATATTTGTTATGCCAAAATACTTCCTTGTACTAAGGAATAGAAATGAGTCATGTGCTAAAAGTAATCATGGTGAAAAAGTTACTAGAATAAATTAAGTGGTAAAATGAAAATACACAACTGAATTTGACATACGGGGTAAGCGTCTAAACCTATCGGGATAGATTGTGTGCATTGTGCACTGGAATATGAAATTGTGTGCTTTATGTACACATTTGTGTGAATTTAGATTGGTTCATAGGTTCTCAAGGGAAGAGTGATTCTCATTTGATCATTCATCTATATAGGAGTGATTGTGTGCATTGTGCATTGGAATATGAAATTCCCAACCACTGACAACAAATTCCACCAAAGGTCCTTCGATTTTGAGGCATTAACAATTTTAGTCCTCAACTTACAAGTCTACCATAATAAGTCATCCAACTTCTCTAAACTACTACTAATAGTCCTCTGAGTATGTTTAAGATGCTACCAACTTTGGTCCTCAACTTATAACTTACCATAATATGTCCTCCAACTTCTCTAAAACAATCACAAATAGTCTTTTTCTTCTTTTCTTTTTAATTTCTTTTTGGTAAATGACTCTTACAAATTGTACTATAATTAGATAGATACACACTTATTGGATCTAAATGTACATATTATGTATTTTAGATTATTTAGGTATTAGTTTGATAGATTGAATATAATACCAAATACTATAAAACGTATTTTATATTTCAATCACAAATAAATTTTTATTTTTTTCTTAAGTTAAGGTATACATGTCATTTAAAAATAAATGTTAAAATTTATCAATTTATTTTCACAGTTATGAAACTACCCAACTGTAAACGCTTAACATTAACTCATAATTTTGAATACTCATTTTTTTTTACTATACTTTGTAAAAAAAATAGACATAATAGTTACTCTACAAAATCTTCATACTTATGAAAATAAAAAAAATCTCTAAAAAAACGTGTAAGTGAAAGGTTTTACACGTCTAAATAACCCAAAATACATAATATGTACATTTAGATACAATAAGTGTTTTTCTAATTATAACACAATTTTTTTAGAACTCATTTACAAAAAAAAAAATAATAATAAATTAAATAGAAGACTACTTGTGGTATCTTTAAAGGGGTTAGATGACATATTGTGGTAAGTTTGTAAGTTGAAGACCAAATTAAAGTTGGTAGCATCTCAAACTCATAGGACTATTAGTGGTAGTTTAGAGATGTTGAGGACTTATTGTGGTGGATTTGTAAGTTGAGGACCAAACTGGTAATGCTTTAAAGTCGAAGGACCTTTGGTGGAATTTATTCTTTTTAGAAAAAAAAGTTCTTGTCAAAAGGGCCCTTTCTTCACTATAAGAATGAAGACATTTAGTGACAAAACATTTGTGACACTTCATAATTTAGTCACAAATAGTACCCTTTTTGTGACCAAAAAAATAATTTGATACTATTGTGTGAGATAATTGCGATAACAATTTTTTTGTCACAGATAATATGGTAATTGTGACAAGTAAGTATTTGTTACGAATAAGTTGTCACTATTACTAGAATAATAGTGTCGTAACATACGTTGTCACTATTTTTTGTCACTAAATGTATGTGCATTTTGGCGGCATTATAATTATGGCGGGAACGAAAGTAATTGTGACAAAATATAATGTCGACACAAATTTTTGTACATTTTGTGACAAATAGTTGTTCGTCACTCTTGTTTATAATCACTACAAGAAAAATCGCGATTACAGCCAAATTCCGTCGCGAAACAGCCAAATTCCGTCTATCGGCTCGTCGTATCTTCGTTTGCAACGAAAAAATTCCGTCGCGAAATATGGCGACGGAATTGCGACGAAATAATTCCGTCGCAATTTGGCAACGGAAATAATTCCGTCGATAATTCTAGCACCATTTTGAAGACGAATATTCTGTCGCAAAATAAAATGACAAAATTATTTTTCGTCGCGATTCCGTCGCAATTTTTCCCACAAATATTTCATCTTGCTATTTTTAAATTTATTTAAAATTATTATTTTCATGAGCTTTTAAAATATTAATATAAAACTACAATGATATACTGAAACACTATTAATTCTAAAATATAACATAATTCTAAAATATTATTAATCCACATTATGTTCAAGTAATAATACATTATCAATCCATATACTAAGCAATGATAGTCAATTCAAAATCTATACAACAATACAATAGTAACCTTCAAATTCTAAATTTATTCTTGTACATTTGCAAAATTAGCATTGTCGAGCGGTCGAGATGTTGAGATCACAATTTAAACGCCCCAGATTTTCAACCTACAAAAATAAAAACCAAGAAGAAAAACAAAAGAAAGTGATTAGATTAGCTTATTCAAAATGGCTACCCCTGTAGTTCAGTTTTGAAACTAACCCAATTCAAAATAATGATTATAAGGCGAATAAAAGAAGATAAAATTTAAAGTCCAACTAGTGTAGCAGATTATATATGTTTTCTTGTTGTCATTTATGCTGTCATTACAGTAAAGGCATTATGCTTCAAATCCCAATAATAATAATAATAATAATAATAATAATAATAATAATAATAATAATAATAATAATAATAAAAATGAGGAGGAGGCTGATATCACAAGCTATGATCAAAACAAAGATTCAAAACATAGATGCATAAGCCTAAGATTATAAAACAATCACAATGAACACAATAAACACATAATTACAATAAACACAATAAACACATAATTATGATTTTCAACGAATACAATAACACATAATACGTATAACTTAAACAATTCAAATGAACTTACAAGCCATGAAAAATTAAACTTTAGAATCCTACCTTCTGGACCTTTTCTGTAAACTATTCCTCAAGCCACTTAGTATCTCTTTAATAACCTCTTTTACAGGCAATCCATTTATTTTAGCATTTAGAGAATCAGGAACCTGATTGCAGAAAAATTGACAAAATCCATTTTATTCTAGCATTTAGAAAAAGCCAGGAACCTCATTACAGTAAATGGACAGAATATGCTTTAAAGGAAATCTAACAAGTTACCTGAGTGGTTGAGTGATTTCCCCAGATGGTAACATTAGATACTTTATCATACCTGGCATTTTGCTTGGTTTTCATCTAACTTAGTTAAAGCATGAAAGTTCTTTGCTGGTATGCCTGGAGCATTTTTCAAACAAATCAACGCACTAGAAAAGATGAAAGGAAATTAATATTGAACACAGTGACACTAACAGTAACCTTGGCATAAATGAGAAAAGAAAAGGTATAATGTTACTTGGTTTTGCAAGGGTTGCCAACTACTATCACTTTGACATTGCGTGATGCAACAGCATTCAGAGCTTTTCCCTGTGATATGTAAGTAACTATATTAAATTTGGAACAAACAATTTGTAGTTCTCTAGAACTAGAAGTCCAAAAGAAACATAAAGCACATTGTTTATCCTTCAATATTTATGGTCTTATGGGTAAGATGGTACTTGTTCAGCAAAGATCTGCCCATTTATGTCCAATAGGGCAGCTCATTCCATTCCAGGGCCACGAGGTTTTGCACCAATCAGAAGTGCCCATTCTGCATCTCAGAACACATCATAGGGATCTATACTAATACTCACTTCCCTTAATAGAGGGTGAAATAAGTCTTCTAGTTCCATAGCAGCTCCTGAAAGGTAACGGCTAAATGTCAATATGCAGATACATGCATTGATAGTACTTGCTCCCAAGTTTGTTCTGATGACAGGGGTTTTTTATTTTTCTTAAAATGTAATTCAGAACAGAATTACTACAATTTACAGTCATAACATATATACTTCATATATACTTTATATATATTAGCAGTATATATAATTCTTTCTATTCATCCCCAATATATATATTAACAGTGCTGCATCCCCAACATCTATACACAAAAAAATATATATTATATAAACAAACGTTTAATATATATATATATATATATATATATATATATAAACAAACATATATATAATATATAAACACACATATAATATATATAAACAAACATATATATAAGCACTAAATTTTATTCAAAAAATAAATATATATAAGCACTAAACTACAAACTACTTACAGTGTTATAGTGTTACGGCGGTGGGAGAAGTCGTCGACGGCGGTGGCGAACCGGTGAACTGGTCGACGGCGGCGAAGGAGGAGGCGGTGGGAGAACTGGTCGACGGCGAGGGAGGAGAAGGTGGGCGAAGGCGGGCGACGGCGTCGGTGAACCGGTGGGCGAACTTAGCGCGGCTGGGTCGATGCCGGTGGCCGGTGGGACTCTGGTCGACGGCGAAGGCGATGGTGAGCAGTGGTGGCGATGGTGAAGGCAGACGGCAGTGGTGTTTGGCGATGGTGAAGGCAGATGGCAGTGGAGTTTGGCTATGGTGAGAGTCGGCTGAGGCTTTCAATTAGTGAATTAGGGTTATAATAATTTTAACTTTTACGGGGTATATAATATGGGCTTCAAAAAAAAAACACAAAACGACGACGTTTTGGTAGTAAAAATAAAAACGACATTGCGACGGAATTAATTCTGTCGTTAATTCCGTCGCAATATTTATTCATTTTCAAATAAATTGTTATATTTAGCAACGGAATAAATTCCGTCGCAATTTCCGTGGCCATTTCGCGATGGAAAGTAATTACGTCGCCATTTCCGTCGCCATTTCTCGACGGAACTAAAATCGGTCGCGAATTTTTTGCCGCCAAGTTTTCGCGGGTTTTATTTTCTATTTGCGCCAAAATTCGCGACGGAATTATTTTCCGTCGCAATTCCGTCGTTAATTTGCAACGGAATTTAATTCCGTCGCGATTCCGTCACTATATCGCGACAGAATTCTTTCCGTCGCGAATCGCGATTTTTCTTGTAGTGAATATTTGTGACAACCTTTTTTTGTCAATAAAAGTACAATTGGGTAGTATCAGTAGAAACGATAAGCAATTGTGAGGAAAAATATTGTTGTCACTAATATTGTTATTTTTTGTGATGAAATTGTTACAAATATTTGTGACGATTTATAATTCTGTAACCAAAATTACTAAATTGTGACAATAATTGTTTTGATTTCAAGTTTTTGTACTAATATATGATAATTGTGACGAGTAATTTTTGCTACAATTACTTTGTCACTATAATTAAATAGATGAACATTGTGTGAAGTTATGTTGTAGTCAGTGTTTGCCACTAATAAATGTTTGCCACTAAAATTGCATTCAAGTTGGTGTCAAATAATTTGATGTGAACTAACTATTAAATATTGTGGTCACTTAAAATTCAATTACTTAGTGACTCTTAAAATGAATGTAATTGTGAGAATAAATTTTATAATACTCATTTTTAAGCGTTCTTATGTGTCAGATAAGTTTCACTATCACTTATTTTACTAATATGTTATATAAATATTTTTGGAAATAAAAAAGTATATGTTTAGTACGAACAATATATTTCAAAAAGATTTATTAAAATTAACCATTCAAACTCAAAATATTAAAAGTAAAGAATTCAAATCATATAATACTCAATCATCATCAGCTTCCTCATCTTCAGTTGTTGGAATCTCATCATCATCATTAATAAAAGCATCTCCATCACTATCAGTTTCATCTTCTTCGATACTCATGGTATTAATATTTGATGAGCTTACTTCAATAGTTGTAGCATCCAAATCGGGCCTATGCAATACTGTAACATTATTATCGTCCTCCAAATTAGAACCTTGAATGGTAAAGCCAAAATTTTCATTTTCTTGACATTCATCTTCTACAACATCATCAGGGAGATCATAGAAATCACGAGGCTTTGTCTTGACAACAACATGTCAATTAGACTCCTTAATATCACTTACATAGTAAACCTGCTCAGCTTGAGATAGAAGCTAAAACATATGGTTCATCAGTTTGTAACTTCCGTGTAATATTGACCATAGGAAACCCAAATTTGTCAACTTTGAATCCCGTTTTATGATAAACATCCCACCAATCGGCCTTAAATAAAATAACATTATTTCCTCCCTGGTAATTTAACTGTATAATATCTGTTAATACACCAAAATAATCCAAGTTACATGTATCTGCATCACCTTTTACAAGAATTCCACTATTTTTTGATTTTAGTTGCAAATCCCTGTCTTTTGTATTAAACCTCCAGCCGTTGATAAGTATACTTTTGTATCGATAAATACGCCTGTCTGGCCCATAAGCTAAATGCAGCAATTGATTAGTGGCTATTTCACTTCCTTCGTTATGTAATTCATTGACCTATCATGAAGAATAGTTAATAAAATTTTAAATTAAGTCCGTAAAAAATTAAAAAAATTATATGTACAAATAGATTTATAGTACTCACATATTTTTTGAACCACAAATAAAATTCAGTTTTGTGTCTTTTTTCTACATTTCTCAGATCATCACTCATTAGTATTTGTTTATGCATGCTTTACATGTAAAAAAAACAAATAGTAACAAGTAATATGATATATATATATAGAATGACTATTTAGGACTTAAAGAAACTTACTTGGCAAACTCTGTAACTTCTTCACAGTTTTCTAGTACATACATTGTTGCTTCGGCCCATTCAGTTAAAGTCAACTCAATATATTTTGTTCCAAGCAAAGGCATACTAGCTTGTGAAAAAACTTGTAACCCAGAGTGAGAGGATGCATCACTTCCCTCATAATTTCTCCCAACACGATTCAATGTAGTTTTAGATCCATGCAAATATCTAGAACAAAAATGCATGCATTCTTGTACAATATAAGCCTCAGCAATTGATCCTTCTGGTCGTGCTTTGTTTCTCACATATGATTTCAGTGTACGCAAATATCGCTCTAATCAACAGCATTTGCAATTGATCCATGCAAAAACCATTTTTTTTCATTATTTGAAGCACTCCATCAACAACATTTGCACTAATCCCATATAGACATTTCCAATTCAATAGCTCAACAATGAATGACAACGTGGAAGATTCCTCACAGCCAGGATATAGCTCTTGCTCCAATTCTAACAGTAATCTATAAAATTTAGCAGCTTCTTTATTTGGACTAGTAGGATTACCTCTAGGAGCATCAACTCCTTCATTTTGATCATTAAATTGGCCAAAAAACTCTGTGTTGCCACGTCCAAGATCATCTAACATATCTCGCATTCCATCATTAGTATCACTTGTATCTCTCTCATCATCATCATCATCATCATCTTCATAGTGTTCAAAATCTTCTCCATGATGGTACCACTGCTTGTAATCTTTGTTTATCCCATTTAATATTAAATGTTCATAAATTATTTGGTGTTTCCTAAAAATAATGTTTCTGCATTTTTTACATGGACAACGGACATCTCTCCCTTTATCAAGATTTTTAAACGCAAATTCAAAAAAGTCCTTAACTCCTTTTTCATAATGTGACAATGATCTATCAGAAATTTCCATCCAAGTTTTATCAATGGCCATTAACCTAAAATAAAAATTATAAAAAAAAAAAATTACCAATGACCTAGTATAAGAAATAAATAAATAAAAACCATGAAGATACCACACTCCGCTCTGTAACTTTGAAGGATTTCACAAATGACAATGAGGAACAGCTTCAGCCAAATTGCAGTTACAAAGATGCTACAGATATTACTATGATATATCGATATTACCATGCAACTAGCAGAAACAAGCTAAACTTTATCAAATCTCCTATACTTTCTCTTCTTTTATTACTAGCAGGAACAAGCCAAACTTTATCAATATAACAATATTACCATGCAACTAGCAGAAAAGAGCTAAACTTTATCAAATCTCCTTTACTTTCTCTTCTTTTGTAACTAGCAAGAACAAGCAAAACTTTATCAATATAATGCCTACATGACTGCACGTACCTCGAGCACCGTTTTCTACTCTCTCACGTTAAAAAAATATGAAGATGAATTCTTTATCAAACTCCACTACTGTATTGTTTGTTTTATGCACTTCTTTAATGAAGAACATGCAGTTACTGGTGAATAGCAAAGAATGAAACCCAGAAAAAAAAAAAAAACAAAAAACAGACTGAACCAAACATAGCCATCAAAATAAATTGCAGTTACAAAGATGTTACAGAAAGACAACAAAACAAACATTGAAGGAAAAAATCACTGGACTATGCTATTTAACCCAATCTGTCATATACAACCACTGGACTTCAATTAACCCAAGCTCTCAAGAACTTCCTCAAAACTCAAGAAACATTTACTAGGAAATTTAGAAGACAAGTATGAGCTTATGAGCATGTACCTCCTTCGGTGAAACGGACGGTGTAGAAAGCATCAAAATGATGGAAAGTAAAGGTTGGAACCAGTTGCTACTGACGGGGATGGTAGCTCGGATTAGCAAGTTCCGTCGTCGGCTTTCATCGAAAATTCATCGGACGATCCTCTTCAAGAATTTTGAGGAAAAAGCAGAGGATTACATAATGGAGAAAACAGACTCTGCTTAAATAAAAACAAAAAAAAAAAGAAAAAAAGAAAAAAAAAAAAGAAGATAACAAGAACACTTACCGGCGGTGGGCGGTCGTCAGTTGTCGTCGGCAGAAATTACGTCAACGTTGTTGTCGCTTGGAGTTTAGCGGCGAGCCGGCAACGATCTTGGAATTTCTCTGTTTCTCGACCTTTCTCTGTTTCTGGACCTTGGAACCCGGGCGATGAACAGATATATTCATTAGCTTAGGAGGGATTTCACAAATAGGAATCTAAATTCTAAATTCCTAAACTCATAACAAACTGGAATCCAAATTCCAAACTCCTATACTGATAACAAATTGGAATCAAATTCCAAACTCGAATACTCCGATTATTATATATATATATACCCGTGGAACCAGAACAACACGGTGCTAGAATGTCAAAATTAGATATATTAACTAACTATGATTAATTGTAATTTTGTTATTCCTATGGTTGTGACAGCTATGCGCGTGTCTTTACAATAGACAACATGATGTCAAATCACAAGCATATTCTATTTTTGATATTTGGCACCATGCCACTCTTGCTCCGTAGAACTTTCCCCTCTCTCTCTCTATATATATATATAGTTTGTTGATCTTCTAAATATTAATACATTTGTTGAATTAATGGAAATAATTTGGTTTAACATAATCATTTTGGTTTTGTTACTTAGTAATAATGACATCAATTTTGATAACGATTTTATGTTTTGAGAAAATTCGATTATCGGCGGTTAAACTTATAAAATTCACCTAATTTTAATATACACGAAGAGCCATTAAACAAGATATCATGCAACAACGAAAGAGTCATGCTCCACTCTGTACAACCATATATAGAAAGAGCATCCATAACAACAATACGAGGGACATAAGTTATTGATCCGGTACAAAATTCACGCTTACATTAGAAAAGTGACGTAAATAAACATATAATATTATAAATTAGCAACCCAACTCAATGCTTCTACGGACGCCCAAAGCTGTTGCATCCCCCGATGTAAGAATGTCATTCATAGAGATTGCTTGTTCATTCCTAAGTTTGATTCAAGATTAATCAAATTAATTGGATGACTACCTTAACGATAATAGCCTATAATTTGTACATTAAGACATATCCAATGTAGTACAATTTTTACAATATGGTTATATAAAATATATAATATAAAATAAATTATATATAATAAAAATGTAGTTATGGACCAATTAATTGAATTAGTTAAAGTATACTTTAGTTTGGTTGATTAAGTAACAATTTCTTAAAATAAAAATTCAATTAGTTTGATTCTAAATTAATAAATTTAATTGAATTATTATTATATTCCTAACCACATTACCAAGTTTAGTCTTTTGTTATATATGTGCATTACCTAAAACTAATAATTCAGAATATTAACTATAGTCAAATATTCCTAATTATTATGTATTATTTCTTTAGTAATTATTTAGTAAATTAAGAAACTAAATGGTAAAACAATAATGGCGCCTCTTTTATTTTGTTTTCAGGGAAGATTGGCGCCTCTTCTCTTGTGTTTTTATAGGAAATGTATTTCTTTATATATATAAAATTTAGAATTATACAGAGACTTTCATAGCAAAAATCACTCACAGAAACAAAAAATTTGTTTGCAAAGTTTAATCTCTTCCATCATTATCAAGGTATTTTTTAAAAACTCTTTACATGCTTTTGTTTTTTTTCCACATATTCTACATGATTCTTGGTCTGCAATATATGGTTTTGTTCTTAAATTTTATTTATTTAGAGTTGTGATTTTATATTCTATGTGATTCTAAGTGATTTCTTGATATATATTTACCCAACTCTTTGTTCTTTTAGAGTTGATACAATACAAAATCTTTTCTCAATTCAAGATATTAAAACTCAACTTTTTGAACTTTATTGCCGATATGATCTTGATCCATTTCTTAATGATATTCCTTGTTCTAGTGAAATAAAATAGGTTTGAATTGCCAAAAGGAAGATGGAAGGCAGTTTCGTGTGCTTTATTTTTTATTTTTTTTTTAATTAGTTATGGTTCGTGTTCCTTCAATTTTATTTTATTTTTTTTATTTATTTTTTAGTTGTGGTTTCAACATTACAATATTTTAATTCTTAGTATGTTAACAGTGTTTTTTATGTTGTTAATATTTTTTTTCATGACATTTATTTGTATTGTACAATGTACGATAATTATAATACAATAAAAATTTGGAGGATTGTCGCGAATAAGGGGAAAGAAACATGTTCATAGTATGAGAGGTATGGAAACAGTAGTTGCTGTCAATCATGATAAAATCAGTAGTAGGAGGTTGGTTCTACAGGTGTTGTATATAGAAATGGTAGACAATCAATACAGGACTTGCAAAGAAAAAAGCTAGAGGTGAAGAAATCTGTATTTTATTTCCTCCACCATACCATAAGGTCTGTGGTAAAGATGCTAGTTTTTTCAAAGCTGAAGTCACTATGTGCATTCGGCAATTTGCACCACTTCAAGTCTCTAGTTGGAAAGAGATTCCTAATGAGGATAGTAATACAATGTGGATATTTTTAAAGGTAAGACTGAAACTTTAAATAATTTCAATATTATATTAGGTTTGGAATGTGAAGTTAGAATAAAATTGGAATTGCTTGTTCAAATTACTGAATTTATATACTTTTATATTGCAGGAAAAATTTAATTTTTCAAATGATGTGCAACCCCATGCTATGAAACAAGTTCAATTACAATACAAAAACAAACATTATCATTTACACCAGAGCTATCTAAAATGCAAAGACTGTCCAAATGATGTTAATGAAGATGATTGGAGATGGCTAATTGAAAACAAATGGGAGACTCAAAAGTTTAAGGTAATTTTAATATATAATTATTTTATATTATAATTTTACTTGGTAGTTATTGTTATCCCAATTTGTGGTCTTTTATGTCTTTTGATTCTCTTCTACTTTATTTTTTATTGCTAATAACTTTTTTTATATATAGGACCAAAGCGAAAGAAACAAAAATAATAGAGAAAATCAAGAGATCAAATCAGTTAGTGGTACAAAGTCTATTGTACAAATTGCATATGAGATGGTAAAGTAAATTTTGTTTAATAAAAATTGAAGTCATGTTAGTTTATTCACAAAATTTGCAGTTAATTATTTCTTTTTTATCTTTATTCTCTATTTTACAGAAAGACAAAGATACTGATGAATGGCCAAATGTTGTTGAAGTTTGGAAGGCACCAAGAACAAAATCTAATGGAACTTGGTCTGTTCCAAATGGAGAGTAAACCATGGTATGAAAATTATAGTCATATAAATGTTGTAATCTTTCTTAAATGAATTTAGTCAATTATTAATATTTATCTTAATTGTAGAATAAACTTCAAGAAGAGGGAGAGAAGAATAAAGAAAAGATTTCAACTGCACCTCTATCACTTGTTGAGCATTTTAGTTTGGTATTAAAAAGAAAATCAAGCTATGCACGTGGTTTAGGTCTTGAGGGGATAACTTCAAAGGTTCAAGAAAAGATTCTTCTTCAAGTAGAAATAGAAGCTTCAAAGAAGCGTGAAAAGAATTTAGAAGAAGAAGTTGCAAAATTTAAAGAAATAGCACAAGCTGCATTAGATAAACAAGCTGCTGAAATCAAGCAAATTTTTGCTCACTTAGATAAACAAGCTGCTGAAATCAAGCAAATTTTTGCTCACTTAGCAAGCAATCAAGGGGAAATCAAGCAAATTTTTGCTCACTTAGCAAGCAATCAAGGGCTTCAAAATATGCTAAGCAATGCATCTCCATCAACTACCTCAAGTGAAGATTAATCAAGACATTTTATTTTAAAAAGTTTTTATTTGGATTCTATTGTATTTCTTAAAACATATATTTGTTAGACAATGAAGTGTTTTGATATATATTTTTTAATTTGATGAGTAACATTTATTGAATGAATTATTTTATTCTAAATAATAATTAAATTAAAACATTTAATTATGAAAAGATTTTAAAATAAATAATTTTATATTTTGTGTGCATTACGCTAATATTATTTGAAGAAAAAAATTGTGACCAAGTAATGGTCATTTATAAAAACATTAAGATTGACAATTGTGACACTATTTCAACTTATTTTAGTGACACAAATTTCGCCACTGCTTTTCAGTATTTTAGTGACAAATATGTTGCCACTATTTTTAAACATATCAGTGACGAAGATGATGGCTACAAGAAATTGAATTATTGTACGACTTTAGTTAACACTAATGATTGTTTTAGGGTTAATTTATTTTGTCACAAATAATTACAACATTTGTTACCATGATTGTTGTCACAACAAAATAATTATTTGTTACCACTCTTTAGGTCACTGATAATCATTTTTTGCGTCAAGAACATTTCTCACAAATAAGTACAACTATTGTAACTAAAGTGTTGTCACAATAAAATAATTAATTGCAACGATTTTAGTTGTCACTAGATCAATGTTTTGTAATAACATATTTGGTCACAAAATGTACTTTTAGTGTGACCACTATTGTTATCACTCAAGTACTACTTTTAGTGTACGTAAGCATTGTCACAAAAGGCTTGATTAATTGTGACAACTTCTCAAAAGTCGTCACTACTACAATAGTGACGGAGGATATAGTGACAACGGGTGACGACTTCAAAAATTGGTCACTAATTTCAATAGTGCCCAAAATCGATACTTTTGGCGACAACTTCTATTGTCACTAAATGTGAAATTTCTTGTAGTGCTTGTCTGTGCACACTTGCATTTAAGATGAATTTGAGTTAGAAATATACCTAATTTTTGCTCAAATCACCAGACAAAAATATCAAATAAGAATATTATATCATAGGATATTAATGACAACCACAACTGCAAGCCATTAAATAAAAAAAGATACAAGTTTGCTATCTTCAAAGCATTGGGTGTATAGTATGGAATGTGTGAACAAGAAAATATGAAAAAGGAATCTATATATATATATATATATATATATATATATAATAATAATAATAATAATAATAATAATAGAAGTGCCTGGAACAATTTTCCCGCCCAAACTCTCAAGGACATTTTTGTAATATCAAATATTTGGAGAATATAACATTTTTGGTATTAATTGATAATTTCTATAAATTTTTGTATGAATTCAAAGATATACCTATTCAGGGATTGGACAATATAATTGGAATAATATATTTAATTTAATATTTTAATATTATAGATATTTTTAATTTTATTTTTTATTTGTTATGAATTTCAATTCAAAATTAAAATTGAAATAATTTCATTTGATTCAAATTTAGATATATATTTTTAATTCTATATTTAAAGTATAACAATTGAAATATATCTATCAATTCTATATTTAAATTGAGGTGAGTGATTCATATTTGTATTGATTTAGACTCAAAATAACGGTAATGATTTATGCTCAAAATATAATTTGATATTACTAAATTTAAATCATTGTTAATTTGATATCACTTTATAATTAGCTGCAATAATTTTATTTTATCAAATTTAGCAATCTAATAAATTTTAAGAACGTATAAATACCCATTTGGGAGTTTCGAATCATGCTAATCCCTTCTTCCACAATGTTCTTTTACGTTTTGTAAGTATAGTTCAAAATATTCATTGTGACTCTCACTTTTTTAGCAATACTTTTTAGCCCTTGGGTTTGAGCCGGTCAGCTATGGGTAACCTAGGCTGGTTTACCTCCTTGTGGTCCTTTGTTGGTTAGGTCACAAGGCGAGGGCTTTACTCACATACTCACACAGTGAGGAGTGAGGTTTACCTCGTTAATCCAAAAAAATTTGTTAGAGTGATAATTATGAGCCAAAGATGCTTATTTGTTTTTCAAACAGTAGAATCAACGAGCAACAACCCGAATATTATTTTACAAAGAATGGTAGTTCTTCATTTCTTAGCTTTAAGTATTTATTTATTTATTTATCATTTTTATAATATCATTTTATTTATTTTCGTCAAGGCTTTGCTGGATCTTCTTCATACTAATTAGTAGGGTGCTTATGTCCAAAGAGTGAGATAGTCTCCCTATGGAGTTTTTTTGAAGCACAAAAAAAAAAAAGACTAAAGATCGTTATGCACAGTAATATTTTATTAAAATATTTTTAGATTTTATGTTATTAATTTTATAATGAAGGTTGGATGCAGTTGTATTTGATTAACAACATAAAAAAAACTTGCAATTATTGTTTATGTACTATGTACATATTATCGAAATTGTTATAAAAGTGCATACATTTAAATCCATGCTTCAAATCCAAGATTACAAGCTTCAAAAGTATTAAGGAACATAAATCTAAGTGGAATTTAACCTAAAATATGAAAGGAATTGAATGAGTAGAAATGGTTAGGGCTCAACCATGGGTCGAAACTACAAAAATAAAGCTCAATTCGTGCTTAAATATGTGGCAGAGTAGGCCGTATTGGATGAGATGAGGGACAATGACAATCTAAGAGACAGTCTAACTCGTTCTAGAATGCTCATAAACTGGACTTTCTGGACCAATGGTGGATACCTTATTATGGACGACTGTCCTAGAGGCAGTCTACTACTTTCAATGCTATTTTTGATAACTTTAACATAAGAATTATTCTTGATGATCTTCATGAAAGTTGTATTCCTCCGAGTTGGCTTTCCAATGGCATAAAAATCACTTGATTTGGGTATTCCTATATTAAAATATGATCAATGTTCTAAGCATTGGACAAGTTTTGAGAGGATTTCAACTCCTTGATCTTTTTCTCAACTTTTGTCTTTTACCATTTGATTGTTAATTCAATTGTTCTTTTCATTGATTAACTTTGATTCTCATGATTTCTATTCCTATCTGATCTCTTTGAGTTAGTTTCCAAACACTATATAATTTTGTGTTTAACCACTTACTATTCAATTCCATTTCGACTTATTATATTTCTTAACAACGACATCCCTTCATTTCCATTACCACATTCACTTCGTCCTGCAGGGTCTCATCCTCGTGCCACTAAAATCTTGGTCGTCCTAGATGGTAGAATGGAAGCCGGTTTCATAACCTCCAACCCCAAAGGTCCTATATATCCGTTTCCAACGGAACATTGGGAATGGTTGCGTCGTCGTGTTTGGATCGAATATGGCTATACCTGTAGATGTTGTGTGCAAGGCGTTTCAGGTTGATTGGAACATTATCAATAAGATTGCATCTAAATTCTAATCGATCATCATATGGCTTGGTTTGGTGGATTAGGTACTCTAATTTTTTTGGCTGCTTGATTTTTCTCCAATTTTTAAATTATGTTATTTATCGAAAAGATAATATTTCATAATTTAGGTATTATTTCATTTATTTCGTGTTTAATTCTTGCTTAAATGTGTTAGTCAGCTTCCCAAAGTGACACCAGCCTCTATTTGGAACCCAACCTATTCCACTTCAATACACAATTACAAAATGTAATACAACGAATATCTAAATACAATACAAGCAAATTAATTATTGTCAATCTTAATAATAATAATTTAAACCTTTGACCAATTTTATTTATGACTAAAATGTTAATTTAAATTAGACATTATTGTTACTAGAGATGTCAACTGGGCAGGAGGGGAGTACCCAAAATCATTCATAGCTTTGGTTTAGGAAAGCCAGAAACATAGGCAAGAAAGTGGTGGTCTTGCGTTAATGTGTGCATAAGTTGCTTAGGCAATCCCATCCACACTTCTACTCCTCCATTAATGGCGTCTAAGAAAAGCACCATAGAATTCTTCACCATATTCACCACCAGTCTTGGCTTCCCCCACCCAAAATCAATTTCGTAATACGGCATTCTACACAGACTGCTTGTGTACAAAGTTGAAGAATCTTTGTTGCGCACCATTTCATCGCCTCTGGCAAACACCGCACGCAACAACCCGCCTTCGCCGTACACCTTCCTCGCCGCTCCGTCGTTAACTGCTCGGAGAGAATCGCGAATCCTCTGCACTAATTGAGCGGCGGTTACGACGGTGCCGTCTTTCGCGGCGCAGTGAACGGTGGCTCCGTAGGTCAAGTTCCCTAGACAGTTTGGGGGCAGCGGCGGCTCCATCCTGCTCCGCAGGTCCACCATGCAGGATAACGTGACAGTTTGAGTAGGAGGAGTAGCGTTTATCACAGCCGCCCATACTAACGCCGTTATCGCCTCCGTGCGAGACGGGCGTTGAAACCCCTTGTTGTTTTCCTTACATATTAATTCTTCTCTGAGTTGGGCTATGGCGTTGGCAGGAATGAGGAACCTTTTAACAACCAAGTGTTTCTCTTCCTGCTGGACTGCCTCTGCGGCCATCTTCACTGATCGTTCAAGGGCAGAAGTATCCGTCAAAGGAGGGAATAAGATGGTAGAGTGATTATTGGAACTGGAAATGAATCCACTCCCTCCATTATTCACAGCACAGCCGCGATTGAAAGATGCCCAGGTTTCCAAGAATTTGGCAAGTGTGGAACCATCCAAAATGGCGTGTGAAACGAAAAACCCAATAGCTATTCCCCCGCAGCTAAACCGGTTCACCTGAATCGCCACCAAAACCTTTCCTACCGGTTGGGGCTCGTAAACCTTTGCAGAAGGACTCAGCTGCCTAATTTTCTCCATTTCAGGGTTGTCCAGTAAACAACACATGTTTTCAGCAACATCAGCCACAATAAACTCCACGCCTTCGTCGTTACATTCCACTGTTAACCTGTGTTGAACATAAATAATATATAAAAGTAAATGTGCAGTCCAACTATCAGCTTAGACTTTTAGTTGAGATGGATCACATGCTTTAATTTGGTATCAGAGACATGCAAAAGGTCATGTTGCTTAGAGCCCATCAAAAGAATTGGTCCGCACACGTGAACGGGCGTGTTGAGCATAAATAATATATAAACTTAAATGTGTAGTCCAACGATCAGCATAGGTTTTTAGTTGAGATGGAACACATGCTTCAATTACCTATCCTCCTTCGCCCTCCCCGCCAGCGGGTACATTAAAGACAGGGTTTTGGAGAGTGATTTCTTGAGCTCATCAATGGTATTATTGGTATGATCATCTCCGGAGGAGTCGTAGAAGAAGACGAATGGAATCCTGACGTTAAAAGCTAGTTGATCCATAAAAGAGAGTTTGTAAGTCTTGAGACTTTCAGGAGTGGGAGAAGATGGCCTCACCATTTCTTTGCTCACAACTTCAACTTTCATGGCTGCTAGAACGAATTGAAGCTGCTCTTAACAATTAAGACAAGATTATATTGGTTGGTAGAAGAAGCTTCACCACTATGGCCTTTATATTGATGCCATATAATGGCTTAATAATCTGCTCCAGATCAGATCAGAGATCGACAACGTAACCCATGCATGTGTTCATTAAATTGTATATCTGCAATCCCTATATATTCTCCAGAATTTGGATTAATTTATAGTATGCATCCTTGACGTGAAATTGCATGGATTAATTTATTATAAACAGTGGGCCGGGACAACTCAGCTAAAAGGCATCTCCAACCATGCATTTTAATAGGTTTTTGCAACCTTTTAGGCTTAATTGCACACATATATATAAATGCTGATCTCTAGAGCCTATTGATGTACATTAACAATTAGCTTATCAACTACACTTTTGTTGAGTTGACCTAATCTAACCTTTTCTTGTGTTTAACCTAAACGAGGAGATCGAAAATAAACATCACCTATAAGGCGTACGAATCCAACACAAATAACGTTAAAGCCAATTAATTAAACTATATAATAGCCTAGTACTCGAGATATCATTAACATTTTGTTTATACGGACCATGGTTGAAAAATTCGCTAGGCGCTCAGGTGCCTAGTACACTTAGGTGGAGATTAATCGGCGCCTAGGGGCCCGTGTATTTTTTTATTTTATTTTTTATTTTTTAAATTTAAGTATTTTTAATTTTTTAAAGACTAAAAATTATAAACTATATAATACTTTAATAGTTAATACTAAAATATTAAATATTAACCTAAAAATATAAAGTTTGTACAATTTAGGGTTATTCCGCTCAAAACGATGTTTTTTAGTGAAATAACCCATTAAAAATATAGCTAATCGACCGACTAGGCTTACCAAGTCGATGCCTAAGCTAGGATGTTTAGTCGGTGCCTAGGAGACCTAGGTGGCCAACGCCTAAGGCCTAGTCGGTCGCCTAGACCACCGTTTAAGGTGATACGCTAGGCGGTCGACCGACGTCTAGGCGGAATTTTCGCAACACTAATACGGACTATGTATGTCATCACGACAGCATTGTTTATTTAATTTATGTTTTGATAAATGTGATGGGGGTGGCGTGGCGATGCAATTGTATCTATTAATCTTATTTATCTATCTGAGTTGATCAAAAGGTTAAAAAGTAAGAGAAAAAAAAAAAAAAAAGAGGAACCGGAATCTTGGTCATCCCTAACTAATAAGTTAACTAATTGAAATTAAAGTATTTGATTGTTTCAAAAAAAAAAAAGAAATTAAAGTATTTGATAAAATTAATTATTTTATTAGCTGATAAGTATAAAAAGATATAAAAGAATAAACTAAGATATTATGAATTTGATTAATGAATGGTAGATGACAGTCATTTTTGTAAATTTGTAAAGATAAAAAAAAAATTGAAAAGTCAGAAGCTTATTTTGAATGTTAGGGGTAGCGTTTCAAAATAACTATGTTTTACCAAACAGAGCTTACAATTTATTTGTAGTTTAAAATAGGCTATAAACTCTACCAAACCGAGGGTGTTGAGCAAGGTGTAATGGCATTATCAATATATTATATTAAATAAAGTTCCAATTTAAGTCATAATATATATAGCTTTATTTTGTGGTCTGCATCGTACCCAGGTTTTAGCTGAGATGATGGAGAAGAAATCAAGAGCAAAATGGGGCAATAAGATTGGATATGCCTTGGTCCCATTATTCATTGGATTACAAGAAAACCCTCTCGATTATATCAGAAAAGCAAAAGCCACCATTGATCGAAAGAAGCTCTCCATGGAGTCCAGATTCTCTTTCACTTCTGCTCGTATCCTACTCAAGCTTTTTGGAGTTCAGGTATATACATTTTTAATTATGACCCTGTTTGGTAAATAATCAGCCTATCAGCTAATTTTAGCTTATTTGACCACTATTAGTTGTTGGTTAATAAGTTTTTTGTAACTCCAAAATGCTAAAATTCAAAAGGCTACTCAAAGCGGTCTTTTCAATTAGCTTTTTGAGAAAAGAAATTATACCAAACAGCTATCAGCTAACAGTTAATCTATCAAACAATTTTCTACAATCAGCTAATGTTATCAACAAATCATACTTTCTAACCCAAACAGTCAATCCAATCAGCTAACACCCATTTACCAAACAGGGCCTATATGTCTATTTTTTTTATTGTTATTATCACAAGCAATAACACTAATCAACATACCCTCCGTTGGGACCTATTTGAGTTTGTTTTCTTTGCTTCGTGCTTAAAATTTAAAAATAAAAAATAAATAATTAAACCTATGACCAGAACAATAATCATATTATCTTTCTTTATCATCTACCAAGGAGATTCAAAACCTATATCACTCCATATGGAATGATAATCGAAATGTCATCACACTACATGGTATTTAACTTTAAAAAAAAATACTTTTGATCAAGTGTAAATAATATAAGCAATAATGTCTTCACTAAATATCAAAATGTGGCCCCGGGCACAGTGCAACACCTATATAACCATATTAAATGCATCGATCTAACTTGTACTGCTAGCTAGCTACCAATTCCCATTTATATACATTTTTATTTATGTTCTTTCCAGTATCTGTGATTGTACATGTGTTATGTCCCCAATTATCACGTTGGAACATGATTCGCGAAATAATTAGCCCCATTTGAGTTGGTATCATTGTTGCCGCCAATTTATATCATAGATCACACTTCACATAGCGTTATAGATCTTAGATCGAAACGACGAGATACAGAATTCTTATTCGTAACTTACGGAATTATATATTTACTTATTTTTCAAATATAATTTTGGTATATAATTTATGTTCATAGGCATAAAATTTCACAACACAAGACACCAAAATTTATAACATGAGACAAAATAATTAATAATTTGTTTCAAGTACAGAAGTAATATTCAGGTACAAAATTTCGTAACACAAGACACAAAAACTCACAACATAAGACAAATACATATGCACCATGGTCCAAAGTGCACTGTGAACCCTAGTCCTTGGTATAAGAATTGGCCAAATTATTGCATGGACCATGGTCCACACAGCTGTGTGGACCATAAATAAAAGGTACATTATTTTTGTATTGAAGGTACATTATTTGATAGTATATATCGAATAATGTACCTTCAGTATAAAAATAATGTACCCTAAAATAATGTACTTTATGTAAAAAAAAATTAATATACTTTTAGTATATTAAAAATGTACCTTTTATTTATGGTCGACACAGCTGTGTGGACCATGGTCCATGCAATAATGATTGTAAGAATTGGTTGTTGTCTCGATAATCACAAGTTTTTTTTTTTTTTTTGGAAAACACAAGATAAGTTTGAATCATTGTGAAATGGGCTTATTGGCCTTTTCGTTTTGAACCGATTAGTAATGTACACCCTAGACTGACTTACCTTTTAATCTCAATGATTATTAATTATTACGTAGTACAACATATCTATAAATTGTGAAATGCATCAAACAAAAATGTACTAATCTGCATTTTCCAAGCCCTGTGCAGGCTGCTGCTGCTCTGATAACCAGAGTTATATGTAACACAACTGTATCAATATCCAATGTTGTTGGACCTCAAGAAGAGATCTCATTTTTTGGACATACTATGGTTTTTTCTGCTCCCATAGTTTATGGGGTACCTCATGTAACTATATTTTGCAGTTACTATAAATCTATAATTACAGAGTATAAAACTATTTCATTTTTTAGTCCAATGATTGTTGTATTATTATCGACTTTTAATTTAATTGTATTTAGTCCCACAATTTTACTCACATTATGTCATTTAGTTCTTTATTACAATTTTCGTCAAATTGACTTTGCAATTTTAATCTATCTTCTTATTCAAATAGTCCATAAATGATATAACAAATATTGATTTGATGAATTTTTTAATTACAAATTATTAGTTTTTTTTTTCTATGCTATATTATTTATTATACTACGTATCATTTAGGAGCAGTTTTAAGTAAGTATTGAATATTAGAATTGTAAAATTATCAAATTATCTTAAAAATTAAAGTTGTGGACTAAAAGCAGATGACTAAATATGATGATACCATAAAATAGTTGTGACACAAAAGGTGAAAGAAAAATAATAATAATTCCGTGCCTCAAATATGACCCAAAAATAAAATAAAAAACTAACTTATAACACTATTTTTTGTTTTTTTTTTAACCTTTTGCTATTTTTTTTTGGGTAGTCATTGACAATACTCTTCCAAAGCTATTGCAACAAGATGACGATATCAATGGCGGTTGATCCAGAAGTGATTCCAGATCCATACCAACTGTGCGATGACTTGGAAGAGTCCCTTGTGATGTCTAGAGAGGCTGTACTCACGACATCCACCCTTCATGCCTTACCTTAATTATTGCTCTTTTGGTAAATCTACGGAGTCTTTCGCAGGTCCCCACGTTCGCTCGGGGAGGCATGGAGCTGGCCCAAGGAAAATCGTTACTCGTAAGAATCAAACTCGAGTTCTCCCGAAATGCTTCCCAAGAACTTACTTGCCGCCTAATATATATTCCATCTATTTTCTTGAACGATTTAGTTGAAGTTTTATTTGAAACTATTATTGAAATTAAAATAATTATTTTTGTCTAGACTAACTAAAATGGAATTGGTTAATACTGATTCAGATCTGAAAGTTTGGGCCAAGACCTTGTGGTCCAGTGACATCAAACCATTCCCTTTATACGGGTTGAGAAAGTAGTTATGAATAGATACTGCATTGTAATAGAGTTAGTAGTATTAAAAAAAAAAATCTGAAAGTTTGGTAATAGTGCAAAGAGTATATTTTGTGGAGTTATGATTTTAATAAAAAAATCACAATTTGAGAGAAATAATTTAATTTGAATATGTTATGATGTATTGAAACAATTTGAGAGCGATAACTATTAACAATGTTGTAACATATCTCGGGGCATCTAGACTAACAAATTCCAGAGGCTTGGTGCTTTAAAACAAAAATAAATTCTCACCATTCACATTTCTAACCTATTGTTAAAAAGCTCGACACTTGGGTATTGATGGTTGGTTAAATTAAATGCCAAACAAACAAATAAATAGTGTCACCTACTTTGTTTGTTCAACTCTAATGAGAATGGGGACCAAATTTTGAAAATAAGAACAGAGAGTTATATCCATTTCTTACGCGGGACGAGTACGAGGATATGATGGGAGCGGGGACGGGTATAACCCTCCCTGCCCCCGCCCCGCCCCCAGTACATTTTTTTTTTTGAAAACCAACCGAAAAACGGTATATTATAGCAAAGCTGAAATAGAGTCTGGTGGGATAGAATCCCAGTACAGAGAGCTAGCCTGTGAAAAGGCAGCAAGTGTGTGTGCAGCTTGATTAGCTGTTCTTGTGACTAAATTAACTGAACAAGAAATAAATGATGACAAAATAGCCTTAGAAGCATCTATAGAGAAAGCAACATAAGAATAGATATTGGATTGATTCGAGACTAATAGGTTCTGGAGATTGGAACAATCGGTGTAGAGGTCCACGGAAGGAACTCCACGATCCTTTATCCACGACAACACCTCCTTGCATGCCATAGATTCAGCCATAAGCGGAGAGTAGCAGTCCGGCAATGGTCCACTCCGGGCAGCCAGAAATACTCCATCCGGCGAGAAGAGGACTGCACCCATGGTAGAAGCGTTCGCGGCAGCAGCTGGTAGCGCCGGTGCCTGGACTGGAACAGACGTCGACCGGAACTGCCTCCAAGTCTCGGCCGCCACCCTCGCCTTCATCCACATAGCCCTTGGCCGAAGCAAATAGCGATCAAAGACCGCCCCGTTTCTTGCCTTCCACAAATGATACAGCACTGCCATAACCACAAGCAAATCCCCTTCCGTGAGAACATGCACCGCATTAGAAAACCACATGCAAAAACTATGCCCCACCACATTGTGAATGGGAATAGAAGACTCATGCTAAACCAATCTTGCAAAGTCACACAAAATAAGAGAGTGCATTGTATTTTCATGGTCCAGTCCACACATTGGACATGAAGGATCAATATCTACCCTTCTTAAGATTAGGTTCGTAGTAGTGGGAATGACATTAGAGATAGCTCTCCAAATAAAAGTTTTCCACCATGGGGGCGCTTTAATTTTCCAAAAATGTAACCAATTATTAAATGCCCCTGGATCACCACTAAACTCACCAACAATGCTTCTATACCCATCTTTAAACGTGTAGCACCCTGTAGGGTTCCCAAACCAAAACGATGTATCCTCATAGGCGGGGCTGATAGGGATCCTTAGAATGTGCTCTATGTCAAAGGGAATAAAAATATCTTGTAAGATTTCCCGGTCCCATGTATTTGTAGCTGGGTCAATCACGTCAGACACTAAGGAACCTCCTAGCTCAGGGGCATCTCTATCTGAACCATTGAGCCGGAATCGTCTGGTAACCAGAGGTGACCCCAAACCAAAGTGGTTGTGCCATTCCCCACTCTTCTCCTAACTCCACTACAAACCAACTCATGGGCGGCCATGATACTACGCCAGCAGAAACTTGGGCAGTTACCCATAGAAGCATTAATAAAGAAGGTTCTTGGGTAGTACCTGGCCTTATAAATTCTTGCCACTAAGGAATTAGGCCTAGTTAGAAAGTGTCAGGCCTGCTTACCTAACATTGCCAAATTAAAAGCTCTCAACTGCTTGAAGCCTAGACCTCCATACTTCTTAGGGACACATAGGCGATCCTAAGCCTCCCAATGAATACTCCTTCCAGAACCTGACCCCACCAATAACGGTTCATAGCCCTCTCAATAGAAACACACACTAAAGGCATTGACTGAGCCACACTTTTCAACAGTACTTCCTTGCTTGGGACAAAAGCTAATTGTTCTTTTTTTAATAATAATAATAATATAAAATAAAAAAAATCCACGTGGCATCCAATCAGCAAAAACCTGTTGGTAACCTGTTAAAAAAGCTAACCTGACCCCACCAATAACGGTTCATAGCCCTCTCAATAGAAACAAACACACACTGAAGGCATTGACTGAGCCAAAAAGCTAATTGTTCTTTTTTTACAGGTTCATGGATGAATTTGGAGCTTATTGGAGTTCAATGACTTAATTGCTATCCCCAAATAGTTCAATAGCCTATTTGTACCTTTTCCCAAATAAATATATTGACTCACATTGTTCCCTATATAATCTTGCGTTTGAGGAAGAGAAACAAAGTGAAGAAAGGTTAATATTTGATTTTACATCTTTGCCCTCAATTTTAACACCCATTTAACATAGATTTAAAAAGGACCAACTTTGATTAAATCAAAAGTCAAGGACAAAAATTAGTAAAAATCAATAGTCGAAGGACCATTTCTGTAATTAACTCAAATTTTTTATAAACTTGTATTATTTTTATGAATCTAAGTCCATAATACAGCATAAGCCTTTGTCCATAATATAATTTACGAAGGTTAAGAGACTAAACATAATAGTCTAAAAGCCTTACAAAACATTAGGTCTAAATTCAAAATTCAGCCCAAAGTATTTTAGATCTAACATAATGATTTTTATGTTATGATGTAGCTGAGCATTGTCTGTTCCGATCTTCCCATCCCTCTTCACATGTACCAGAAAATACAAAATTACATGGTAAAAAATAAATAAACACTGCTATAATTTGGAGCAGTAAATAATGTAACAAGGTTGCACCTAATTTGGTGTATAAGTATATCCAGGAGAAAGGGCAGAGATTAAGACCAGGCTTCAACATGGTATTTACAAGCCCTTTCCAATGCCCGAAGCCACCTCGCCGCAGCTTCCCTAGAAACCCCGCTTTCCTTTGACACGATTTCCTCAAACGCTGAAAGCACATCGGAAGGCATTTTGCTTGCAGAGCCTGCAACATAGACTGCGGCCCCCTCGGCCAACAGATTCCACACCTTCGTGCTTTGTTCCTTCATCTTGTGTTGCACATAAACCTTCTGAGGTTGGTCCCTGGAGAAGGCAACAAAGAAGCCTCCTCCTTTCTCTTCAGAAAGGACCCCACCATTCTGTGCATGAGACTGCCAAAAGTCTCTGTACAAGAAGTCATTTTCTTCATTTCTGCATCCAAAGAAGAAAATGATGGGAGCAGTGGTAGTGCCGGATTTACTCTGCAAAGCTCTTTCCTCCACAAATCCACGGAAGGGTGCACACCCAGTTCCCGGTCCAACAAGAATGAGAGGAAGTGGTGGTGGTGGGGGAGGAAGAGAACCTTTATGAAACCATGCTGGTATAAGGACTCCTGTGTGAGACACATACGAGCAATAAAACTGTCAACTAAAGGCCTAAAGGATAACATTTTTCAATTTTCTAAATGAATTGGCCCTGTAAGAAATGGCATATATCTGTTAATATAATACCTTGTTGAGGATCAAGTCCTGCTAACCAAGATGAGCAAAGACCGGTACGCTTCCTTTTATAAGGTGTTGTCCATGACACTATGCTTACAGTCAGATGCACTTGGTTAGGGTGAGCTAAAAGAGAGGAAGAGATGGAAAAGGCCCTTGTTTTTAATGGAGGTACCAATTGAACTAACCATTCAAATGGCATTTGAACGGAAGGGAAATCATCCAATACCTGCATCCAGTGTCCACAACAACAAGTTTTTTGAAGCAAGACAAAATATACAGATTTAAAGAACTGGATTTTATTTATTTATTTATTTATTTTTGAAAGAAAGAAAGAACAGATAAATAATTTTACCTCTAGCACTGTTCTCCTTTCCTTCTGATTGTACTGATAGAGATCATCTCGTCCTTCTGATGAAGCAAAATACTTGAGCCTCTCCTTCTCATGTTCAGCAGTGGCAAAATAACTCATGATCTAAAGAAATAATATTCCAACATTTGTTATTAACTGAATATGTCTGGGTATGTCACAACATTCAGAAGTGAAAGGAAGAGCCATCAAAACCCAATTCTTTAATGTTTATCAAGGGACATTATTCTCATAACCTTAATTACCTCAAGGAAGATATAACACACGCACAAAAGAACCCAGGAAAGCCGAAAGCTTCCTGAATTTATTTGATGTTGAACTTATTTGACTGGTAAGATTAGTATGGAACTAGTAAGTAGTAATTAAGAAAATTCAGAGCTGTAGCAATCCAATCCAATTGCCTGTTTAAGTCTTGTAAGCATAGACGAAGATAACGGATATATGAACACTCAGGTGGAGCCATGGAGGGAAGCAAACAGTAGCAAATACATTTGAATACATCAATTAAGAAATTGAAGAGCAAACAAGGTCAACAAGTTCAAGAATTTCTTGTTGGAATCTCAAATATGCTTACTGATTTCTCACTGATTCTATATTATTTGGTTCTCTATCTATGCCAATTTCTCTCAGATTCTGTATCTATTAGTACCACATGTAATTAGGAAAGATTTTGATTAGGACTGATTTTAGGAATCTGATTGTAATTGAATCTATTTTGCTACTCTCTTCTCTGCTATGAGAAGAGGCATTTTCTTCGCGTATTAAATGTGAAATATTTAACAGAAAGTTCTTTTATAGCTTTTAGTTCTTTAAAAGAACTAACCACAAAGGTGTTAAAACCAGCAATGCCCTAACTATTGATCAGCATCATTAAATGCTCGCATTCACAATTATATCATAACAAAAGGTTGATGCTCATATATCAGATTTATTTTCAATAATGCTGTTGAAGTGCTGTGATTCAAATTAGGAAAAAAAAAAAAAAAAACAAAACAAAACAAAAAAAAAAAAAAAACCTTCAACTTTACAACCCTTGGTTTGCTAAGATTTACATAATTATATGTAAACCATTTATTTAACGTGCCAAAAGTAATTTAACATATGGATAAGATATACAACACGAGAGTTTACCTCAAAGAAATAGCGTCTAGGAGAGGCTGATGCAATGTCCATTGTTAACTCCACAAAAGTTCTTAACCGCACAGGGAGCATTACAGTACTTATGGTATTATCAGCAGGACTTTGGTCTTTATCTCTAGGTTGAACCTGGAAGAAGATTATATAAAAGAGTAAAGATTGAATAATTCATGTTACTAGTCCCTTTTTAAATTCCTGATCCACCATGCATGAATAGTGATAAAATAGTTTTTTATTCAGAAAAGAACAAGTAAAAAATAGAAAAACAAAGAAAAGCTAACAAAAATAGCATTTTAGAACTATGTGAATGCAAAGGAGGGTAAGCTTACATAATTTACATTAATCCTAGTATATCTTACAATTACTTAAAACATGAAGAGAAGATTGTAAAGGTAACAGCATACTCTGATGTATGAGTCAGGGTTCAAATTGCAACGCTTTATGAAAGCATCCACTGAAGCAGCACTTTGCCCAGGTAGAACCTCAAGAACATCACCAACTTCATACTGGATTGACTGCAAACTTATAACAGGAAATTATGAATAAAGCAATAAATGTAAATTATACAATCTACCTTGTTCAGAATATAAAACATGACTTACAGATGAAACAGGTTCGAGTTCAAAATGGCGTACATCTTTCCCACAGCCTACTTTACTTAATGGATCATTTTTTACCTATGTTAAATTTGGAAAATAAATATTATACATCAATAACATCATTAAAGAATGAACATCCAAAGGGGGGGAAAAGAGAAGAAAAAGTTTCTTCAATCTATATGTTAGTTTCCATAAGTAATATGTAGACGGTAAAGCACAAAACCACCAATAAGGACACATGTGAAACTTGGGGGTTCAGGAACAAAGCATAAATTCATTGAGAAGTGTAGGTAATATACTGAAAATATGGAGTAGGAAATACCATTCTTAGAAAGCAATCTGGCTGATTCTTTCCAGAATGTGTTCCTGGGAACATTGAGCGAGCCCTAACAATCTGCTTCTCAATAAAATTAAGATCTGCAACTGTGTGATAGAGTACCTTAACATAATAACTAATGCAAAAGGTTACCCCTTAAACAAAGGTGAAAGGGACATAAATTATGCACTAAGCTCTAAATGTGTGGAGCATTAAAATAGAGAATGAGATGATGTGAAAATACATGCAGACTATAGCATAAGATGCGCAGTCTGATGGTTTTTCAATTTAGTAAAAATTGGAATAAATAAGAAAATTAGTATCCTCATGAATCAAATTCAGGTCCAATAGTGTATTTGGCAATGATGTCCATAATAGGATAAATCAACTCCTTATTTTAGGCCTCATTGGTTCTTTCATTTGAGAAGGCTAATGCTATTTTTTCATTTTCTTTTTCTTTTTTTCTGTTGATGACCTATGAGGAAATTTGTATATCATTAGGAACTAGCAGAAGTGTCGCACAACCACAATTGGAAATAGATAATTGAAGTCATGTTCAAATAAAAGATTTAAAGCAAGAGCAACCAATCTTCTTATTTGTACTATTTTTTCTTGTATAAAGTTTATGCAAGTACTAATAATAGGATTAAGATCTCATGCTGTGAAACTTTGGTTCAAGAAGTTTACACAATAATTTGGTCAGAAGGCATGACCATTCACTAAAAGAATAAGGCCCTTCATTCCATATTAAGAGTGCAATTGATTATATAAGGAGCATAGTTACCTAAAGGCATGGAGAATTGTTGATTCCCAGCATCAGTATCATAAGCATCATGATATGTAATCTTTATTTTAGGTTGATCCAATAATTCTATATTTGATGTCTCATATTCAGGACCATTTGGGAATAGCATAGGATTATTTTGGTGCAACACATTCCACAAAGAGGACATCCAAGGATCTAGAGCACCTTCATACCTACATGCAAAATTAGCTAAGCATTAGACCCTTCTTGTGCAACTAATTTTTGGGGAAGGAGAAGAAGATAATTACTCAATACCAAAAAGTACACAAAGAAAAAGAAAAGGAAAATACAGGAAAAAAAATACTAATTTGATATGGTTACATACAACTATACAAGTGACGAATGTATATCAGTATCAAAGAAATTCCACATTTCATTCAAGAAAAACTGCAAATAGTTTAGTTGAAACATCAAAAAAAAAATTTGAGGAAACAAACCATAAACATACCCTGAAGGGTGCTGATCATCTCCTAAGCCTCTTTCAATAATCGGAGTGGCACCAAGATCTAAGAGCCTCTTATCAAGTTTCTTTGCAACAAACTGCATCAAAGAATATAGAGAAATAATACATCTGCATTTGAAAATATGAATGCATAATTACATAAAGTAACAAGCTTTATTTTAAACCTTAAAGCAAACTACCACAGTTTTTTATAGTTTTGCCACTGGAAAATTGAATGTTAAGAGAAACTGTTACAGGTTCCTTATTACTCAGATTTAATACTAAAGCACTTTTGCATCAGAAAATATTATTAGAACTATGGAGATCATTACATTATATTTCTTGCAAACATGAAGAAATTATTTTTCTTGCAAAGTGACCATAGTCTAATTAGAGAGAAAGAAGTACCATAATATTAGAACTGTAGAGATCATTACATTATATTTCTGATAGCTAGAATCACCCAGTCCGAACACCGCATAATTAACTCCTTTAAGCCAAATTTGGCTAAGATTGCGTTGCAACAAAAACCTCCAAAAGACCTGAAATAAAAGAACAAAAAGTACAACTTTACTCGGATATAACGTGCTGAAAATAATGAAAAAAAATTATTCTATTACAAAACAGTGCAATATATTTAAATTTAAAGGAACATATTTGACCTTCATGGAGTCTGGAGTGTCTCCTTGACCAGTAGTTGAAACCACAAAAACAACAATCTCCTCATTAGGCAGAGAAATCTGAAAAGTTTTGCGCATAATTAAAAAAAAATTATAATCCAACAATTATACTCCATTACTCCATAATAATAATATATACAGGTGAACAAAGCAAAAGAGAACCAAAAAAAGAGGGGAAAATGAGTTCTTACAGGATCAAACTCGTCAACTGATAATACGGCTGCAGGACAACCGCGGCGCTCAGCTTCGCGGCCCAACCGTTCGGCGGCATCGATTGCATTACCGGTCTGTGATGCATATAGTATCAGTAGTAACTTCCTTTTTGCCTTCTCCTCCATTGCTGTCAAGTGTTTGTCTAATTGTCTTCAGCTGAGATTTCTTGTCTGGACTTGGGAGATACTTCATACATCATATGAGAATGGGCTTTCTAATGGGCCGCTCCTTTGGCATATTCTAAGAACTTTCCAAGCCCAACCTTTGTTTTGTCTTTTTTTTTTAGTTAAGAATTTGAAAAAATTGAACACCAAAATTTATACCTTAGTATAGTATGGTAAAAGAAGGATATTATAGTTATAGATCTAAAATAAGATATAATTAGACACATTAAGAGGGTGTTCGGTTGACATGAATTCCAATTCAATTACAATATAATTCAGCGAAGTTAGAAACTATAGTGTTTGGTTGGATGGGAAATTGCAATTCCCTCGCTTAGTGGGTCCCAGTACAAATGACATCAATATTTTGTGTGTGAGTAAAAGTTGAGAGTAGAAAATGAGAGTATACATAGTATTTTTCTTGTTGAATTAGGATTTTCACAAATACAACAGAGTTTCATCTCAAATATAAGCAATCACCAAGTGGTGTTTTATCCAAACCCAGCTGGCAAACACAACAAAGATTATACCACGTCTGTGATGATGTACATGATTCTTTGAGGAAAGCATAAGTAACACTTAGCAAAATACTTGTATTTATACAAATAATTAAGCATGTTGCCATAAATTTAGCAAATTCTTGTTGTACCAAAGAATGAAAATAGGACTAAACAAACTACTAATTCACAATAAGATTTAAGATTTAAAATTTAAAAAAAAAAAAAAAAAAAAAAAGGAGAAGAAGAAGAATAAAAATATATAGGAATCTACTAATAACGTTAAAAGTTTAAAACCAGCACTGACTCAGCATCTTAGGGGATTCAGCAGTCAAACTTTTCTCAAATGTACTAAACATTAAAATTTAATCTCAAACNATTTAAAAATTAAAAAAAAAAAAAAAAAAAAAAAGGAGAAGAAGAAGAATAAAAATATATAGGAATCTACTAATAACGTTAAAAGTTTAAAACCAGCACTGACTCAGCATCTTAGGGGATTCAGCAGTCAAACTTTTCTCAAATGTACTAAACATTAAAATTTAATCTCAAACCAACCTTCTATCTTTTTATTAAAACTCAATTTTTTGTAATACATAGAAAGTCCATGCACCAAGCATCCAAGCTTATAGAGTTATAGATGGAATCTCAATTCCAAACCAATCTAAACTCTCCCTATACACCAGTATTGGATAGTGACAATAGAAAGTCTCAAATGTACTAATAACATTAAAATTCAATCTCAAACCAACCTTCTATCTTTTTATTAAAACTCAATATTTAGTAATACATAGAAAGTCCATACACCAAGCTTATAGAGTTATATAGATGAAATCTCAGTTCCAAACCAATCTAAACTCTCCCTATAAACCAGTATTGGATAGTGACAAGCCTAACCCACAAAAATCACAATGCCTCAAGAAAGGTCACAATCAGCCAACGAATTATTTAGAAAAAAATCAAAAAAATAGAAGTGTGACCTTACCCACTGGAGACTGCACTGCTGCCTGCTGGAGCTTGGAAGAGTGGAAGTCAGCAGCCTGCACTTCATACAAATAAAAAGTCAAAATTTTGAATTAAGGAATTAACCAATAATCATACATTAAGACATTATGTACTTTGAAATTGCTAGTGCAATATAGTATAGCTTCTCTGTAAGCCATTAAATTAACCAATCCATATTTCAAAGTAAAAAAAAAAACATAGCACAGAGCTGACAAACATAATTAGTTAATTACAATTAACCTTTTGGAGTTTTGGTACATCAATGATTTCAAATGGTCTGGACTCTGGATGGTAGCGACGGCGGTCTGGAATGTAGCGACTGGCGGTGACTCCGGTTAGCGGCAGGCGGTGGCCGTCGTGCGGCGAGCGTCGCCTGCGTCGGGCGGTGACCGGCGGGCGGCGGGCTTGCGGGCGTTGCGGCAGTGCGTTCTGAGTTCAGACTTCTGCAAAACTGAAATTTGGAGGCTTGGAGGAGTTGGAGCGGGAGACTGAAAATGTAGCTCTAATTAGAATCCAGAACCCTAATTTTAGGCTTTAGTCTTTTAGAATTTAGACATTTTAGTTTTTTATTTTTTTAAGTAGCCCGACGGGCTACCCGCCGGGCCAACCCGGCTCAACCCGCCAATCATATAGGGTCGGCCTAATTAGCCCAATTGAATAATTGAACTATTTTTTCAATTTTTAACCCTATAATTTCTCGGGCTTCTCAAAACCCACAATTAGTGTTCGGTGGATTGTTTTCAAAATCCATAATTCAATATTTTCAGGCATATACAATTGCGCAAATTATGCCGTGGACCCAGGTGCACATTGCAAGGTGCACCTGGGTCAAAAACGACGTCGTTTTATGGCGTTTTTAAAAAAAAAAAAAAATTTGTTAATTAACGCCGTTAGGCGGTTGTCGACTACCAGCGGGAGAAACAGAGCAGAGGAAGGAAGGCGATTTCGCAAATCAATTCATCATCGCCGCAACATCATCGCAAATCAATTCATCATCGCCGCAACATCATCGCAAAACAATTCATCATCGCCGCAATTCTCGCAAAACGATTCATCGCCTTTGTTTGATTCATCATTGCAGTTCTCTCATTCACCATCGTAATTCTTCTTTGCAATTCTTCTTCAATGATGGCAGAGGCAGTAGATTCATGTTTACACGTTGATGGCTCATCTTCGATTGCAGGTTTTTTTCGAATTTAGGATTTGTGGTTAGATTGATTGTGTAATCATGTATTTGAGTTTTAGATTCACACTTATACAACTCTACATTCACAGCTACATAGTGATAGATTCACACATTATGAACTATAGATTCACACTGTTTCCTGATACTCTGTTTTGCAGTGATGGCAGAGGCAGTAGATCAACTAAGTTTACACGTTGATGGCTCATCTTCGATTGCAGGTTTTAAGTTTGGATTCATGTTTGATGAATTGTATAGATTTATGTTTGTTTTTTTCGAATTTAGGATTTATGGTTAGATTGATTATGTAACCATGTATTTGAGTTTTAGATTCACACTTATACAACTATACATTCACAGATACGTAGTTGTAGATTCACACATTTAGAACTATAGATTCACACTTATACTCTGTTTTATTTTTTTATATTTGTAGTGAATGCAGATTTAGTTGTTGGCTCAACAAGCAATGATCAAGGCTGTATAAATGCTGAGGATTCTACTTCAATTCCAGGTTTTTTTTTTAAATTGTTTTTTAGAGTAAAATTAGTGATTCATATTGATTTACGATTTTATGTGTAGTTGTGTGTAATAGTGTTTGATGTGTGAATATAGAGTATAGGACTTGTGAATATATAGTTTTGAATGTGTGAATGCATAACAGTGTTGATATAATTGCTAAACATATTGCCCCTGAAATGTGTGAATCTAGAGTTTTCAAAATGTAAATACACAGTATATGGTATGTGAATCTAGTGTATTGAATGTGTGAATGTAGAGAAGATAGTAATCCTGTTACTGAACAACTATCACTGGAATGTATGAATCTGTTGTTTTCTAACTGTGAATATCTAGTATAGCTTATGTGAATATATAGTGTGGCATTACCCGCCGCCCTCTACATAGAGAATATATTTCCATTAGATTGCTTTTTATTTGTTTTCTTTGGTATGTTTTTCCATACTTGAGGTTATATTTCATATGTGCAGTTGATCAAGATTTGGTGGGTATTGTAGTAAGTAATGGTGATGAAGCGTATGAGTTGTATAACGATTATGCATTTAGAGTTGGTTTTAGTGTGAGGAAGGGTAAGCAACGCTACCAAGGGTCTACTAAAAATGTTAAGATGAAGACATTTTTGTGCTCCAAGGCTGGTAGTAAGTCCAAGAAAAACAGTGGTGTTAAGGCGTATTCAAAGATTGATTTAAGGACGGGGTGTGGCGCATATATTCAGTTCGATGTAGATGGTAATGGGGTGTGGACAGTAACAAAACATGAGAAAGCTCACAACCACAAGTTAAGCACTAAAGACAAGAGTCACCTACTTCGTTCGCACAGAAGCGTGGGAAACAATCAACTTTCATACTTAAGAGACTTAAAGAAGAGTGGGGTTGCCTTGGCGGATGGGATAAGGTTTTTGAAACATCAGTCAGGAGGGTCTCCACTCGTTGGGTTTACCAATCGAGATGCTTACAATTCATTGGCATCTGAGTATTTGAAGAGCTTGGATGGAACTGATTCGAATTCGTTGATTGAAATATTCAGGAGGAGGCAGTGTAATGAGCCTGACTTCTTTTTTGACTTTGAAGTTGATGATGATGCAAGATTAACTAGCTTTTTTTGGAGGGACGGGCAAATGAGACGAGACTATGCGTTGTTTGGAGACTTGTTAGTGCATGATACAACATATCGCACTAACAAGTACGACATGATATGTGGTCCATTTGTAGGGATGAACCACCATTGTATGAATATTATGTTTGGGTGTGGTTTTTTGATGAACGAAAGGATAGAGTCATTTGTATGGTTGTTTAGAGCATTTCTTAGATCTATGGGTGGCATATGTCCACAAACCATTATGACTGATCAATGCGCAGCCATGGCTGCTGCCATCTCTCAAGTGTTTACAACATCACGGCATCGTCTTTGCATATGGCATATCGGTGAGAACTCAAAGAAGCACATCAAGACACTTAGGAACAATAGGAATTTCATGGATCTATTTAATTGTTTGTTGAAGTACACAGACACCGAAGCTGAGTTTGAGTTGTATTGGTCAAGGTATGTTATTGTATTTTACTCATTCACTGTTGAGTTTGAATTTTCAATACTATTTTTGTAAAATAATGACTTATTGATTTGTGAATATACAGTATAGAAGCTGTGAATCTAGAGTACTAAATGTGTGAGTGTAGAACATATAGTAATATAATTACTGAACAAGTATCACTGAAATGTGTGAATGTGTACGTTTGAAACTGTGAATGTATAGTATAGGGTTTGTGAATGTAGAGTTATGAATGTGTGAATGTTTATCATACTTAAGTTCAGCGATCTAAAAAACTGTGAATGTAGAGGAGTGTATTTGTGAATATAGAGTTATCAGATTGTGAATATAGTTTCTAAAATTGTGTATATTTTTTCCTTTTTGTGATCTTATGATTTTCAGGATGGTGATTGACTATAAGTGTCATAAGAATCCGTGGTTAGAAAAATTGTACGATTGTAGGGAAAAATGGTGCCCGGCATTTAACAAGGATTATTTTTCTGGTGGCATTTTATCCTCACAAAGGAGTGAGACCACAAACCATTCAATTTCTAGGAAGCTAACAAAGACAGCAGGGCTTTGTGATTTCTACTCATCATTTGTGAGCGTTGTTTCTGAATGGAGAAGTAAGGAAAATGGTGAGGATTTTCGGTGTGCTCAAGGCATGCCCAATATGATGATGGATGATGTGAAACTTCTTTCACATGCTAGAGAGGTATATACCATTGAAATATATTATATGTTTGAGGAACAATTCTTGAAAGGTGCTGCTTGTCATCAAGATAGTGTTTTCGATGATGGCTGTCATTTGAAGTATCATGTTTGGCGTCCTGATAAAGATATTATAAGGCATGAAGTTAGTTTTAAGCCTACCAATTTGGATATTTCTTGCAGTTGTAAGTTGTTTTCTGAATTAGGAATTTTGTGTTGCCATTGTTTACGCATTATGAATGTGCATTGCATTTGTTCTATCCCCGATAAATACATTCTGAAAAGGTGGACAAAGAAAGTTGCTGAAGGCAAGGCTGTTGATATGGGTTCTTTGTCTTCTAATGTTGGTGTTGCTCCTTCAATTTGGGTTGTTGAGATGACCAGGAAGTTTCAAAGACTAATTATTTCTTGTCAAGACAACAGTGCAGCTAGACAGCTTTGTGAAGAAGCTTTTCAAAGTGCAAAGAAAAGTGTTGAAACCGAGGTTGGTTATGTTCATATTGAAGAGTCTGATGTCCCATCATCAAGTGGTATTGTACAAGATCCATCAAGCCGGAGATTGAAAGGGGAGCGTAATAAGAGGCGAAGTAGTATTATTGAAAAGAAGTCTGCTGTAGCTAGGGGGCGAAAGAGTTCTGCAAACAAGGTTGCTTCAATTACAAAGGGTGTTGTTCAATCTATTTTGTCGGGAAGTTTATCTGAGATTGCTGGGGATGGATATCTTGTACATCCAAGTTCTGGGAGTTCTGAATTAGTTCATGTTAATAAGAGATGACAATATATTTTTTGTATTTGTGAACATTTAGTTATAAAATTTCTTTGGAGTTATTAATTAGTACATTTCAGTGATGCTTGTGGAGTGTTGAAATTGTGAATTTAGAGTTATTAAGTTGTGAATGTTTAGTTTTAAAACTGAAATGTAGAACAGATAGTAATATAATCACTGAAATGTGTGAATGTGTAGTTTTCAATGTGTGAATATAGTGTATAGAATATGTGAATATATGGAAACGGAAGTGTGAATATGAGCACTTTTCAGACTGTGAATATAGAGTATTGAGGCTGTGAATATAAAGACATAAACGTGTGAATGTAGAACAGATAGTAATATAATTATTGAAATTGTGATTTTGGATTTATTAAGTTGTGAATTTGGTTAACAGAGTTAAGATTATTATGGTCAATGGTCAATTCTATAGTTAGAGAAGTGTGAATGTGGTGTTTTGAAATTATGAATATAAAGCTATGGGTGTGTGAATATAAAGCTATTGGTGTGTGATTACAACATAGTTCTACAGGAATTCAAGGAACTATTGTATATTCACATTTGAGTACAAGCTGTTCATTTCTTGTTGTACAAGAGTTTGGTTTTCTTGATCACAATGTTTTTCAATATGTTGGCACGCCACCTTATGATTGTTGCGGCGTACCTGGCCCTCAATCCAATTAAGAAGTTTTCCTACAAATATACAAGATCAAATAAATACTTTATTGCAATGCTAGCAAAAAAAAAAAAAAATAAGAAATTATTCAAAGCTAGTATTTGTGTACTTACATTTAAGTTTGCTTGCTTTTTGAATCCCGGGTTCCATTTATTCAATGTCCCTTTATATGTTTCCATATGCCTCATTACAAATAGTCCGCAATCAATGTAATTTTTCGATTCTTTCCAACTCATGTCCACAACCTCTATGGTTAGCTCATCCACCTTCCAGAATAGGGAAGATGACCCCAGTGCTAGGTATTCTTTTAAAGCTGTAACCTGGACATAAATATTTAAGTCTACCACTGTTACACATTCACACATTCATAACAGTATATTCACAGATTATGTATTCTATATTCACAGATTGAAAATACCAGATTCACACATTTCAGTGTTAGATTTTCAGTGATTATATTACATCTGCTATACATTCACACTTTGATAACTCTATATTCACACTTTATATACTATATATTCACGGTTTGAAAAGTACACATTCACATACATGTAGCAACTGAAAAGGAGCTCAAGTTGGTGATCAACTTACCAAGAGGGTTGGGCAATCTCCATACTTGTCCTTCATGGTAACACCACGGACTAAGGACTTGTTGTCAATTATTTCAAGTTTTGAGGCTTTAACATTGATGCAAATGAGAAAATAGTGCCCGTGACGAAGCACTGGAAAGAATATCTAAGTTCAAAAAAGGAAAATAAAAAACAGTGTCATTAATGTCTTATATGTGACTAGATAAAACTGAGTGTTGTTGATAAACTCACCAGGTCCGCATCATTTATGTCCAAATTTTGTAGGCGCTCAATTTCATATGTCATCCGCTCATAGAAGTTTTGTTTCTTTTTTTCCATCGGGAGACATTTCATCCATTCGTGGGTGGGATCTAGTTGTAACTAAGATAAAAAAAAAAAAAAAAAAAAAACAAAGTTCTCAAACTGTGAATATAATGTATAGAAGTTGTGAATATATAGACATGGATGTGTGAATCTATAACAGATACTAATTTAATTACTGATATCTATGAATATATACTTGTCAGATTGTGAATATATAGTATTGAAGGTGTGAATATATGGACATGGATGTGTGAATCTATAACAGATACTACTGTAATTATTGAAATATGTGAACAAGTATCACTGAAATGTGTGAATATGAACCTTCCAAACTGTGAATCTAATGTATTGAATCTGTGAATATATGGATATGAATGTGTGAATCTTTAACAGATAGTAATATAATTAATGATATCTATGAATATATACTGGTCAGTTTGTGAATATATAGTATTGAAGGTGTGAATATATTGACATGAATGTGTGAATCTATAACATATACTACTGTAATTTTTGAAATATGTGAACAAGTATCACTGAAATGTGTGAATATGAACCTTTCAAACCGTGAATCTAATGTATTGAATCTGTGAATATATGGATATGAATGTGTGAATCTTTAACAGATAGTAATATAATTAATGATATCTGTGAATATATACTGGTCAGTTTGTGAATATATAGTATTGAAGGTGTGAATATATTGACATGAATGTGTGAATCTAGAACCATTATTCACACCTCTGTCACAGATTCACAGATTCGTAATGTTATATTCATATATTGCATACTAAACATTCACATTTTTTGTAGTCCACATTCATAACATTTTAGGGCATCATTGCTAACTTTTACAGCCATTCTATAGATTGACAAAAATATAGTACTAAGATCATTCTTTGTATTCTGAGTTCTAGAGTCTACTAAGTAAAAGTATTCCATTACCTATCAAATTCATCAGCAGGGGAATCAGCCCTTTGAAAAGGAACTCTAGTCACAGCAGGGGTTGAAAATGTTGCATCTTTTGTGGCTTCCCCTGCAATTCTATCCACCAGGGCATCAATCCCCGGTCCCCCCGCATCATCCTCTATCTCTTGCTCTTTCTCCTTCTCTTTCTCCTTGTCTTGCTGCTGCTCCTTGTCCTTCTGTTGCTGCTGTGCTGGTGGTGGTGTTGGAGTCAGCCCCAAATCACTTCCTTGCTGCTGTGCTGGTTGTGGTGGTGGAGTCAACACTAAATCCCCCTCCTGTTGTTGTGCTGCTGCTGGTGATGGACTCAGCCCCAAATCAAAGGTCGGAGCATCTATTTGGTCCGATGGCTGTGTTGCTTGAGATAGCCCCAAGTCAAAAGGAGGGGCATTAGGGTCTAT
>NC_044917.1:14246674-14305826 GCF_003576645.1 Ipomoea triloba
TATGCATTCACACACTCAAATCACTACATTCACAGAAGCAATGCTCTATATTCACAGTTAGAAAACAACACATTCATACATTTCAGTGATAATTGTTCAGTAATCCTATTACTATCTCTTTACATTCACACATTCGTAACACTAGATTCACATACCATATACTGTGTATTCACATTTTGAAAACTCTAGATTCACACATTTAAGGGGCAACATGTTTAGTACTTATATCAACACTGTTATGCATTCACACACTCAAATCACTACATTCACAGAAGCAGTACTCTATATTCACAGTTTGAACACTCTACATTCACACATTTTCAAGGGCAATATGTTTTGTAATTATATTTATCAATGTTATGCATTTAGACATTCGAAATTCCATTCTCACGCTTCATATTCTCCATATTCACATTTTGAAAACCTCACATTCACAGAGAAACTCATTAAACTATTAAGAATCACAAAACATTGAATATATCGTAAAATTTTTGAACTAAAATCCCAAAATGTGAAGAAATACCTGTTGCTTGCTTGATCGTCGGCGAAATGCTTGGTGCTGTAGTGCTGTAGTGAACGAGTGCTGTAGTGCTGCAGTGAACGACTGCTGATCGTCGGCGAAATGCTCGTCGGCGTTGAAATCGGAAAACTGCTGCTTAGTGTAGTTTCAAGAACTTCCGGCGAACGTGATGCTTTTACGGCGACGTGATGCTTTTACGGCGAAGGAATGGAGAGTGTATCGGCGGCGAAAATGGGTTTGCAGAGTGTATCGCGATGGCTGTAGCTTGCAGAGTGTATCGGCGAAGGGAGGAGAAAGGTTGTAACTTGCGCGAGAAGATGGATTTTATATTTAAAAAAAAAAATAATAATAATGTGATTGGCTGGGTGAAACGGTGCCACTAACAGCACCGTTACACCCAGCGTCTAAACGACGCCGTTTAAGGACCCGGGTGCACATTGCAAGGTGCACCCGGGTCCACGGCATAACAATTGATACAATTGCTACTTGCGTACTAGAGTACTAAATACTAATAGGAATCTCATCATCAAAAGTTAAAATTAGTTGCATTACTTGCATACTTAACAGATTACAGTCAGAATCCATAATTCATCAAAAGTCAAAATTAGTTGTATTACTTGCAAACTTAATAGATTACAGTCAGAATCCATAATTCGATATTTCCATGCATATACCATTGCTACTTGCGTACTAGAGTCAAAATTAGTTGCATTACTTACATACTTAACAACTTGCATACTTAACATATTACAGATGCACTGGATACTGGAAAGACACTAGTCTAAACAACGTTACAAACTATCTAGAGTGTTAGCCTTGTTTGGTTATTTGGCGAACTCGCCATTTTCAGCGTTTTGACTAGCGTTTTTACTCCAAACCGTCAAATTGCAAAACGCTGCTAGGCTGCTTTGCAATAGCATTTTGGGGAAAGATTTTCTTTCCTCAAAATGCCCTTATAATATTTATAAAAAGAATTACTACCTCCGTCCCAAAATGGTTGTCTGGTTCGTTTAACGAGGCTTGACTGAAGTAATTTTTAATCCAATTTTTCATATTATTAAGTTTAGCATTAATATATAAAATTTATATATTTAGAAACTACATTAAAAGTACTATTAAACACAAAAAATTAAATTTAAAAATAATAAAAAATTACTAAAGAAAATAAGCAAAGAATACACAAAAAATTAAATTTAAAAATAATAAAAAATTACTAAAGAAAATAAGCAAAGAATAAAGAGTTGATTTGACCAATGAATAGTAAATAGGACAGGTAAAATGGGACAGAGGGAGTAACTTTTAGTTTGCCCAGCGACCCACGGACCGTTGGGCAAACTACCAGAAAAAACGGAGCCTTGTGGCTCCTTTTATAGGAGCCTCAAGGCTCCCTTCCTCACTTATCCCATCGATGTGGGATCGGTGGGATAAGTGGGGGGAAACAAAATTACAAAATCCTAATACTTGGAGGACCATTAGAGATATTAACTCAATATATAAAAGACGTCGGATTCTAGCCAATCAGCATCTTCCATTTTCCTGCCCAAATTATACGGTGTCGTTTTGGTGTATTTTTTTAATGTTTAAATAAATGAGTCATTTCAAAATCATGTAACTCCCGCCTATTTGTGTGTCATTTTAGCCTGAATTATAGGGTAATGGCCTATTGTAGAGTTAGTAGTCTCATTTGTTTAAGGTGGCGTGTGACTTTAGTTTATTGGTGGTATGAGATGCTGTCAAAGTACAATTTGGGTATAATATTTTATATGTTACAGAGCTGATTCCACCCTATAAATACATGCATATCTTGACTATTTACAAACACAAAACTTAGAGGAATAGATTACAAGTTTGAGAGCTTTTCAAATTCTCTATGATCAGATTTTGCAAAAAACAAAAACAAAACAAAACCAATGGTTGTGTTCTTCTTGATGTTCACACCATTTCTGGCCAATTTATAGTTGGTGTTAAACTTCATCCACAATAGACAACTAAGGCTATCAGGTTGCATTGTATCCGAAATTATGTAGTTACTGAAACCAAGGTAGAAAGAGTCGTTAGAAGTCAAGAGTGTGTTTTTCATGATAAACAGGTTCATTATTTATATGTTAGCATGCAATCATTTTTTTTATCCTTTATTCATTGTAACTAACTACGTTTTTTCCGTAGGCGGGAATGTGGGCGGGAATGTGGACAAGTACGACTCGTGGAGGTCTGATATCTCGCAACCTCCACTTCCTCCCTCTTTCTACCTATCGTGACCATAAATAGGCATAAATCTCATCACAACATCATCCACACATGAGCAATTGAAACACAACTTCACAACATCAATTGAATTGGACGAATTTAATTCACATCATGCATAATCCCTAGCTAGGAGCATCCAACTCCACTAAGATTTAGCTACTCATCAATTGGAATTGAAAAGCAAAAGCAAAAGAAGATTAAAGTGAAAGAGATCAAGAGATGAAATTAAATGCAAAAGCTAATTGAAATATGAATTAAGAATTGGAAATGAAATGGAAATGGTTACCTAGATCCAAAGCTTGACCTTCAACAAAAGTAAATCCTAATCTAAGCTCTCCATTGAGAGAGAAAATCTAGTCTAAAGGTTAGGGAAAGATGGAATGAAAGTTAGATCCCCAATCTAGCCACAAAACCTTGCTTAAATAGCTATTTTTCTGCCCCGTGACCGATCCACGAGCAACCCAAATTCGTGGAAAATCTCGTGGAAGTTTATGCACTTTTTCCACGAGCAAGTCCACGTGTGGACGTGCTAGTGGACTTCCGAATTTGCCTTTATTGTCTTCATGAAAGTTTAGCCCTTGAAGTTGCCATTTCACGCCTACTTGAATCACCTCATTTGGACACTCCTAGCTCAAGATATGCTCATTTTATCGAACTGTCGCGGAAATGCCCTGAAAATTACAATTTTTGCTATCTTTCACAAATGCAACCTCAATTAGTCTTGTGCCTATCTTTTATCAAAATGAGCTATTCTAAACATGTAATAGGCTCAAGGGACCCCATTCGTAGCACAATATGTCTCTTAAATATCTCACAAAAGGTAGTATCTTTGGCACTTATCAATAATGATACGTAAGGATGAATGACGAAGATTAAATAGTTCATTTTTATTCTCAGGACAATGACCATTGAACTCTTTTAAATGATATCTAACACCTTAGTATGGAGAAATGATTCAATTTTAGATGTTATATCCAACATCATCAACATAACATTTTCCTACAAGTTTACACAATTTAATATTATATATATATATATATATGGAAGGGTTCCCGTGTGAAGACAAGTTCTTGTGTGATTGTGCGATTAACACAAAGGACGCACCTTAAGTCTAGAAATGGCACACCTAACCTTAAACATTAAAATGACGCACCTTAAGTACCCAAAACAGTCACCTTAAACACACAAACAAAGCACATAAAGAAGGAAAATCACGCACCTTAAATTTTAAATGGCACACCTTAAGTTTCACAACTGACGCACCTTAAACACACAAATCACGAACCTTAAGAAGGAAAATCACGCACCTAAAGAAGGAACACCATGCACCTAAAGCCTTAGGCTAACGCATCTTAAGTTTCAACAACTAACGCACCTTAAGATGGAAAACCACACACCTCAAAAAGGAAAATCACGCACCTTAAATTTGACCTAGATGCAAAAATACCAAAATGCCACCGCATTTTTTTTAATCATTGTTAATTCTGGACGTTGATTTAGGCAAAATCAATGGCTTTTATCTCACCGCACTTCCGCACTTGGGCGAACCATCTACATTTGAACACAATTATATATATATATATATATATATATATATATATATATATATATATATATATATATATATAAACAAAAATCTTAATAATTCAGTTTACTTGTTGCCTTTTGGAATTTTAAATCAATTTGGACGTATGAGCGCATCATTTAAGATATGAATATCATGTGCATTGTCTTCCAACCCAACAAGCACATAAGAAAATCTCAAATTAAAAGTGATAGCAGCAAACACATTTTGTGTTGTTTCACCTTTATGTCCACAAAATCTTCCTTGCATCTCTAGCGGCACAATGCACGAACATGGGTTCCGTCTATTGCTTCTACACCAATTTTTAAAGTATGGATAGAACCTAGGGTTGCAAATGACTTCATTAAAGATTGGTTCACCATTAGGTAATGTTATGAGATTCTTGTATAATTTCAAAATAGCTTTCTAAACAATCCTAAAGTAATGGTGAACTATCTCAATTGATCTATAATACATTAACACAATTACTCGAAATCTTACATTGTGACTAATTATATGCAAAAAGATTAGTAGATGCTCCTTAGCACTCACCACTCTAGTTGTGTGTAAAAAGTTATTACTAGTAAGAATGTCACGCAATTTTTAAAATGCAATTGGTCGCATTTTAATTATATCAATACATTTTTTTATAACCTTCGCACAATCTACTATTTATATAATTCTCTCTTTCACAATTATATCTATTGATAATTTCATAGTTGAATTGCTTTCTCTTCCTAAGTTGTTGCACAAGAACTATCCCAATAGTTACTATTGTACTTGGTGCATTCAAAATACTTGAACGATCAGAACTATCATCTATCTATACAAATGAAAAAAAATCAAGTTAATAGATAAAACAAATTTAGGTGGTGGTCATGGTCTTGGTGTGGTGGCGGCGATATTAATAATTTGAAAACTAACTTGAAGAGAGATGATAAAAATAAATAATTCAAAAAATATTAGGGGGGTGTATTCAATCATAACTTTCATAGAATTTTAAAGACTTTTATGAACTTTAAAAGTTTGGAGGTATTCAATTCAAACTTTTAGAGAGTATTTAAAAGTCATGCGGTATTCGATCAAGATTTTTAAAGAGTTTTTAAAAGTCATGTGGTATTCAATTAAAAGAGTTAATTCCCAAAATGGTCCTCCGACTATGACCTTTTCTCAATTTAGTGACTCGACTTTCAATTGCACCCAATGTGGTCCTCCAACTATTGAAAATTAAGCCAAAATGGTATTCCGTTAGTTAGTCGTCAAAATGAGGGCAAAAGTGGAATTTCAGCTTCTGCCTCCACCTATCTCATCTCTGTAAATCGTGAAGACCAGCGAAGAGGCTCTAATTGCGGGACCGGCGAGGAGGCTGAAGCACCCAACCTGAACAGAGAAGGTCGGAGCCTCCAATTGCGAGACCGGCGAAGAGGCTGAAGCACCCAAACCTGCCGCAGATGAGCCGAGACCAACGCCGTCTGTTGTTTCTTTGTTCGCCGCCTCTTCACGTCTGAAAATCACCGGCTACGCACCACCACTTGTTTGGTTATTGCCCCGGATGGTCTGGAAGAAGTAGAACAAACTTATGTCATGTCTAATTTTGCATTCAAGGCACACGGTATATAGAAATGTTGCGGCCAGGTTTGATATAGAAATCCACCGAGAGTGGAGACGAATTGTCAACGGAGACAAGGAATAGTAGCGACGGCATTGCGACCAAGGACCACCCACACTCTGCCACACCCCACTCCCCACCAATCGCCTTCCCCCACGTTGTTTCCTTCCTCCTTCTTCTGCTAGTTTCTGGGTTTTAATTTAAGGTACGCTTCTCAATTATCCGTGGAAAAAAGAGTGGATAAAGTTACCCAACTTGTTGTTTCTCTTCATGTGAGGTTAGTGTGGTGTTGGGCGTTTTCAAGTATCCAGTTCAAATCGAATTCTCCGTTGTTTCTTTGTCTTGATTGACTGAATTTCCAGTTCAAATCAAATCCTTCTCCGTTTTCGCTATACCTATGATCTTTGGTGTCAATTGAAGACTTGAATTTAAGCATAAAGTGTTTTCATTTGTGATTGTGAGGGCTTAGAGTATATTTTCCTGTAAGATTTAGCATTATTTTTTTGGTTGTTCTTTCTTACTGTACTTTCTGGGAATGACTCTGCTTCCAAGTGTCTGCAAACTCACACTGACTAGGATAAATTTGCAGTGAGACCTGGAGGTTTAGATTTTGTAACCAGAATGCATACTTTTTCTTGATTTGGCATATCTGTAAATGATATTTATGAAGTTGGGAATACTTTCTGTTTTGCAAAATGTCATTGTTTTCCACCACACCAGTTTGTTTTTATTCTTTGTTCCTTATATTCCCTCTATGGATACAGGTTTCTTGAACATATATATGGATCCTCGATTCACTGGGTTGCCGACTCTGTAAGCACTTTCAAGGTGGATGATGAGTTTCTTTTTTCTAGCTTTCTGCAATCTCAAGATATTCCTAACAATTATTTGGATGACTCTCTACCTCTGGATTTCATGGGTGTCCCTTTGATTACACCCAATCCCGACCCTAGCTATTTTCCTCCACCTACAGATGGATTAAGGAGCTTAAATTCCAGTTTTACCCTCGTATTTTAGGTTCATTTCACGGAAAAACTAACGGAATACCATTTTAGCTTAATTTTCAATAGTTAGAGGACCAAATTGGGTGCAATTAAAAGTCGAGTCACTAAATTGAGAAAGGGTCATAGTTGGAGGACCATTTTGGGAATTAACTTTTAAAGAATCTTTAAAAGTCATGTGGTATTCAAAAAGTTATGAATTTATAAGGACTTTTTAATTTTAGAACTTCTGTAGACTTTTATATACTTTTCCTTCTCAAATATAAATAGTTGAAATCTAACCCCCAATCCCAAGATTTCAAAATTTTCTTTCTCGAAATTTTCTCTCTCTCTCTCCCTCTCTCTCTCTCTCTCTCTCTCTCTCTCTATTTAAACTTTATTTTTTTCTCTTTATTTAAAATTCTAAACTTTATAAACCTTATACTTAAATTTAATAAATTATTTTTTCTTCATTATCCTATATTTTCTATATACCTAAACTCTACCAATTTTTTCTCTCTCCTAAACTTTACAATCTTCCTCTAAAAATTCAAAATAATATTATTTTTATTTCATTGTTGCTTGTATATTTTGATTTTTTTCTATGAACTTTTTATTTCTAACTTCTAAACTTTTTCTCCTAAATACATGAACAGAGCAAATTTTTTTATCTATCACCGTCAACTTTTACTATATGTTTCATAATATTCATATGTTTATTCGTAATATATTTTTTCTTTTTTCTTTTTAACAACATGCTATTACGAATAGTGAACTATTGTTCGCAATAGTAATTTGAGGCTACAAAGAGAAGCACCTTGTTGTTGTTAGCAGTCACATATTGTTATTGCAAATAATAGATCTTTGCTTGATACCTAGCAGTATATCAAAAATAATTTATATATATATTATTAATTTTTTTTATTTTATGCAACTAGTAATTATATTTTTTTTAAATATTAATTTCTCAAGAAAAAGTAATTATATTTTTAAATATTTTATTTGAACAATTCTATAACTATAAATTTTAGTGTTTAATATTGTTATGAATTGCTTATGAAAGTTTGTAAGGATGTATTCGATTTAGAATTTTAATGACTTTTGTAGACTTTTTAAAATAAAAAAGTTGATAAAAGTTTATGCAAGTTTTTTATACAGACTTTTATAGAGTCTTACAAAGTTTTAAAAAGTTTTGAACGACTCTATGAAAGTCAATAAAAGTTTATTAACATCTATCATTTTAAAAGTTTTTAAAAATCTACAAAAGTCATGATTGAATACACCCCCCTTAGACTAAAAATAAAAGAAAATATTCTTGGTCTAATTTAACATTTTTTTTCGATTAACCAGAATGCATATTCTTCTTTAAATTTATTTTCTTTAAATACTCAAACGCTAAAATAAAATCCGAAAATTATTTTTATATTTTCAAACTGACCCTCAGTGGGCTAATGACATTATGACCACAATGACCATTACAGGGCGTTTGGTTGGGAGGGGGGAATTAGGGTGGAAAAGAATTGTAATTCGGTGGAATTGCAATTCAATGAATAAAGTAGGAATTGAAATTACAGTGTTTGGTATGCAGAAATATGAGTACATGGAATTGAAAAGTAAGAAGTGACAAAATGACTAAAATGCCCTTATGTTGTAGTAGATGTTGTAGTAATAGTAATAATAGTAGTAGTAGTAATAATAATAATAATAATTCTTTCAAATAATAATAATAATAATAATAATTATAATAATAATAATAATTCATTCAAAATAATAATAATAATAATAATAATTCTCTTTCAAAATAATAATAATAATAATAATAATTATTATTATTATTATAAAAAAGACAAAGGGTATGGGAGGAAGGGCAAAATTGTCTTTACACCAACAAATTGCCCCTCCTCTCCACTGAATTGCAATTCATGGGGTACCCCATGAATTGTAATTCATCATTTAGAGGGAATTGCAATTCTGCAGAATTGCAATTCCCTCCAACCAAACACTGTAGTTTGGAAATTCACTGAATTGCAATTCAATGAATTGCAACCAAACATGCCATTAGGGTTTAGTACTTGCAGTGGAAAACCCGGAAGGACTCACACAGCAGCTGAACAGAGAAGTGCATTCTGTTACCTAATCTATCAACAGATAATTGAATCTGCTGCTGTGCAAGTTTCTTTCAGCAGAGACACAATTCATGGGTTACGTGCAAGAAGCAAGAGAAAATCACGTCAAGAAGAAGGTTGAAGAAGGTACTCGCACATACATTTCATAATCAGTGACCCTTGTGTTTCGCAATTACTATTAAATCATTTCGAGAAATTTTGTTATTTTACAATTACCCAATTTAAGAGGCTGGCTTTTAATTATTGTTTTCTGTTATTTAAGAAACAATGTGCAAATTGCGCTGGCTTAGAGTCTGGGAGATCATCATTAGGGTTGCAATTTTTTTTGCCGGGCTTTGTGGTTTTTATGCAGTGGAGAACACCGTAGTTGAATCTTGAAGAATTACATGGCCTCATGGATTATTTGCTTCCTCTGTTTCTTCTGGGACTTTGTAGAGTTATGAAATCTCATGGGTATCATGTGTAAACGCTGGGGAATCACTCCCAACTTTATCTTCTGAATAAATTGACATTTTATGATTTTGTTTTACTTCATTCCTGTTTCTGTTAGGTCCCGTGGCACTTGGAACCATATGGAGTAGGCTAGCCACATTTGGGTGTAGAAATCCTTCCTACTGTCATTGTTGCATAGAGGGGCAGCAATGTTTTTACGGTTATAGTGGTTTAGGATCTTAGGTTGGCAAGAAATTGTGTATGGCATATGCACTTTATTTAAATTTCGCTAGTTGTGTGAAATGCGCCCTCTTATAAGAAAAGTTTAAATAATATCCTGAATAGGTATATGTGAATGGATCAAATGTGCTCAAAAGCCACAAGATTCTATATCATTGTCCACTATGCACATTTTGCCTTGTAGTCCGTTCTAGTGAAAGTTGGTGTTATCTTATATAGTTTCTTTTAGCTATGATTTTTATAAACTCACTTATGACTTAACTGGATGGAGATTATTATTATTTGAGAATAGATAGTGTATCATGGGTGTTGGTTTTGACCTATGCCTATATAAGGAATTGCATACTTCAAGTGTTATTTCATGTTTTTCCTTTGGACTTTCAGTTTTTCCCTGGTCATCTGGCACAGGCTCATTGTTTTTGACATTCAAATATTTCAAAATTTCAGCTTTACGCAGCAAAATGAAGCAGAAGGCGCTAAAGGAATGCGATGAATATGCTGCGAAGTATGCTGAATGTGCAACTGGAAAAACAATATCTGTGGTTTGGCAATGCCGCAAACAGGCTAAAGAATTAAATAATTGCCTTCATCAGTAGTAAGTTTGGTTATATTATGGACAAATCTTGTTTGTTGATGTTTCTTACCAAAGATATTGAGCTTTATTAACCTTAAAAGAGCTGGTTGTGCATACATGTTCTGCTTTTCTGTTATTGTCTTCTTGCATATACATTAGAACTCTAGGATATAGCCATGGTTATGAACTATCTTCCAGACTTCCAGTGGCATTACCTTGGTGTAATGCCATTCTGATGGTCTGGAAGTGTCATCCCCTGGTATATGCATGGCGTCATCCATTGTTGTTAAGGTGGACTTTCAAGGCGAGGTGCCACCGACCGCCAAATCGCCTGGGTGATTAGGCGGCCGCCTAGGCGATGAGGATATATATATATATATATATATATATAATTCATAATTTAGCATTTCCAGCTGGGTCTTTAGATTTAGGCTTTCTTATAGGATCCTGTGATGGATCATAATTGGGGTTATTTTCATTCTCAGCCATAACCTGTCATAAAACAAAGTAAACAACAACTAAGGAGAGGCTGGGAGGGGGGAGTCGGCGTCTCTGGCTCTCAGCTACATATTAGTAGGGGTTTTATTTTTTTAAAGGCTTGGCAAGCTCGTTAGGCGACCGGTCTCCACCGATCAGACGCCTTAACAACAATGGCGTAATCATCTTTGCCATAGTTTACTCTGTCAGCATGCATATTTGTTTGCCATCTATGTGATTTGCCCCTTTCCAAACAATAAACCTTGATTTGAATCCTATTTACGCCCATCAAGCATACCAAAGAAATCTATCTGATGGTACTGTGGCATTTGAAAATGTTATTGACATTAGAAAGTTGGCCTTGATAAGAATATAAGATTGAATTGATGGATATTTGGTAATGTGAAATAGCCTGGGTTACTTATTTCTTGCTCAGAATTCAATAGGGATATATAATATAATTGCATGCGTAGATATGTTTTTTGAAAATGTAAGGAAGACCAGATATGTTTTATTATGCAGTACCAATGAGTCTGTGTTGGAAGAAATGAAGAAAGAGTACGCCCTCCAGCAGGATGGAAAGGAGCCAATGAGATTATAAATTGTGCGGTTGGGATTTTTCTCTGGCGACAGCAACACAGCACAGCAGCACCCTTTTAGCTGAACAGATTTTTCTTCACCTGAAAGGCCCAACATTGTGTCGATTTGATGTGATGAGAATTCCAAGCCAGAATAAAAACACAAGAAAACTCTTTGGTGTTTGCAATTATTATACAGGGACCATGGTACATAGTGCTATGTGTTGTGTGGAACATGGTTATCAAATGAAATTGTAGTATAAATGTATAATTAAAATGATACTTTAGTGTTGCTAAAATGAAACTATTGTGGTAGAAAATGAAACTAAAAAATAGAGCTCATTCAACAATGTATATATATATATATTTACATTGTTGAATGAGCTCTATTTTTTAGTTTCATTTTCTACCCACAATAGTTTCATTTTAATTCTATTTTTTAGAACTCATTCAACAATGTATATTGTTAAATGAAATTGTAGTATAATTAAAATGATACTTGAGTTATACGATAACATATATTGTCGTTGTTAAATGAAACTGTAGTAGAATTAAAATGATATTTTGATATTATTATAATAAAACTAGTTTGTGACAGAGTAATATTGTCAAATGAAAGTAGAGTGTAATTAAAATGATACTTATTTCATAGACCACATTACTATATGGACCGTGGTCAAATTATGGGAGCTGTGTGGACTATGGTCCAAAACGACGTTGTTGAATTTTATGTGTTAGAATAGTGTACATTATGTGTTAGAATAATGTACTTTATGTGTTAAAATAATGTACATTATGTATTAGAATAATAAAACTTCTATGATAAGATAATGTACTTTGTGAGTTAGAATAATGTACATTATAATTTATGTATGTTGTAGTGAATCGCGTGAAAAATAAAATTACACGAAATGACATCGTTTTTGGAACATACGGTCCACGCAATAACTATTGTTCTTGACCTTGTGCCTTGGTGCTTATTGTTTTCGCGTGTATAGCGATAGGCAAATTATGCTATGGACCCGGGTCCCGCTTGCAAGGTGGACTTGGTCTATTTTACAAGGTGGACCTGGTCTATGTTTATAATTTTAGAACTCTATGTTCACAATTTTAGAATTCTATATTCACAATTTTATATTTCAATATGCAAAATTACATTACTCAATATTTACAATTTTTGAATCTATATTCACAATTTTGTTATATAAATTCAAAATTTGTGTTATACTGTTGAATATAGAGTTATAAAATTGTGAACATAGAGTTCTGTAATTATGAATATAGAGTTATGTAATTATGAATATAGAGTTCTATAATTATGAATATAGAGTTATGTAATTATGAATATAGAGTTCTATAATTATGAATATAGAGTTCTGTAATTGTGAATATAGAGTTCTAAAATTGTACTTCACTTAGCTAGTGAACAATTCAAGTTCACAGTTTATAAGAATATATATTGAAATTGTTTTCAAAAAAGTCCCTTCATCTATGAATGAACCAAATTAAAGTAAGTAAAACTTAACTTAACTAAGCCCAACTTGCTGCCATTTCCTGCATATATATAAGTATCTGCAACCCTAAACCAATGTGATATTAGGAGCAGATTATTTAGAAGCATTAATACTATGACAAGTTAATCATGTAACCAATAATGGATATATGGTATACTGTGTGTAAATCTGATTCAAGGAATGTATCCTATATGATATGCACACTCCGGAATTCCTAAATGGGTTGAAAGCTTCTGGCATCCCTAACTGTGCTTTAACTTTAAAGGTGGGATCTCCGGTCATGTTATTGAGACATAAATCACTCGATGGGACTGTGCAATGGTACAAGACTTATCATTACCAGATTATCTGATCATGTTGTGGAAGAAAAGATTGTCACAAGGAATAATGCTGGCCAAATCGTCCTGATTCCAAGGATGTCAATGATCCCGACTGATACCAGATTGTCATTTAAATTTCAAAGAAGACAATTTCCTTTGATGCTATCATACGCAATGACTATCAACAAAAGTCAATGTCAAACTTTGACACATGTAGACTTACTATTGAGGAGATTTGTCTTTGTCCATGCTCAACTTTACGTGGCTGCTTCAAGGATTAGCAACCCTAAAGGTCTAAGAATTTTGATAGCAATTGAAGGTAGTGAGAGTAGTAATTATACTACAAATGTTGTGTACCATGAAATTTTTAATAATTTGTAATCTGAAATATTCGATTGCTTTAATCAAAAGTAATTTCCTATTCTGAATATTGGTTTAATCCAAAGCGTTAATCTCATCCGTGCAACGCACGGGTATAATACTAGTAATAGTAATCTATCTATACTATATATAAAAACAATATCCTCCTCCCAAATTTTCCCGCCCAAACTTAGTGGCATTTTAGTAAAATCATTTATTTTATTCATTTATTATTTTATTAATTATTCATATATATTTATTCATAAAATCAGTCAATTGCTAAGAACATACCAATTTCATACCCCAATTTCATTCACCTATAATTGATTAATTATCCATATATATTTATGGTAATATGGTAATATTGTTAATATAAACTAGTATTTTTGCCCGTGCGTTGCACGGAATGAATTTGTTATAATATTTAAAGAATATTTGGATAAATATACAATTATATATATTATAACATCGAATATTATATAGCGCAATTGATGCAATTGATTGGATCGATTATGTTTTCTGATGTTTTCCTTTGAATTAGAACAAATAATTGTCCAATTACCCGGGCGTGGATAAATTTTTTTTATTTATATATTGAGATAATAAAAATAAAGATGAAATTATAAAAAATTCTAATATTGAACGTGTACATTTATTTGATTATAAGATTAGTACAAAAATATTACTCAATTAATTAAATAATATATGACTTGTTTGTCTAAAATTATCTTAAAAAGATCTATAAGTAATATGACTTATATAATTATATTATGACTTATATAATTATATTATTACTAAAATAAATATGAGAAAATGAGAAATAAATTAATTGTAATTATTATAAAAATAAATTCAACGACCAATGTTTAACTTAATTATCATAATAATTATTAGGCAATTATTATTAGTCAATTACACTAATATATGTGTAATTATACTTTTATACTTTAAGTATATTCATTTTCCCCATATTGCATTTAGTTTTATCTTCCTCCTCCATATTTGAATGAATTAATTTTGATTATTATAAAAATCTAACAACCCATGTTCAATTAATTTTTTTAAAGTTTAAATAACTTAGAGTTTTCAAAAGGAAAGTATAATTAACTATTAAAGTTTTTAAATAATTTTGAGTCAATTAGTAATATCCTTTTCTTTTCCCGATAAATGATTTTACTTTTATTAATAGTGTTGATACGTGAGTATAAATATTATCAATTTATAGATATTAATTAATTTCTATTTTACATTTTCTTAACAAATAAGCTTTATTAATTATTTGACCAATAAACTATTTCATTAATTGACTACAAAAGTTTAGGCGGGGAATGAAATAGGAGGATTTTACTTTTATATATAGTATAGAATATAGATTACGATCTTTTTATATTTTAAATCAATTAGTAATATCATTTTTCTCGGAATAATGGTTGTAACACCCCGGTTCGGCTATGCCGTATCTCCGGAGTAGTTACCGCCACACCCAGACTGAACCCCACTCGAATACAGATAGAGTTCACTCTAGGTGCACAGGCTAACAGACTAAAGACAAGGATCGTGTTTCTTATCGTCAAAATCCAACATAATCTTATATACATGCAGCAAAAGAGTAGCTATACTAGCCACGAATATACATATATATATATAAGAGTTTCTTACAGCCCATCAACAAAGAGTTTGGACTATTCCCGTTCTTACTAGCCATGTTAGTACTATCATGGCTACAAAAGATATGTACAAAAAGGTCGGACTTGACTTTTCTCTTGAGGCATAACGGATTAACGAAGGCAGGAGACCAAAATGGGTACCACTGATTGAACAGGGATAGGAACGGGGTCAGGAGTGCAACTGGGACAGAAGCATGAGCCAGAGCTGGAGGATCAGAAACAGAAGCAGGGGCATACCCACGCTAGACTTCATCTGATAAGGTACACAATGAAGTGTAGTTAGCACGACGGCTAAGTAAGGAAATCCATTGTCACTCAAAAGTAGACAAAGGTTTTGAAAATATAATAATTTGTAAGTTGTAAAATTTACCCACGAGTTATAGCTCTACCTGCAATCAGGTTATCAATAATAGATAATATAATATAAGGCGTAAAGCTAACTCAACACGTAAACTTTTCTCATATAAAGGTACCGGCATCATTGCCACTTAAAACACATTTTTCTGTTTTTCAGACAAGTTTGTAAAATATTTCGTTTCCAGTAGTTCCCTCATTTTAACTCAAAAGGAGGTTCAACAGCACATTTCCGTGCTCAAAATTCGTCACATTTTGGATAGAATCATTTCCTTCTCAAGTCGTTACAGAGTAACTCTTTTCTCATCTTTAAAACTTCCTTAGTTTCTTCTTAGTAAGCGTGAGGCCTTTGGAGCATTCTCATAACTCCCACTCTGACCACTTGGATCATCGAACTCGGGTTCAGTGGTCATCACCCGGTCTAACACTGATTTCCTGGACGTAAGGTTCGTTAAAATGATTCCTAGCTGGCCCAGCTAGGTCCATAAAAACTACACCTACCCGGACTTCTGGAGTAACTATACCTTAAGTGTGCACACCCCCATAGGAATACCTCATCCTACGAGTTATATAGTACCCGGCGAATAGACTTCGCCCTGCAGTATGAACTGGTCATACACTATAACATATCGACGAATAGACTTCGCCCTGCAGTATGAACTGGTCATACAATATCCACAACGACCACTGGGCCATGGCACTTAAAGCCACCCGTGGGACAATCAAGGTCCTCCTCAACTCCCTTTAGAAACTAAGGGTTTGAAAACATGATTCTTCCTTCCGTTTTTCTTTCTCAAATCATTTCTTTTGGACATATTTCTCATTTGAGTCCAATAGTTGAAATCGGCTATCTCATCAGCCCAAGAAGGATTTTCAAAATACTCTCAGTGCCCGCAGGCTTTTCAATCGTCATTTTCTCGTTTTTCTCACGTAATGTACTCACTCCTTAAAAGTAGTATTTTCCTCAAAAATAAGGTTTTGACAACCTGTTTACCAAAATAGCATACGTTCTTTCGACGTAATTAAGTGTGCACACCCCCATAGGAATACCTCATCCTACGAGTTATATAGTACCCGGCGAATAGACTTCGCCCTGCAGTATGAACTGGTCATACACTATAACATATCGACGAATAGACTTCGCCCTGCAGTATGAACTGGTCATACAATATCCACAACGACCACTGGGCCATGGCACTTAAAGCCACCCGTGGGACAATCAAGGTCCTCCTCAACTCCCTTTAGAAACTAAGGGTTTGAAAACATGATTCTTCCTTCCGTTTTTCTTTCTCAAATCATTTCTTTTGGACATATTTCTCATTTGAGTCCAATAGTTGAAATCAGCTATCTCATCAGCCCAAGAAGGATTTTCAAAATACTCTCAGTGCCCGCAGGCTTTTCAATCGTCATTTTCTCGTTTTTCTCACGTAATGTACTCACTCCTTAAAAGTAGTATTTTCCTCAAAAATAAGGTTTTGACAACCTGTTTACCAAAATAGCATACGTTCTTTTGACGTAAGTTTTATAAACATTTTTATTTACTCATAGGCTTTCCAACACAATTCCTCAAGTTACAAGAGTTGTACTTATTTCTCAACAACAATATTTTCTTCTAAAGCGATGTACATAATTTTTCCAAAACAGATATTTCTTTCAAAAATAGATCTCTTTTGCTCGTAGGCCTTTCAAACATCATAACACTCGGGATTAAAAACATCGGGGAAAAGTTTGGTAAAAAACAAGTCGCAAACGAGTCCGCGTCGCGCGGACTCGCGGTTGGCCGCAACTGCGGACGCACAGCGGACGCGTGCGTCCGAGCCGCGTCCGCACGTTCGGTAAATGGCGCCGAAACTGGGCGCCCATGGACGCGCAGCGGACGCGCGTCCGTGTCCGCGTCAGGCCTTTCGGCCGTGACGCCGTAACTCTGGGCGTCGATGGACGCGCGTCCAAGGTCGCGTCCACCCGAATCTGCCAGAAATTTCAGCTTGGCGCAGTCCGAAAGATTGAGCCGGTAAAGATAGTTCTCGAACTCTTTTTCACTTGAAATTTTTATGGTAGAACCCCAACTTATAGTACTTGATGTCCATAAAAAGTTTTGGTCATTTTGATCCGCGAATAAACACAGAAAATTTCATTTTTTCCCTCGGCAGTGTGCTGTCCAGAATTATTTTCTCTCTGGACCAGTTTTGGAGAAAAATTCGAAAACCATACTTATACTACTCCGATCATTATGAAATTTTATATGCAGGTTCTACACTTATAGAACTACATGTCTAAAAAAAATAGGATCAAAATACCTTACCAATTTTTCCCAATAAATCTCGGAAGTTACTGCCAGAGACTATCTTTACTATATTTTTCAATATTTTCACAAGTATAAGCCTATATGGACATAAACACAACATATACATGCATAAATTAACTATGAACATGCATACCAAAAATTACTAAACATTAAAGTGTAGTTTCTTTGAGCCAACTTGTAGATTCATAAACTTAACACATAATTTTCACATAAAATTCTTAGTCACATAATTTACTAGCATTTGATCACCTTCAAGTGACTAAACCAACTTAAGGGATTCCTTACCTTTGTAGAAACCAAAAAAAAAAAACCGTAAGAGTTGATGGTGCCTTCCTTGGAGTCCTTCACCAAAGATCCTAAAAATATCACCATAACAACAATATTTTCATGAACCTTAAGTTTAAGCTTAAGTTCTAGGAGGGATTTAACCGAACAAACCAAAGTTCTTACCTACAATAGAGCACTTTGAGTTGAAGAGATAGCTAGGGAGTTCTTGGATCACAAAGTTACAAGACTAAGATTTTCCTTCTTCTTTCTTTCCTTTGTATTTTCGAAAATGGGAGAGGGAATGGGAGAGATGAGAAAGAGATGATGTGAGTTTGGCTTGAGAATTAAGTAACAAGTGCAATATTCCCATACCTATATGACATGCCATTAATGATCCAATCCAAGTGGGGATTTTGAGTGCCACATGTCAACTCCCTATGGTGTCTCCTTGAAGATCTTAATTTATTTTGCCAGTTTGGGTTTAAATCAGATGAAAATTCGGAGGATTATAGCTTAATTCGGGAAAATCCTAACACCAAAATTATCCTAAAAATAATCCCGTCGATAATCACTAAAATTGGGAATTTTTCGGTATCTCGCGAAATATAGGTACAGAGTCCGTAACAATTTTACCCCTTACAGTCCGTTTAAAATTTCACTTGGACTAACGAGAAGTTCAGGCTTAATCGTATCATACTTAATAATCAAATTTCTAGGAAAATTCGAACTGAATATACGTCCTTAAAATTTTACGCTTCGTGACCGGTACGTAGATCGTAACTTATTAATAACTAGTCTCAAAAAAAAATTCTTTCGAACACCGAGAGACCTTCTCATAAATGTCATAGCTTAAAAATATATATTCTCGAACCTTAACTTTGTCGCAAAAACCGAGGGGTTACAATGGTCAAATAAACCACTGAACTACACACAAAACTGCAATTAGGCCATCGAACTCAAAAAGAATGCAATTGGATTCCTGAACTATATAAACTCATGCAATTAAGTACAAATTGACATGTTTTCAAAAAAAAAAAGTCCAAATTGACCTGTTTACCTACAATTGTGATGACATGGTGGTTACTAATTTTAAAATAAACTTTTTAAATAATTTTAATTAAAATAATTAAATAATAATAATAATAATAAAATTTAAAAAAACAGACGTCTCCGGCAGTTCTTCTATTTTTTTTAATTTTTTTTAATTATTAGTGCCGATTGTTATGTGTAAATTAATATCAGGCAACCTTATCTAGGAAAAATGAAAAGAATTACGTAGTAATATTTACCTAATTTTCGTTCCATTTTTAATTGATGATGTATAATATTATTATTGAAATATTTCCGTTTCATTTTTAATTTCCGTTCCTTTTTTTAATTTATCTTTAATATTGTTTATAATATGCCTTTGTTATTATGATGTAGAATGTTTTCCTTTTTTAATTAAATTGCAATGATATGATCATTTTCTTTTTCATTTTAGTTAATTATGGATATTTTTTTTTATTTACAGTCAATTATTAATATTCATTTCCTTTTATATATTCAATCAATTAGTAACATCAGATTCATTTTTAGTCGAATTTTTTTTATTTTCAATTAATTAGTCAATTAGAATAATAGATCCACTGGTATTTTTACCTAATTTCTGTTCTATTTTTAATTAATGATGTAGAATAGTATTATTTAAATATTTTCATTTTATTTTTAATTTACCTTTACTATTGTTTAAAATTTAAAATATGCCTTTACTATTCTTATGTTTTTATATATAGTATAGATTACTATTATGCTAATTATGACGTCCATGTATTATGAATAAGTATGGTAATTAAGGAGTATATATTATAATTAAAAAATAATGTATATTTTAATTTCGTTTAATTATGGACGTAATATGTGTATGTTTAATTTTCTTTAATTTTATCCGTAATATATATGTGTATGTTTAATTTTCTTTAATTATGTCCGTAATATGTGTACCATTAATTTCTTTAATTGATTAGATAAAATTATGGCAAGTATAAAAAACCGTTTAATAAAAGTATAATGTTTGAACTAATTTCTCAATGACCATAATTATTAAGATTTTATTCCAAAGTAACCATTAGCATAATTTTATATGTGTAATAATCTGTGAATTGAAATAATTTACATAATTGTATGGACGTAATAATATGTGAATTAGCATAATAATACGTGAATTGAAATAATTATCATAATTTTGTTAATCTCCTCTAATTATGGATGTAATATGTGTATTATCAATTTCGTTAACTGATTTGATAAAATTTATATTACGAACAACAATATTAATTCATTAGTTGTCATAATTTTTAAAATTTTATTCAAAAGTAATCAAATGAAATGCACGGGTAATTGACATTATCTGAAGTAAAAATATATAAAATTATCGTAAGAATGAAATCTCTATGTTTAATGACCATAATAAATTTAGATGTTAAATATAGTGTACTTACCACGGATTATTTAGATGGTAAATAGTATATGGTAATTACCTATATAGATTAGCATATTAAACAGATTAACATATGGAACAATGTTATAAAAAAGGAAGGAAGCCTTTTAGATAAAATATATTAGGAATAATATCAATTAAATAAAATATCATAGGAATTTCTCAATTCTATATTTATAATTACCTTTATAAACAGATTTAATACGAAAATTTAGTTACAAACTTATATTAAGAGTTATGGATTATTATTATTATTATAATATTATTATTATTATTATTATTAGGAAAATTATATTAAGAATTTTAGATTATTATTACTACGGAGTATTATATTATTATTATTATTATTATATTATTATTATTATATTAACATAATAGATTTTAAATCGAGTCTACAAAATTTAATATTATTATTTCATTTATTCAAGTATAGTAATCACCATTCTTTAACTAATAAGTGTGAATTAGTATTGTGCAATTAACGATAAAGATTAATAATAATTGGAATCAACAATCAATGATACAATGACCCATGTTTAGCTTCCAATGCACCATTTTTTATAAAATGAAGAATTGGAATGGTAAAACGAACAATTGGAATGAATAATTGAGGATTTATTCAAGTATAGTAACCACCATTTTTACCGAATTACATGAGCATCCGTAAATGGGGAAGATCAAGATTGCAAATTCTACAATATATAGATGAGCATCCGTAGATTGCTAGTTATTTTGTACAGTACAACTAAAAAGATGGATAGTTAAATAAGGTATTATCATTCAAAATCTTGTAATACAAAGTTACAATACAATGTTTTTCCATTAGAAATTACAAATCAAAGTAATGTGATTAAAATATATAATTATAGAAAACATTTGATTGTTCACTACAATCACTCTGAAAATTGTAATTTTACATACGTGATACGCCCATGGCAAAATTGGCCTAGCTACTTGAAACCTTATCAGCAAAAATTAAAGCATATTGAGCTGTTAAAATCAAACTAAATCACAGTACTACAAAATACTCTATGGAATGCAGACTACACCATAAGGATCTCCAACATGCAGAATGAATCAACTAAAAATTAAATCATACCGCATACCATAACAATTCTACGCGTGTTAAAGTTCGATCTTCAATTTGCACTGTCTGTCTCTTCTTCCCGTTCTATGTGAAATCATATATTGGCGGCTCTCTTATTTTCTTCTTCCACTGCCCTGTAATTGATTTTGAAAATCATAATTCTTCAATTTGCACTGTCTGTCTCTTTTTCCCGTTCTATGTGAAATCATATATTGGCGACTCTCTTATTTTCTTCTTCCACCGCCCTGTAAATATAATGGATTGTTGTTGCATCCATTATAATATCGATTATAATATCATTTTACAATATCGATTTTATGATAACTATTATTTGTTGAAGCACAAGATTGTTTTTGTTTTAATACGTTGACATTAGTCTCAGTGTTTATACTTCGATTTATGTATGTGTATGAAATATTTGTCACAGTAATAATAAGTATAATAAGAGTGAATAACGTACTGAAAATAAAATTCTGTTATAATTGGAAAAATGATGAGTTGTGATATTTTTAAAACGTTCAGGGAGCATATGTGCAATTCTAACGGCTTGTGATCTTCTGGAATTCTCCATACTCTTCGTATTTGACACTTTACATACTTCATTGAGTCTTTCAAACTACCCAAAACCCTAGACTCATCACTTTACATACTTCATTGAGTCCTTCAAATTACCCAAAACCCTAGACTCATTTCTTGCTACAGATTCCATGGCTATTCTTTCCGAGTACGAAGAGCCGGAAACTAATACGTCTACTTCTTCAGCTTCAGCTGCCGCAGCGAAGCCGTTTAAGGCCTCTCTTGATCCAGCTAACCCGCTTGGATTTCTCGAGGCGGCGTTGGAGTTCCTGGCGCGCGAGTCTGATTTATTCAACAGCGATTCGTTGATCAACGATGTGAATGCGGTGGTTCGGATGGTCAAGGACAAGGTCGACACCGAGGAGCGAAAGCGGAAGGAGAAAGAGAAGGCGGCGAATGGGAACACTGAGAAGAAGATGAAGGAAACGCCGATTGCCGCCGTCGCCGCACCTGCTGTTCCTGTGAAGGAGGTGGAAGCTGAGGGTGAGAAGACTACCGGAACTACGGAGGATGAAAAGAAAGGACCTCGAGGTATTGGTTCTTTACTATTACTTTTTTTTTTTTAAATTTATTTCTATTGGTCTTCTTTTAATTTTATTAAATATATGAACGTCTTTTGCACCATTGTTGTATTTGGATCTTTATCCCTAACTTCGTGAATATATGGTTTGAATAATGCAATGCCATCTGTGCCGCGTGGTTTGTGCATTGCATAGAAGAAAACAAACTTTGCTGTGTGTTTAGTGAAGTGTATATCTGCTTGTGTTTGTGATGTTTTTATGGATCATAGTTTTATAATGGAAGTTTCATTACATTGTGTCCTAGATTAAATGGAGATGTAGGAACAAAGAGAATGAAATTATTAGGTGGGCATGAGATGAATAGATAGCTTTAGAGTCTCAAGTTTAATTATGGAGGTGGGATTGATTGATTTAATACTTGATTTTCTGGACTGGGGGCACACATTGTGGCACCCCAGGTATGGTTAGGATAGGTGAATCCATGTGTTCCTGCCACTCTCTTGTTTCCTGTTTATCTCAAAAAGGGCATAGGTGTTAGACTCTATAAGATGTCTTAGATTGATTCTCATCCCTTTGTAAAAATGAAAATGGAACTAGAAGGATAGAGAGTTAGCTGCTATGCAAGTTCTGATGTGTAGTTTTAAGTGAATGAAGATTACTATTCGGTTATGATTAATTGCTGATGTATGATGAATTTACGTTTGTGTAATTGCTGAAGAGATTGTTTTATACTTTCTATTAAATAAAAGGTCAAATGGATACTGCAATACTGCATCCATGATTATCTCCTATAAATGCATTGCTGTTTCCAGAATTCTCTAGTGGGGAAACCTTAATGCTTGAATGCTAAAATTTGACTGTTAATGTAAGTCTGAAATATGTTTTGATGTCAAGATATCACCTATCAAAAGATTTAGTGCACTTTAGGTTCATTGACTATAATGGTATCTCCACATTTATTTACATCAATTATGAATTTGGTCTTTTGACTTCGGTCACTGCTTCAATGAGTTTTCTTGTTTTATAAATGTTGGTTGTTTCTCTGGTTGTATTTCAACTTTTCAACCCTCAAATGCATTGTTCTCCTGTCCTTAACTGAAGTTGTATACTAATACCTTCCTGTTATGCTTTCCATTTGATATGTCTACAGCTCCTAACAAAGGAAATGGCCTTGATATGGATAATTACTCTTGGGTTCAAAGCCTTCAGGAGGTCACTATCACTATTCCTGTACCTCCTGGAACAAAGGCTAGGTTTATCGAATGTGATATAAAAAAGAACCATCTTAAAGTTGGACTTAAGGGTCAGCCACCAGTAATTGATGTAAGTAATCCAACTGTTTTCAGTTATTACAGTTGTGCCCTTGAAACTAATTGTTTGGTTAAGTTCAACAAATTCCGCTTTGCAGTTTTAATATTTGTTCACTTTTATTTACAGGCTGAACTCTACAAGCCTGTCAAGGTTGATGATAGCTTCTGGAGCCTGGGTAAGTCTTGGCAATAGTGGGCATAACTACTTGAAATGTGTAAAATTTTTGTCAACTATTTTAAATCAAAACACTATACTATAGTTGTGTGCCTTCTTCTAAATCATGTGTGCCTTCTTCTAAATCATATGGCGACAACTCATTGCATATTGCTCATGTTTTTGCAGAGGACCAAAAATCCATCTCTTTGCTCCTAACCAAGAGTGATCAAATGGAATGGTGGAAATTTTTGGTGAAGGGTGAGCCTGAAATTGATACCCAGAAGGTAGAACCAGAAAACAGTAAACTATCAGATCTAGACCCTGAGACAAGGTCAACAGTGGAAAAAATGATGGTAAGATTTTCAATTCTCATCTGTCCTGTTCTATTGTTCTTGCACACAATACATTTAATTTGCTAAATCAAACACATGGAGTTTCTGCTATGTAAAGGTCTCTGATGGGACCAGAGCTAGGTCATAAGGGTTAGACATTTGCACACAGGAGAAATGCACATACAATATGTTTCATTTGCTAAATCAAACTCATGAAGTTTGTGCTATGCAAGCAAGTAAATGTCTCTGATGGATCCAGAGCTAGGTCATAAGGGATAGAGTGGGAAGATGTGGTTTGAATAAATGTACCTATTGGTAAAGTAGTTTTTTTTTTTTTTTTTTTCAAAATTTTTATAAATGCGAACAGATAATGGAGAAGGTTTAAAGGCCTTAAAGAAAACTACATTGCTTTGTGTTTGCATGCAAAAATGGGCATGCTAATGACAAATGAAGAAACATTGCATTGGATTGAATGTAAAATGTGTTTTCCATTAGTAAATGTGAGTCATGATATATGTTCATTAGTTTCAAAAAATAAGATAGGAATAATAAGTAAACTAGACTTTGTAGACTACAGACTTAAAGAGGAAGAAGTAATATTCAAGTAGGACTGATTGTTATGACTACTGTATTATATGTAGCTTCTCACTTTGCTTAATTACACAATGTCAGCGACATGTGTCATAAATGTATTGGATTATTATTATTATTATTTTTAAATTATGTGGACTTTTCATAAACTTATTGTTGGGTTAACTAATTCACATTTACACAATTTAAATAAAATGTGTTTTTTTTAGTATAAACTTATAAATAAATTATAATGCCACACCTGGGAGTGAATATTATGTAGTTTTCTAATTGAATATACTTAAGTTGATTATCTTACATTCTTTATAATTTAGGAGTATGCTGATTAATTGCCTATGCTTTGAATTGTTTTGTGATTCCTTTGTTGCTTGATTAGTTAACTAGGAACTTGGTTTTTTTTAATGTATGAAATTGCTTTTGTTCAGTTTGATCAGCGACAGAAATCCATGGGTCTCCCTTCAAGTGACGAAATGCAGAAACAAGATATCCTGAAGAAATTCATGGCTGAGGTGGGAACATAACACTCTTTTATATAATATTTATTTGTGTTAGAGGGTGCTCAACTGGAATTTATTGACCTTGGTTTACTCTGAACCTTGCAGCACCCAGAAATGGACTTTTCCAAGGCCAAGTTTAGCTGAGTGCAAGTGTGCTTATGTTGGTTATGGTGGTGGTGCCTAGCAGTATTCATCAGCGGGGAGAATATAGATAATGTTTTTTTTCTTTTTTGGCTAAAACCATTTTCCTTCACTGTGGATATGTTTTTTTTCTTTGAGTTCCGTAGTGCATATGCTCAATTTGTTTGTTGACATTTCATCCGGTGGGAATTTTGAACTGCTGATATGTTTAGCGGAATATATTGCATGACAAAGGTAATACTCAATTTGTGGAGCCTGACATCTTCATCTTTAACTGGGTTTTGTGCCCTGATGTTTACATTGCAGTGAAGTGTTGGGACCAAAACTCGCTATTGGTCTTTAATTGTGATGTATATTTTTGTTTTGAATGTATGGTCGATAGTTGCTTCTCCGGTGCAAAAACTCCGGAGGAATCTACGGCTATTTGGGTAAACAAACAAAGTCACAACACGTGACCGGTGTTGTTTTCACACTTACCTCTCCCTAAAAAGTAGAATGAGTTTGACATACATACTTGTCAGTTCAATTTCTGTGGAGGTGTGTGTTGCCACTTTCATAACAACTCTCAGCTTCTTTACCATCTGCCACGGAGTACTATTTACAAAAAGTAAGAAATTTTTCAAATGTTTCTTCATCGGAATTGTATTTAAGTGGGTTTGGTTGATTGGTCTAGTAGACAATATTTGAAACTTAGGTTTGATCTTGTTTATTACTCCGTATAAGTTATTGTGATTTACACTCTCACGATGTGAGGAGCATTTGAGATTGGAAGATAAGAATTAACCTTTTATTTTCGGAGCAAGACATTTTTAGTTGCAATATTTTAGTATTTCCATATAATGTGTGTGTGTAATGTACAGAGGAGAGGAAGAGAGTGTTAATTAAATAAAGGTAGCGATTTTTCTAAAATAATAAGGGTAAAGTGAGAAATTAAAAGATTTAATTTTCAAATGTTATATTGTATCAGAACTGGTAACTCATTGGTAGCTACCTAACGTCAAGAAATACAATATTTTAAAATGAAAAATTGTGAAATAAAGGTGTTACCATATGGAAAATAGATGGTATTGTTTGGTAAATGGTGGATATGTCATTTTTGGTAAAAGTCATGTTTGGTAATTCAGTGGTTTGGACCAGCGATTTGAAGCAAACTGTTGAAAATGTAAATGTTGCATAGCAGTGTCTGCATTCAATGTTTATAGCAGCGATAGGAAGGATTTTCTTTCCCCAAAACGCCATATATATATGTTTTTTTTTTTTGGCTCCTTACGCTTGCCTTTATGTTTTCTTTTAATAAATAATTTTTAAATTTCCTGTATTAAATAATAATAATAATAATAATAATAATAATAATGTTATTATTATTATTATTATTATTATTATTATTATTATTATTATTATGTATGTCTTTATAAGTCATTTTACATGTTAATTACTAATCTTAACAGTTAATTTTATTAAACATTTTTTTTTATGAATCCGTTGGTCAAACTTCTGAAGACAATTCGCAATTCACTAACCGTGCCGAACAAGGCGTACATAATCATCGATGAGGCTGACAAGGCCTAGCTAATCATCGACGAGGCAGCCAAATGGGAACTCTCGAGAAATCCTGAATTCTATGAACTGAACATACCAAATATTGAAAATGAGTTAAGAGATTATTTACTGTATTTGATTAGTACATAGCAACAACGTTGCCCTAGGAGTGGTCCAACAGCTTCTGAAGTGAAATGAAAAGGAATTAGAATTTGTCTGAGCATTAAAATGATAAATAATAAGAATAAAAGACCGGCATAGCCCGTAAAAGTCTTGTTCTAAATTATTGGCCTTTTTTTAAAATATAATAAACTTAATGTCTTGTACTGTACTCACTTCACTTGGACAAGGATTTGAGAAGCATAAGCATTCACCACACACATCCCAAGTAGTCTGTCTTTTCTTGCCATCTTTGTACTATGGACCATGATTTACAGGGGGACCATGTGCATATGCGTGTTTTATGTTATGAGTTTTTATGTTTTGTATTATGAAATTTTATACTTTAAAAGTATAAATTATGTACCTGAAACAAGTTAGTAATTGTGTCTTATGTTATAAATTTTCATGTCTTATGTTTTGAAATTTTGTACCTACACAAGTTATGTACTTAAATCAAATTTAAAAAATAAGTAAATATATAATATGTGTATGTGCCTTGTATTGTGATTTTTTGTGTTTTGTGTTATGAAATTTTGTATCTTACGAATATGAATTCTGTACTTTGTCTTTTCGATGTAGGGTCATTAATAGTATATGGAACCTGGTCCATTGCCCTTTTCTTAGTGGTCCTAATACAACACTGTCACTTATGCTATGATTCTCTAAAATGTTACATAACAATTTTAAGTAGGAATTTCATCCAAATAAATTAATTGACTCAAATCTATTTACAACCCAAATAATTTTTTTAAAAAAAAAAAAAAAAAGCTAAATCCCACTTTTAATCATTGACCATTGGGTGGGGTGGGAAGTATACTCCTCACCCCTGTCCCTGCAACCCCACCCCGCTCACATCCCCGTCCCTATTGAGGAATAGAAACTTTTATATGTAGAACAAATCCATTGTGAGACAAAGGCAAAGCCTTCCTAACTTCATTTTTCCCAACTCAAACATGTTCATTTTGAAAATCAATTTTCATTCATCAATTATCTTTTGGGTGCATTATATATATATATATATATATATATATATATATATATATATATATATATATATATTGAATTAAAGCTCTTATTTAGGAGAATTCGAATTCCCTTTGACCCAATCCAAATTGAAAGTATACTCCACTCAAAATTATGTCAGGAAATGGTCATTTTACATGTAAAAAATAGTTAATTTTTCAACGTCTCCCCATCTTCGTCCCCACTAGGAATTTTTGAGGAAAGGAAATTCTTGCCCGCGATCAACTATATAGTCAAACTAGTAGCTAGTTTAGTATACTTTTTATTATTGAGCAAATACCAATTTTGGTCCTACGACTATACATATATATATTGAATTAAAGCTCTTATTTAGGGGAATTCGAATTCCCTTTGACCCAATCCAAATTGAAAGTATACTCCACTCAAAATTATGTCAAGAAATGGTCATTTAACATGTAAAAAATAGTTAATTTTCCAACGTCTCCCCATCTTCGTCCCCACTAAGAATTTTTGAGGAAAGGAAATTCTTGCCCCTGATCAACTATATAGTTAAACTAGTAGCTAGTTTAGTATACTTTTTTATTATTGAGCAAATACCAATTTTGGTCCTACGACTATTAGCAAAATGATAATTTTGATTCACATGTTTAATTTCTACTATTTTTGGTCCCACGACTATTGTTTTAGACTTTTAGTACCAATTTTCATCTACAACTATTGTTTTAGTGCCAAAATTTATCGCGTCGGTCACCATCCGTTTTAAATGTGCACAAATCTAAAACTATTAAGGTTCTTTTTGTCCTTTGAGGTATAAATATACTCCGTAATTTAATAATAGTTATTACCCAAACAACACCGTTGGGTGACGAATTGAAGTACAAGTATAGATTTTTATTGATTATTGTTGGCAGGCTGTAAAGAAAAATGGACCACCCTATACTAGTTGGGTGTGTTGAAATATTAATTTTGAGAGCAGTAGGGTGGTCCATTTATTTTTATTGATGATCGCTATAATCATATGCTAAGAGTGAAGTGTTCTGAAACTTCTGACATTTTAGTCCGGCTACTACCTCCTCCAGTACTTCTTGGCTGCACAAGTTGTGACCACATATATATACACAAGACTATGACAATATGAAGATGCTGCAATTCTGAATTTCTTTTTTTCTTTTTTTTTTTTTTGAAATAATTCTGAATTTCTTTTGTACTGGTTGAAGAAGGCCTGAAATTAGAGGATGTGAATCAGTGAATGTGAGTTGAGGATCATGTAAGATGAAACGGTGGGCTAAAAGCCCATATGATTGGGCCAATGACCAAATTCACAAAGTTCTCTTACACACACATATAGATGACAACATTTTCTCGTGAGATATNCGCCGTTTAATTGCTGGGTATAACAGTGCTGTTAGTGGCACCGTTATCCCCAGCCAATCAAATTTTTTTTTTTTTTAAATATATAAGCCAAATAAGTCTTCTCAAGCAAGTTACGTCTGCGTTTCTTCGCCATTTCAACAACGATTCCGTTCATCTGCAAAGAGCATTTCGCCGTCGTTTTCCCGACATAATCGCATCGCCGACGCTCACTATAGCACTCGTTCGCCGGAAGTTTTTGCAACAACACTAAGCAGCAGTCTTCATACTATCATTGAAGCATTTTGAAAACAGGTATTTCTTCACATTTTTATATTATGGGATTTTAGTTCAAAAATTTTACGTTTTATTCAATATTTTGTGATTCTAAGTAGTTTAATGAGTTTCTGTGGAGTAGATTTCTATTGTATGTAACATACAATGTTAATAGTTTAATCTTTGTGAATGTGAGATTATAATTTTGTGACCTAGAGTTTAATCTCTGTGAATGTGATGTTTTCAAACTGTGAATATGGAGAATATGAAGCGTGAAAATAGAGTTTTGAATGTCTAAATGCATAACATTGATAAATATAATTACAAAACATATTGCCCTTGAAATGTGTGAATGTGGAGTGTTGAAACTGTGAATATAGAGTACTGCTTCTGTGAATGTAGTGATTTGAGTGTGTGAATGCATAACAGTGTTGATATAAGTACTAAACATATTGCCCCTTAAATGTGTGAATCTAGAGTTTTCAAAATGTGAATACACAGTATATGGTATGTGAATCTAGTGTTACGAATGTGTGAATGTAGAAGAGATAATAATCCTATTACTGAACAATTATCACTGAAATGTATGAATGTGTTGTTTTCTAACTGTGAATATAGAGTATATTAACTATGAATATAGAGTTTTGAATGTGTGAATGCATAACAGTGTTGATATAATTAATAAACATATAACCCTGTGGTGTTTCTAGATTGTGAATATGTAGTATAGCTTATGTGAATATATAGTTTTCAATGTGTGAATCTATAGCCCTGTGGTGTTCTGTTTTTATTATTAAACTATTCAGTGGTACAATTGGCAGCAATGGAGAAAACAAATCCTAGCCGTGTGAACAAAGAGGCAAGGAAGACAAGAGCTATACTTTCCTCTCAAGCTGCAGAGGCAGAAAGTTCAGACTCGTCTATCCAAGCCGAAGTAAGAACAAAACAGTGTAATGATAGGCCATCTGCCGCTGAAAAACAAACAGGAAAGAGGAAATCAGTGGAACAAGGGGAAGGTAGTCGGGCTGAAAGAGCAGCAAAGAGAAAAACTACAAGAAAAAATCCATGCACAGATGAGGATGAAACTGTAGAGAAACAACAAAAAACGTGGAATACAAGAATGAGCCCGAAGATTGTGGCTGAGTTTGTTCAAGAGCTGACTGATGAACAGAAAAGGGCTGTGGAGGAGATCGGATTTGGAGGGATATTACACCTCCAACTAACAAAGAGTGAAGGCCCTCTAATGAAGTACTTGATTAGGCAGTTTGATGTTTATCGCTCTGCAATCCGACTTGAAGGGGGTGAATTGCTGCTTATAGAAGAGGATGATGTTCAAAGAACATTGGGGATCCCACAAGGGAGCAACGTGATTGAGGAGGCAACAAGATTTGAGCATATGGCAGAAGATGGTGATAGTGCAGCGTATGCCAACCTTGTGGCCTTATGGAGGGAGCGATGGGGAATTGATGGTAAATCCCCAATCACAACATCAATGCCGGGGCAGATTCTGAAAAGAGGAGACCATGGAGATATGTTTAAACGCGACTTTGTCCTATTTATAGTATCGGCAATGCTGTGTGGCCACCAAGATAGGTGTTGCAACTTTAGGATTTTAAAATCCTTGATAGACCTTGACCAGATCAAGACCTACAATTGGTGTGCCTATACACACAAGTCTATGGTCGACTCCATTCAATCTTTTCAGAAGAATGACAAGCAATTCTTCACTGGACTCGTTGCATTCATCCTAGTAAGTTCACTTTATTTTGAATTTTCATTACTATTTTTATAAAATAATGACTTATTTGTTTGTGAATATAATGTATTGAAGCTGTGAATATATGGACATGAATGTGTGAATCTATAACAGATAGTAATATAATTACTGATATCTATGAATATATACTTGTCAGATTGTGAATATATAGTATTGAAGGTGNCACCTGGGTCCTTAAACGACGCCGTTTAATTGCTGGGTATAACAGTGCTGTTAGTGGCACCGTTATCCCCAGCCAATCAAATTTTTTTTTTTTTTAAATATATAAGCCAAATAAGTCTTCTCAAGCAAGTTACGTCTGCGTTTCTTCGCCATTTCAACAACGATTCCGTTCATCTGCAAAGAGCATTTCGCCGTCGTTTTCCCGACATAATCGCATCGCCGACGCTCACTATAGCACTCGTTCGCCGGAAGTTTTTGCAACAACACTAAGCAGCAGTCTTCATACTATCATTGAAGCATTTTGAAAACAGGTATTTCTTCACATTTTTATATTATGGGATTTTAGTTCAAAAATTTTACGTTTTATTCAATATTTTGTGATTCTAAGTAGTTTAATGAGTTTCTGTGGAGTAGATTTCTATTGTATGTAACATACAATGTTAATAGTTTAATCTTTGTGAATGTGAGATTATAATTTTGTGACCTAGAGTTTAATCTCTGTGAATGTGATGTTTTCAAACTGTGAATATGGAGAATATGAAGCGTGAAAATAGAGTTTTGAATGTCTAAATGCATAACATTGATAAATATAATTACAAAACATATTGCCCTTGAAATGTGTGAATGTGGAGTGTTGAAACTGTGAATATAGAGTACTGCTTCTGTGAATGTAGTGATTTGAGTGTGTGAATGCATAACAGTGTTGATATAAGTACTAAACATATTGCCCCTTAAATGTGTGAATCTAGAGTTTTCAAAATGTGAATACACAGTATATGGTATGTGAATCTAGTGTTACGAATGTGTGAATGTAGAAGAGATAATAATCCTATTACTGAACAATTATCACTGAAATGTATGAATGTGTTGTTTTCTAACTGTGAATATAGAGTATATTAACTATGAATATAGAGTTTTGAATGTGTGAATGCATAACAGTGTTGATATAATTAATAAACATATAACCCTGTGGTGTTTCTAGATTGTGAATATGTAGTATAGCTTATGTGAATATATAGTTTTCAATGTGTGAATCTATAGCCCTGTGGTGTTCTGTTTTTATTATTAAACTATTCAGTGGTACAATTGGCAGCAATGGAGAAAACAAATCCTAGCCGTGTGAACAAAGAGGCAAGGAAGACAAGAGCTATACTTTCCTCTCAAGCTGCAGAGGCAGAAAGTTCAGACTCGTCTATCCAAGCCGAAGTAAGAACAAAACAGTGTAATGATAGGCCATCTGCCGCTGAAAAACAAACAGGAAAGAGGAAATCAGTGGAACAAGGGGAAGGTAGTCGGGCTGAAAGAGCAGCAAAGAGAAAAACTACAAGAAAAAATCCATGCACAGATGAGGATGAAACTGTAGAGAAACAACAAAAAACGTGGAATACAAGAATGAGCCCGAAGATTGTGGCTGAGTTTGTTCAAGAGCTGACTGATGAACAGAAAAGGGCTGTGGAGGAGATCGGATTTGGAGGGATATTACACCTCCAACTAACAAAGAGTGAAGGCCCTCTAATGAAGTACTTGATTAGGCAGTTTGATGTTTATCGCTCTGCAATCCGACTTGAAGGGGGTGAATTGCTGCTTATAGAAGAGGATGATGTTCAAAGAACATTGGGGATCCCACAAGGGAGCAACGTGATTGAGGAGGCAACAAGATTTGAGCATATGGCAGAAGATGGTGATAGTGCAGCGTATGCCAACCTTGTGGCCTTATGGAGGGAGCGATGGGGAATTGATGGTAAATCCCCAATCACAACATCAATGCCGGGGCAGATTCTGAAAAGAGGAGACCATGGAGATATGTTTAAACGCGACTTTGTCCTATTTATAGTATCGGCAATGCTGTGTGGCCACCAAGATAGGTGTTGCAACTTTAGGATTTTAAAATCCTTGATAGACCTTGACCAGATCAAGACCTACAATTGGTGTGCCTATACACACAAGTCTATGGTCGACTCCATTCAATCTTTTCAGAAGAATGACAAGCAATTCTTCACTGGACTCGTTGCATTCATCCTAGTAAGTTCACTTTATTTTGAATTTTCATTACTATTTTTATAAAATAATGACTTATTTGTTTGTGAATATAATGTATTGAAGCTGTGAATATATGGACATGAATGTGTGAATCTATAACAGATAGTAATATAATTACTGATATCTATGAATATATACTTGTCAGATTGTGAATATATAGTATTGAAGGTGTGAATATATTGACATGAATGTGTGAATCTAGAACAGATACTACTGTAATTGTTGAAATATGTGAACAAGTATCACTGAAATGTGTGAATATGAACCTTTCAAACTGTGAATATAATGTATTGAAGCTGTGAATATATGGACATGAATGTGTGAATCTATAACAGATAGTAATATAATTACTGATATCTATGAATATATACTTGTCAGATTGTGAATATATAGTATTGAAGGTGTGAATATATTGACATGAATGTGTGAATCTAGAACAGATACTACTGTAATTGTTGAAATATGTGAACAAGTATCACTGAAATGTGTGAATATGAACCTTTCAAACTGTGAATATAATGTATTGAAGCTGTGAATATATGGACATGAATGTGTGAATCTATAACAGATACTAATATAATTACTGATATCTATGAATATATACTTGTCAGATTGTGAATATATAGTATTGAAGGTGTGAATATATTGACATGAATGTGTGAATCTAGAACAGATACGTAATTGTTGAAATATGTGAACAAGTATCACTGAAATGTGTGAATATGAACTTTTCAAACTGTGAATATAATGTATTGAAGTTGTGAATATATAGACATGAATGTGTGAATCTATAACAGATAGTAATAGTGTATTGAATATGTGAATATACTGTACTGAGTCTGTGAATATATGGACATGAATGTGTGAATATGGGCTTTTCAAACTGTGAATAACCTTCAATTCTAACTCCCTGTCTTGTGCAGCTTGTGTACTTTGACCGAGTACAGTTCAAGGGGATGAGAGTGAATAGAACATACCCAACCATTGTTGGGTGGAGTGCTGAACTTGCTAGAAAAAGGGTTAAAGAAGAAAACAAAGCAGGGTCATTTGGAAGGGGGACAGTGCTCCCTAGAATATCAAAACCTACTGATATTGCTGCTGCCACCTCCAGGCAGAATGATCAACCTCCTGTTGCTGCATTGAATATCCCATCATCAAGCGTAGATAAGGTGGCAGGGATCCTACAAAAGTTGGCTTCGACAGTAGGAGAGTTTGGTGAGGCTATGGCTGAAATTGGAAAGCAAGGAGCACCCGTAAATGTGATGAGGAAGACATTTTCGGGCTTATCTAACATGCTAAATGTTGCCAGCACCATAGAAGCCACTGCAACCCCAACATCCTCCCAGCTGGACGACATCTTCTTTGGTAGTGAAAGCTTCACTACGGCTGTGGATGCCCTTGTCGAGGCCTTTGAAAAGACAAGGAAACAAATGGATCCTAATGCCCCTTCTTTTGACTTGGGGCTATCTCAAGCAACACAGCCATCAGACCAATTAGATGCTCCGACCTTTGATTTGGGGCTGAGTCCATCACCACCACCAGCACAGCAACAGGAGGGGGATTTAGGGGTGACTCCACCACCACAACCAGCACAGCAGCAAGGGAGTGATTTGGGGCTGACTCCACCACCACCACCAGCACAGCAGCAACAGAAGGACAAGGAGCAGCAACAAGAAAAGGAGAAAGAGAAGGAGAAAGAGCAAGAGATAGAGGATGCTGCGGGGGAACCGGGGATTGATGCCCTGGTGGATAGAATTGCAGGGGAAGCCACTAAAGATGCAACTTTTTCAACCCCTGGTGTGACTAGAGTTCCTTTTCAAAGGGCTGATTCCCCTGTTGATGAATTTGATAGGTAATGGAATACTTTTACTTAGCAGACTCTAGAACTTAGACTACAAAGAATGATCTTAGTACTATGTTTTTGTCAATCTATAGAATGACTGTAAAGTTAGCAATGAAGCCCTAAAATGTTATGAATGTGGACTATAAAAAATGTGAATGTTTAGTATGCAATATATGAATATAAAATTATAAAGCTGTGAATCTGTGACAGAGGTGACCTACTTATAGTGAATCTGAAGTCCTAAGATGTGTGAATATGGTGTTTAGGAACTGTGAATATGGAATATATAAACTGTGAATATACAACATTAAAGCTGTGAATCTGTAAAACAAAGGGAATCAGTTAACAAATTGTGAATATAGACCTCACAGACTGTGAACATATAGATAACAAGGTGTGAATATAAGGATCTATATTTGGTAAACATAAGCTTCTGTTTTTTGTTGACTAAATACTTCTATTATGTGAACACAGTGCATTAGCAGAGAGTGAATCTGATGTCGAGGATGTCATTACTAGAAAGAGGCCTCAACGAAAGTTCAAGAACATCCCCCTAAACCTACGGTCTCCATTCTGGAATGAACATGGGATGAAAATCAGAAATGCCACTGTCCCAGATAAACTCCTCTCGAACTATGCATTTGTAGAAGTTTCTGAGGAACATCCTAAAGAGTATGTTCCATCTAAATATTTATTAATTACTTACATTACTGTGATTGGGTAAGTTTTCTATTTTTTTTAATTTTAATTCTTTTTCTGTGCCTTTTGTAGTGAATTACTTTTCAGCTTTGGTGACATTGAGATCACTAGGGATCACTTCATCTCGCTCAGTGTTGGCCAAGTTGAAAATATCTTCTTAGATGTATGGGCATTGAGGCTCTCAATGCTTGACAAAGAGCGTGCACCCGGGCAACCGAAGAGGGTGTTTTTCAGCACAATTGCCTATGTAAGTCCATATATTCATGTCCATATATTCACAGCTTCAATACTATATATTCACAATCTGACAAGTATATATTCATAGATATCAGTAATTATATTACTATCTGTTCTACATTCACAAATTCATGTCCATATATTCACAGCTTCAATACTATATATTCACAATCTGACAAGTATATATTCATAGATATCAGTAATTATATTACTATCTGTTCTACATTCACAAATTCATGTCCATATATTCACAGCTTCAATACATTATATTCACAGTTTGAAAGGTTCATATTCACACATTTCAGTGATACTTGTTCACATATTTCAACAATTACAGTAGTATCTGTTCTAGATTCACACATTCATGTCAATATATTCACACCTTCAATACTATCTATTCACAATCTGACAAGTATATATTCATAGATATCAGTAATTATATTAGTATCTGTTATAGATTCACACATTCATGTCCATATATTCACAGCTTCAATACTATATATTCACAATCTGACAAGTATATATTCATAGATATCAGTAATTATATTAGTATCTGTTATAGATTCACACATCCATGTCTATATATTCACAACTTCAATACATTATATTCACAGTTTGAAAGGTTCATATTCACACATTTCAGTGATACTTGTTCACATATTTCAACAATTACAGTAGTATCTGTTCTAGATTCACACATTCATGTCAATATATTCACACCTTCAATACTATATATTCACAATCTGACAAGTATATATTCATAGATTTCAGTGATTATATTACTATCTGTTATAGATTCACACATCCATGTCTATATATTCACAAATTCAATACATTTTATTCACAGTTTGAAAAGTTCATATTCACACATTTCAGTGATACTTGTTCACATATTTCAATAATTACAGTAGTATCTGTTCTAGATTCACACATTCATGTCCATATATTCACAGCTTCAATACTATATATTCACAATCTGACAAGTATATATTCATAGACTTCAGTGATTATATTACTATATGTTATAGATTCACACATCCATGTCTATATATTCACAACTTCTATACATTATATTCACAGTTTGAGAACTTTGTTTTTTTTTCTTTTTTTTTTTTATCTTAGTTACAACTAGATCCCATCCACGAATGGATGAAATGTCTCCCGGTGGAAAAAAAGAAACAAAACTTCTATGAGCGGATGACATATGAAATTGAGCGCCTACAAAATTTGGACATAAATGATGCGGACCTGGTGAGTTTATCAACAACACTCAGTTTTATCTAGTCACATTCAAGACATTAATGACACTGTTTTTATTTTTCCTTTTTTGAACTTAGATATTCTTTCCAGTGCTTCGTCACGAGCACTATTTTCTCATTTGCATCAATGTTAAAGCCTCAAAACTTGAAATAATTGACAACAAGTCCTTAGTTCGTGGTGTTACCATGAAGGACAAGTATGGAGATTGCCCAACCCTCTTGGTAAGTTGATCACCAACTTGAGCTCCTTTTCAGTTGCTACATGTATGTGAATGTGTACTTTTCAAACCGTGAATATATCGTATATAAAGTGTGAATATAGAGTTATCAAAGTGTGAATGTATAGCAGATGTAATATAATCACTGAAAATCTAACACTGAAATGTGTGAATGTGGTATTTTCAATCTGTGAATGTAGAATAGATAATCTGTGAATATACTGTTATGAATGTGTGAATGTGTAACAGTGGTAGACTTAAATATTTATGTCCAGGTTACAACTTTAAAAGAATACCTAGCACTGGGGTCATCTGCCCTATTCTGGAAGGTGGATGAGCTAACCATAGAGGTTGTAGACATGAGTTGGAAAGAATCGAAAAATTATATTGATTGTGGACTATTTGTAATGAGGCATATGGAAACATATAAAGGGACATTGAATAAATGGAACCCGGGATTCAAAAAGAAAGCAAACTTAAATGTAAGTACACAAATACTGGCTTTGAATAATTTCTTATCTTTTTTTTTTTTTTGCTAGCATTGCAATAAAGTATTTATTTGATCTTGTATATTTGTAGGAAAACTTCTTAATTGGATTGAGGGCCAGGTCGCCGCAACAATCATAAGGTGGCGTGCCAACATATTGAAAAACATTGTGATCAAGAAAACCAAACTCTTGTACAACAAGAAATGAACAGCTTGTACTCAAATGTGAATATACAATAGTTCCTTGAATTCCTGTAGAACTATGTTGTAATCCTTTTTTCTACAAGTTTTAATTTTGTTACATATTCACACCCCCATAGCTTTATATTCATAATTTCAAAACACCACATTCACACTTCTCTAACTATAAAATTGACCATTGACCATAATAATCTTAACTCTGTTAACCAAATTCACAACTTAATAAATCCAAAATCACAATTTCAATAATTATATTACTATCTGTTCTACATTCACACGTTCATGTCTTTATATTCACAGCCTCAATACTCTATATTCACAGTCTGAAAAGTGCTCATTCATACATTTCAGAAATTATGTTACTATCTGGTTTAGATTCACACACTCGTCTCTCTATATTCACAACTTCAATTCTCTATATTCACAGTTTGAACAGTCATATATTCACACATTTTAGTGACACTTGTTCAGTAATTATATTACTATATGTTCAACATTCACACTTTCGTTTCTATATATTCACATATTCTATACACTATATTCACACATTGAAAACTACACATTCACACATTTCAGTGATTATATTACTATCTGTTCTACATTTCAGTTTTAAAACTAAACATTCACAACTTAATAACTCTAAATTCACAATTTCAACACTCCACAAGCATCACTGAAATGTACTAATTAATAACTCCAAAGAAATTTTATAACTAAATGTTCACAAATACAAAAAAATATTGTCATCTCTTATTAACATGAACTAATTCAGAACTCCCAGAACTTGGATGTACAAGATATCCATCCCCAGCAATCTCAGATAAACTTCCCGACAAAATAGATTGAACAACACCCTTTGTAATTGAAGCAACCTTGTTTGCAGAACTCTTTCGCCCCCTAGCTACAACAGACTTCTTTTCAATAATACTACTTCGCCTCTTATTACGCTCACCTTTCAATCTCCGGCTTGATGGATCTTGTACAATACCACTTGAAGATGGGACATCAGACTCTTCAATATGAACATAACCAACCTCGGTTTCAACACTTTTCTTTGCACTTTGAAAAGCTTCTTCACAACGCTGTCTAGCTGCACTATTGTCTTGACAAGAAACAATTAGTCTTTGAAACTTCCTGGTCATCTCAACAACCCAAATTGAAGGAGCAACACCAACATTAGAAGACAAAGAACCCATATCAACAGCCTTGCCTTCAACAACTTTCTTTGTCCACCTTTTCAGAATGTATTTATCGGGAATAGAACAAATGCAGTGTACATTCATAATGCGTAAACAATGGCAGCACAAAATTCCTAATTCAGAAAACAACTTACAACTGCAAGAAATATCCAAATTGGTAGGCTTAAAACTAACTTCATGCCTTATAATGTCTTTATCAGGATGCCAAACATGATACTTCAAATGACAGCCATCGTCGAAAACACTATCTTGATGACAAGCAACACCTTTCAAGAATTGTTCCTCAAACATATAATATATTTCAATGGTATATACCTCTCTAGCATGTGAAAGAAGTTTCACATCATCCATAATCATATTGGGCATGCCTTGAGCACATCGAAAATCCTCACCATTTTCCTTACTTCTCCATTCAGAAACAACGCTCACAAACGATGAGTAGAAATCACAAAGCCCTGCTGTCTTTGTTAGCTTCCTAGAAATTGAATGGTTTGTGGTCTCACTCCTTTGTGAGGATAAAATGCCACCAGAAAAGTAATCCTTGTTAAATGCCGGGCACCATTTTTCCCTACAATCGTACAATTTTTCTAACCACGGATTCTTATGACACTTATAGTCAATCACCATCCTGAAAATCATAAAATCACAAAAGGAAAAAATATACACAATTTTAGAAACTATATTCACAATCTGATAACTCTATATTCACAGATACACTCCTCTACATTCACAGTTTTTAAGATCTCTGAACTCAAGTCTGATAAACATTCACACATTCATAACTCTACATTCACAAACCCTATACTATATTCACACATTCATAACTCTACATTCACAAACCCTATACTATACATTCACAGTTTCAAACGTACATTCACAAACCCTATACTATACATTCACAGTTTCAAACGTACACATTCACACATTTCACTATACATTCACAGTTTCAAACGTACACATTCACACATTTCAATGATACTTGTTCAGTAATTATATTACTATATGTTCTACACTCACACATTTAGTACTCTAGATTCACAGCTTCTATACTGTATATTCACAAATCAATAAGTCATTATTTTACAAAAATAGTATTGAAAATTCAAACTCAAAGTGAATAAGTACAATAACATACCTTGACCAATACAACTCAAACTCAGCTTCGGTGTCTGTGTACTTCAACAAACAATTAAATAGATCCATGAAATTCTTATTGTTCCTAAGTGTCTTGATGTGCTTCTTCGAGTTCTCACCGATATGCCATATGCAAAGACGATGCCGTGATGTTGTAAACACTTGAGAGATGGCAGCAGCCATGGCTGCGCATTGATCAGTCATAATGGTTTGTGGACATTTGCCACCCATAGATCTAAGAAATGCTCTAAACAACCATACAAATGACTCTATCCTTTCGTTCATCAAAAAACCACACCCAAACATAATATTCATACAATGGTGGTTCATCCCTACAAATGGACCACATATCATGTCGTACTTGTTAGTGCGATATGTTGTATCATGCACTAACAAGTCTCCAAACAACGCATAGTCTCGTCTCATTTGCCCGTCCCTCCAAAAAAAGCTAGTTAATCTTGCATCATCGTCAACTTCAAAGTCAAAAAAGAAGCCAGGCTCATTACACTGCCTCCTCCTAAATATTTCAATCAACGAATTCGAATCAGTTCCATCCAAGCTCTTCAAAGAATCAGATTCCAATGAATTGTAAGCATCTCGATTGGTAAACCCAACGAGTGGAGACCCTCCTGACTGATGTTTCAAAAACCTTATCCCATCTGCCAAGGCAACCCCACTCTTCTTTAAGTCTCTTAAGTATGAAAGTTGATTATTTCCCACTCTTCTGTACGAACGAAGTAGGTGACTCTTGTCTTTAGTGCTTAGCTTGTGGTTATGAGCTTTCTCGTGTTTTGTTACTGTCCACACCCCATTACCATCTACATCAAACTGAATATATGCGCCACACCCCGTCCTTAAATCAATCTTTGAATACGCCTTAACACCACTGTTTTTCTTGGACTTACTACCAGTCTTAGAGCACAAAAATGTCTTCATCTTAACATTTTTAGTAGACCCTTGGTAGCGTTGCTTACCCTTCCTCACACTAAAACCAACTCTAAATGCATAATCGTTATACAACTCATACGCTTCATCACCATTACTTACTACAATACCCACCAAATCTTGATCAACTGCACATATGAAATATAACCTCAAGTATGGAAAAACATACCAAAGAAAACAAATAAAAAGCAATCTAATGGAAATATATTCTCTACGTAGAGGGGGGGCGGGGAATGCCAAATAAATCCAGCTACACTCTACTAAAAGAATAACATTTTCATCAAATCTCTAAAGCATATTTATAGAAGTATGTTACAGATTCACACACTTGTAGAAACCTCCACATTCACACATTTCAGGGGCAATATGTTTAGCAATTATATCAACACTGTTATGCATTCACACATTCAAAACTATATATTCACAGGTCCTATACTCTATATTCACACATCAAACACTATTACACACAACTACACATAAATCGTAAATCANAAACCCTATACTATACATTCACAGTTTCAAACGTACACATTCACACATTTCAATGATACTTGTTCAGTAATTATATTACTATATGTTCTACACTCACACATTTAGTACTCTAGATTCACAGCTTCTATACTGTATATTCACAAATCAATAAGTCATTATTTTACAAAAATAGTATTGAAAATTCAAACTCAAAGTGAATAAGTACAATAACATACCTTGACCAATACAACTCAAACTCAGCTTCGGTGTCTGTGTACTTCAACAAACAATTAAATAGATCCATGAAATTCTTATTGTTCCTAAGTGTCTTGATGTGCTTCTTCGAGTTCTCACCGATATGCCATATGCAAAGACGATGCCGTGATGTTGTAAACACTTGAGAGATGGCAGCAGCCATGGCTGCGCATTGATCAGTCATAATGGTTTGTGGACATTTGCCACCCATAGATCTAAGAAATGCTCTAAACAACCATACAAATGACTCTATCCTTTCGTTCATCAAAAAACCACACCCAAACATAATATTCATACAATGGTGGTTCATCCCTACAAATGGACCACATATCATGTCGTACTTGTTAGTGCGATATGTTGTATCATGCACTAACAAGTCTCCAAACAACGCATAGTCTCGTCTCATTTGCCCGTCCCTCCAAAAAAAGCTAGTTAATCTTGCATCATCGTCAACTTCAAAGTCAAAAAAGAAGCCAGGCTCATTACACTGCCTCCTCCTAAATATTTCAATCAACGAATTCGAATCAGTTCCATCCAAGCTCTTCAAAGAATCAGATTCCAATGAATTGTAAGCATCTCGATTGGTAAACCCAACGAGTGGAGACCCTCCTGACTGATGTTTCAAAAACCTTATCCCATCTGCCAAGGCAACCCCACTCTTCTTTAAGTCTCTTAAGTATGAAAGTTGATTATTTCCCACTCTTCTGTACGAACGAAGTAGGTGACTCTTGTCTTTAGTGCTTAGCTTGTGGTTATGAGCTTTCTCGTGTTTTGTTACTGTCCACACCCCATTACCATCTACATCAAACTGAATATATGCGCCACACCCCGTCCTTAAATCAATCTTTGAATACGCCTTAACACCACTGTTTTTCTTGGACTTACTACCAGTCTTAGAGCACAAAAATGTCTTCATCTTAACATTTTTAGTAGACCCTTGGTAGCGTTGCTTACCCTTCCTCACACTAAAACCAACTCTAAATGCATAATCGTTATACAACTCATACGCTTCATCACCATTACTTACTACAATACCCACCAAATCTTGATCAACTGCACATATGAAATATAACCTCAAGTATGGAAAAACATACCAAAGAAAACAAATAAAAAGCAATCTAATGGAAATATATTCTCTACGTAGAGGGGGGGCGGGGAATGCCAAATAAATCCAGCTACACTCTACTAAAAGAATAACATTTTCATCAAATCTCTAAAGCATATTTATAGAAGTATGTTACAGATTCACACACTTGTAGAAACCTCCACATTCACACATTTCAGGGGCAATATGTTTAGCAATTATATCAACACTGTTATGCATTCACACATTCAAAACTATATATTCACAGGTCCTATACTCTATATTCACACATCAAACACTATTACACACAACTACACATAAATCGTAAATCAATATGAATCACTAATTTTACTCTAAAAAACAATTAAAAAAAAACCTGGAATTGAAGTAGAATCCTCAACATTTATACAGCCTTGATCATTGCTTGTTGAGACAACAACTAAATCTGCATTCACTACAAATAAAAAAAATAAAACAGAGTATCAGGAAACAGTGTGAATCTATAGTTGTAAATGTGTGAATCTAGAACTATGTATCTGTGAATGTATAGTTGTATAAGTGTGAATCTAACACTCAAATACATGGTTACACAATCAATCTAACCATAAATCCTAAATTCGAAAAAAACAAACATAAATCTATACAATTCATCAAACATGAATCCAAACTTAAAACCTGCAATCGAAGATGAGCCATCAACGCGTAAACTTAGTTGATCTACTACCTCTGCCATCATTGAAGAAGAATTACGATGGTGAATCGAAAGAATTTCGCGATGTTGAATCGAAGGAGATCGGCGATGATGAATCCAACGAGAATTGCGATGATGAATGAGTGAAGAATAACTGGAGAACTGCGATGAATTGTTTTGCGAGAATTGCGGCGATGATGAATTGTTTTGCGATGATGGTGAATGACTGGAGAACTGCGATGATGAACCGGACAACCGCCTGCCTACTGCTCCCAACCTCCTTTAACGGCGTTAATTAACAATTTTTTTTTTTAAAAAAAAAAGCATAAAACGACGTCGTTTTGGACCCAGGTGCACCTTGCAAGGTGCACCTGGGTCCACGGCATAATTTGCGATGCACACCCGGACCATCGTGGGCAAGAAATTAACTTGTAATTGGTGTGCTTAATGAGGAATCAGGCCCAAATCAAAACTTTTTCTATTTCTTGTAAATTCTGGAGATAATTTGCAATCATAAGTAGATCCTGGGTTATGATCGATACGAGTAGATCTTGGATTGGGATCGGATATTATTTGCCAAGGTACTAATTCTTCCAAATGATGTAATGAAATGCTGTCATATTTTCTCTAAATCAATTACTTTATTTGTTGTTTAAGAGTTGCAGCTAGCTAATTTACTGATTTGATCTTCTTTTGCATTTTTAGTGGCTCAGCACACACGACCAAATTACCAGCCCACTATGATTGTCAAATTTCGAATATTAATCTCTTATCTCAAATATTACGTACCGAACCACTGAACTAAGCATGGTTGTTATTCTTTCCCTTTATTACCATGCTTTTTGGCAATGTGATTCCTGAAGAACTTGAAAGACACTGAAGTTAGTACATGCATGATTGAAGAGATTAGAGATGATTGGCATTTGTTTCATTTTCCTCCAAATTCTTTTGACCACTAACAAGGAATATTGCTTTATTGTTTATCACTGGCAAGCTGTCAAAGCTGCATTCTACTGGTAAAACATTTTATTATTTTAATAAATCCATATCAAGCTCTCTGGCTAACCCACTAAATAAACTAGAGTATATTAGATGTTCACAAATTTTAGAGTATTTTTTTAAATTGTTTGTTCATTGTAAGATATGTACCTTTTCCTTCCATTTTGTGTGCTTCATTTTGTTAATAAGGGTTTACACATGTTATTCACAATTCAAATTTTCACAACATTTAATTGAGTGTTTGTAGATGTGCCCACGGTTCGGTCCGACTCCGAACTAACGGTTCACAATTTCAAAAAATGGCAAACTGGAACCGACGATTTCCGGTTTGAACCGCCGCTTCAAACTGAATTTTTTGGGGGTAAATTTTATTTTTAATTTTTAAAATAATTCAAATGCAACAATAAATTAAATTTTTTTTTTTGAAATACTTCCATCTAAATTTTTAAACAAGGGCTATATCAAATATTTAAACTCTAAAGTTAAACTAAAAAATTAAAATAATTTTAGACTTGCAATTAATTTTACCAAGATTAAGTTGCCTATGAATATCTTATCAAAATTTCAATAAAAATCAAAGCCCACGTAATTCTCTTACTATTTTCATGTTATATATATTTTTAAAAATCATTATTATTATTATTGTTGTTGTTGTTGTTTTCTTATAAAATTTATATATTTAGAAATTACATCAAAATTCAAAAGTATTATTAAACATAATAAAAATTAAATTCAAAATTTATAAGAAAATTATTTAGGTAATTCCAACGGATTTCCATTGTCTTTGGTTGCAATTCTAAATTTAATCCAAGACAATTTTTTTTATTACCTTTTAACATCCCAGACTATCATACTTTGGACACTTTTAGTCCTTACGGTTACTTTTCTAGTCTATTTTTGGAAAGGGCAATTTGATCTCTTCAATTATTTTTTAATTTTATTTTCACATTTTTGCTCTGATTTTTTTTTTAAAAAAAAAAAAATCTCTGGTTCACATGTATAACACATGTACATCCTCGTAAACCTTCTTAATTATTTTTTTTAAAAAAAAATAGAGCAAAAATGTGAAAAAAATTGAAGAGACCAAATTGCCCTTTCCTAAAATAGGCTTTCGCCAAAAAAGTCACCAGAAGGACTAAAAGTGTCCAAAATATGATAGTTTGAGATATTAAATGATAAAAATGATAGTTTGAGATTGAATTTGAAATTGTCACCAAAGACAAGAGGCATCTACTAGAATTAATTTAACTCAAAATTATTAAAGAAAATAAAGAAAGAAAGAATAGTTAGATTAACTAATAAATAGTAAACAAAACATGTAAAATAAGATTGGGTGAGTAATATATTCTTGGGATAGAAATTAAGCCTTATCGAACTTCAATAAGCTCCAAACTCATCCATGAACTTATAAAAAAGAGCAATTAATTAGCCTTTTTAACAGGTTACCAACAAGTTTTTGCTGATTGGGATGCCACATGGATTTTTTATTTATATTATTATTATTATTATTATTATTATTATTTTCCTACTAAGCATTTGACCAAAAAAAAAAAAAACTAAGGATTTGACCCTCAACTATAGCTTCTTTATTTAATTTTACGCTTTTTCTCCCTTTCGCGATTGTTTGTGGTATTTGCGTAGTAAGGATCAAGATTGCTTGACGTTTGTTTGCCTAATGATCAAATATGATATCAGTCACACTGCATTTGATGGCTGAATAAGCTCAATTATGTCTGTAGCGTCCCGTCTATATATCTTCATTCATTCCCTGATTGGTTCCATTTATGTTGATTGTAGGGATCGGAAGGTCATGGTAAAGGAATGAATCCAAGCTACAACCGCCATTACAGGTAGTTTCTAGGAGCCTTTATTTGGGTTATAAACGCTCTCAATGTAAGGTTAAAGATTGATTTATTGAGTATTTGAGTGTGCAGAAAGCACTCCAGAGTTTGTAAAAATAGGTAATTGAGGGTCAAATTCTTAGTTTTGTGTGTGTGTTTTTTGTCAAATGCTTAGTAGGAAAATAATAATAATAAAAATAAAAAATTCACGTGACATCCCAATCAACAAAAACCTGTTGGTAACCTGTTAAAAAGGCTAATTGCTCTTTTTTTACAGATTCATTGATGAATTTGAAGCATATTAGAGTTCGATGACTTAATTGCTATCCTCAAATAGTTCAATGGCCTATTTGTACCTTTTCCTTATCTTCTTTTATGATTTGAATACAAACAAGTCTTTAATATATAATGGGAAAATGTTTTTCTTTTATAGTATGTACTTGAATTGTTTTATAATGGTTGATTCTGTCTTTTAATTCTTTTCAGCTACTTTTTACTGTTCAATTATTATTTTGGTCACTCATTCCACGTATGATTGGATGGAACCGTTCAAACTTAACAACGCTTTATAAATTTTTTTTTTAAAAATAACGTTTTTAATTCTTGAATTCTTCTCATAGTCAATTTTCACATTTCAATTGTTACCCTAATAGCTCTTTTCACTCTCATAGTTGGATACAACCGTTAAAACTTAATAGAAGTTTTGCAATGCCCTTCTTATTCCCTCAATCTCTCTTTTGAAGCATTCCCCCTTTTATTCCCTTATTCAAAATATTTTCAATACTTTTTTCTCCAATAATTAACTGAAAAAAATACAAACTGCTACTCACATACATTTAGAATTATATAAAGATAAAATAAAATAATGTTAATACTCAAAATTTATAATTTTTTATTTATTACTCCATATTTGTCTATTTAATTAATTTTTTTTTACTATTAATTGAACTCATAATCCAGAAATAAAAATTCTGCGTATATCTTCTACTCACTTTATAATAAATAATATTCTGCTTCAAAATGATAATAATAATAATAATAATAATAATAATAATAATAATAATAATAATAATAATATTCCTCTTCCTTCGATTTTATGTCATTATGTATTATTTTATGAGTTATTGAATTAAATTTAATATTGATAAATTCAATATAATGACAAAAATTAGAAAAAGTTTTTATAGTATTTTATTATACTAGTTGTCCAAAAATAGAATACATACATACATACATATATATATATATATATATATATATATATATATATATATATATATATATAATTTTATTAAAATAAATACAGAACACTTTAGGAAAATTTTTTTCTTCTTTTTTTTTAGTGTGGCACCAAAAAGATTTCAACCATTAAAATTTTTAAATTACATGCAAATATTATAATGGAGAATAAGAAAGGGAATACTTTGAAGGAATAAGAAGGGAATATATAACAAATTAAAATTACAAATTTATCTTTTTGACTTGAAGTTTTATAAAATTTATGTAAACTTTTAACAGTTTTCATGAGTGAAAAGAGTCAATAAGATAACAATTGATGCATGAAAAGTGACTATTAGAAGTGTTGAAGGACCAAAAACGCTATTCTTCTAAAATGTTACTCCGTATTAATTTTTTTTTTTAAATTTTAAAGGTTTCATCTAGTTATAACGGAAAAAAAAAAATCACCAAGATAGCAATCGAATGGTGAAAAAATGGCTATTAAAAGAATTTAAACCATAAGAGCATCCTCATCAATAGTTATTGTTCAGTTTTTGAGGAGGTTATGTTGATAAAGTGGAGGATAAGAAGAATGATAGAGAAGCATTGGGTTTCCTTGCAAGCATTGGATTTTTTGTGGGCCCACATGAGAGAGAAAAGTCAGAGGCAAGACGCAGATGTGCGCGTTTTGCGCATAGACTGTGCCCAGCCGACTGCACGCTCTAGTTGGCACGTAAAATGCTTTTTTTTTTTTTTTTCCTTTGGAGTCAGAAGTGCTTTCTATTTTTTCTTTTTTTTTCTTTTTTTCTTTTTTTCCTTCTTCTCTTTCCCTCCTATTTCTCCTAGTTGACACCTCAAAAAAACCATTGCTAGTGAGGATGTTCTAAATCAATCGTACATTATAAGATAATTTAAGAACCAAAATTGTCCTTTTTCCATTTATAAATTATTCAAATTGAACAATATCAATAAAAAACATATCATCAACTCGATATTCAATTTTTTAAAATTAATGAATTTTTATGTTGACAAAGAAAGAGTGTAAAATTTATTTCATTAATACTAAATCAAACATATATTGTAAAATATCAAATTATATATAATCCGACTCAAACTTTGGTAAACATATACCATAGGTAAAACGAGAAGAAAAATTTGGAAAAACCATAACCACTAAAGAAAAAATATAATATTACAAGCAATGCATTTCTAGGGTCCATGCAGTAAAGAATCCAGATAGCAGTTGATAACTTTGAAGCCACATATGAGAGCTACTAGTGGTTTATGAATTATTACACACAAAATAAATAAAAAAATAAAAGGTGGCACCAGCCGCCAGAGAGCAAGTTTCACGTTGTACATTACCCACTCACCAAAATATCTTCTTTGTGGGACCCTTTCCGTAATATCTTCAAAGAAGCCAACACTTGAGGTTCACACTCTCCGCCTCAGGCTCTCAATCTCTCATCTACTATTACAAACTAGAATAGGCGCTCTCGGAAAAACAAATATGACAACGAGGGTATACCAATAAAATGATTTTGTACTTCAAAAAAATCTTTAAAGGAATGATGTAGCAATGTACATTTTTTATTAAATTATAATAAAAATAAAGATACATTATTTTCAAGGTATACAAATCTAAAAAATTTCAAAATATGATAAAAGTATTTAGGCTAAAGTGTCATTCCGCTCCATGAACTATATCAGATTTTTCATGCCGCATCCTTATCTTTCATAACATATATTTCGATTCACTTACCATTTCTATCATTTTTCACAGGTTTCCAAATTACTATGATGACATGACACCTATTATTAGCTGATGTGGACTTTTAGTGGACCCTAAATCCCTAAATAAATCATCTAAGGCCGGTGTCTTTATTTCTTCATTGAGAACGAGCTTCGGCTGGGCGAAGACGCTGGAACTAGTGTTGGTTTCTGTAACACCCCGGTTCGGCTATGCCGTATCTCCGGAGTAGTTACCGCCACACCCAGACTGAACCCCACTCGAATACAGATAGAGTTCACTCTAGGTGCACAGGCTAACAGACTAAAGACAAGGATCGTGTTTCTTATCGTCAAAATCCAACATAATCTTATATACATGCAGCAAAAGAGTAGCTATACTAGCCACGAATATACATATATATATAAGAGTTTCTTACAGCCCATCAACAAAGAGTTTGGACTATTCCCGTTCTTACTAGCCATGTTAGTACTACCATGGCTACAAAAGATATGTACAAAAAGGTCAGACTTGACTTTTCTCTTGAGGCATAACGGATTAACGAAGGCAGGAGCCCAAAATGGGTACCACTGATTGAACAGGGATAGGAACGGGATCAGGAGTGCAACTGGGACAGAAGCATGAGCCAGAGCTGGAGGATCAGAAACAGAAGCAGGGGCATACCCACGCTAGACTTCATCTGATAAGGTACACAATGAAGTGTAGTTAGCACGACGGCTAAGTAAGGAAATCCATTGTCACTCAAAAGTAGACAAAGGTTTCGAAAATATAATAATTTGTAAGTTGTAAAATTTACCCACGAGTTATAGCTCTACCTGCAATCAGGTTATCAATAGTAGATAATATAATATACGGCGTAAAGCTAACTCAACACGTAAACTTTTCTCATATAAAGGTACCGGCATCATTGCCACTTAAAACACATTTTTCTGTTTTTCAGACAAGTTTGTAAAATATTTCGTTTCCAGTAGTTCCCTCATTTTAACTCAAAAGGAGGTTCAACAGCACATTTCCGTGCTCAAAATTCGTCACATTTTGGATAGAATCATTTCCTTCTCATGTCGTTACAGAGTAACTCTTTTCTCATCTTTAAAACTTCCTTAGTTTCTTCTTAGTGAGCGTGAGGCCTTTGGAGCATTCTCATAACTCCCACTCTGACCACTTGGATCATCGAACTCGGGTTCAGTGGTCATCACCCGGTCTAACACTGATCCCCTGGACGTAAGGTTCGTTAAAATGATTCCTAGCTGGCCCAGCTAGGTCCATAAAAACTACACCTACCCGGACTTCTGGAGTAACTATACCTTAAGTGTGCACACCCCCATAGGAATACCTCATCCTACGAGTTATATAGTACCCGGCGAATAGACTTTGCCTTGCAGTATGAACTGGTCATACACTATAACGTATCGACGAATAGACTTCGCCCTGCAGTATGAACTGGTCATACAATATCCACAACGACCACTGGGCCATGGCACTTAAAGCCACCCGTGGGTCAATCAAGGTCCTCCTCAACTCGCTTTAGAAACTAAGGGTTTGAAAACATGATTCTTCCTTCCGTTTTTCTTTCTCAAATCATTTCTTTTGGACATATTTCTCATTTGAGTCCAATAGTTGAAATCGGCTATCTCATCAGCCCAAGAAGGATTTTCAAAATACTCTCAGTGCCCGCAGGCTTTTCAATCGTCATTTTCTCGTTTTTCTCACGTAATGTACTCACTCCTTAAAAGTAGTATTTTCCTCAAAAATAAGGTTTTGACAACCTGTTTACCAAAATAGCATACGTTCTTTCGACGTAAGTTTTATAAACATTTTTATTTACTCATAGGCTTTCCAACACAATTCCTCAAGTTACAAGAGTTGTACTTATTTCTCAACAACAATATTTTCTTCTAAAGTGCTGTACATAATTTTTCCAAAACAGATATTTCTTTCAAAAATAGATCTCTTTTGCCCGTAGGCCTTTCAAACATCATAACACTCGGGATTAAAAACATCGGGGAAAAGTTTGGTCAAAAACAAGTCGAAAACGAGTCCGCGTCACGCGGACTCGCGGTTGGCCGCAGCTGCGGACGCACAGCGGACGCGTGCGTCTGAGCCGCGTCCGCACGTTCGGTAAATGGCGCCGAAACTGGGCGCCCACGGACGCGCAGCGGACGCGCGTCCGTGTCCGCGTCCGGCCTTTCGGCCGTGACGCCGTAACTCTGGGCGTCGATGGACGCGCGTTGGACGCGCGTCCAAGGCCGCGTCCACCCAAATCTGCCAGAAATTTCAGCTTGGCGCAGTCAGAAAGATTGAGCCGGTAAAGATAGTTCCCGAACTCTTTTTCACTTGAAATTTTTATGGTAGAACCCCAACTTATAGTACTTGATGTCCGTAAAAAGTTTTGGTCATTTTGATCCGCGAATAAACACAGAAAATTCCATTTTTGCCCTCGGCAGTGTGCTGTCCAGAATTATTTTCTCTCTGGACCAGTTTTGGAGAAAATTTCGAAAACCATACTTATACTACTCCGATCATTATGAAATTTTATATGCAGGTTCTACACTTATAGAACTACATGTCTACAAAAAAATAGGATCAAAATACCTTACCAATTTTTCCCAATAAATCTCGGAAGTTACTACCAGAATCTATCCTGATTTCTTTTCACTATTTTCACAAGTATAAGCCTATATGGGCATAAATTCAACATATACATGCATAAATTAGCTATGAACATGTATACAAAAATTACCAAAAATCCAAAGTGTAGTTTCTTAGGCTAACTTGTAGATCCACGAACTTAACACATAATTTCCACGTAAAAATTCCTAGTCATATAATTTACTAGCATTTGTTCACCTCCAAGTGATTGAACCGACTTAAGGGATTCCTTACCTTTGTAGAAACCTAAAAAAAAACCGTAAGAGTTGATGATGCCTTCCTTGGAGTCCTTCACCAAAGATCCTAAAAATATCACCATAACAACAATATTTTCATGAACCTTAAGTTTAAGCTTAAGTTCTAGGAGGGATTTAACCGAACAAACCAAAGTTCTTACCTACAATAGAGCACTTTGAGTTGAAGAGATAGCTAGGGAGTTCTTGGATCACAAAGTTAGAAGACTAAGATTTTCCTTTTTCTTTCTTTCCTTTGTATTTTCGAAAATGGGAGAGGGAATGGGAGAGATGAGAGAGAGATGATGTGAGTTTGGCTTGAGAATTAAGTAACATGTGCAACATTCCCATACCTATATGACATGTCATTAATGATCCAATCCAAGTGGGGATTTTGAGTGCCACATGTCAACTCCCTATGGTGTCTCCTTGAAGATCTTAATTTATTTTGCCAGTTTGGGTTTAAATCAGATGAAAGTTCGGAGGATTATAGCTTAATTCGGGAAAATCCTAACACCAAAATTATCCTAAAAATAATCCCGTCGATAATCACTAGAATTGGGAATTTTTCGGTATCTCGCGAAATATAGGTACGAAGTCCGTAGCAAATTTCACTCTTACAGTTCGTCTAATTTTTTTCACTGAACTGAGTCGGAAGCTCACGCGTAATCGTATCATGCTTAATAATCTATTTTCTAGGAAAATTCGAACTGTATATACGTCCTTAAAATTTTACGGTTCGTGACCGGTACGTAAATCGTAACTTATTAATAACTTTCCTTACTAAAAAAAATCCTCTTGAAGTAACGAGAGACCATTTCGTAAATATCGTAGCTTAAAAATATTTTTCGAACTCTAAACTTATCGGAATAGGCGAGGGGTTACAGTTTCTAGCGCCGCAACGGCGACGGCAATGTCAATGAGATTGAGGTCGAGATCATTATCTGAGCAGGTGAAGAAGACGGCGGAGGGAGGCGGCATGGCTAGCTCCTGGAACATCATCGGATCTCTCATGTGACAAAATGGATCCTCGAAATCGTGGTGGTTGGAGGACGGGTAGCAAATCATCACCTTAGAAGCCTTTTGCGCAGCATCAATCAATGCAAATTTTGCATTGATTCTCTATTTCTAATGGTTTGTTGTGTTGATTTTTGAAATTAAAAAAAAATCACAAATATTTACGAATTCGGACAAAGTCCACGCAATGAAAGTGTTGGATGGGATCGGAATTAAGGATTGTTATGACTTAGTGTTTTGATTACATTGAAAGTGATTTTTATTTCATTTATATTTAGGAAGTATGACTACATTTTCTATGCATCTCATTTGAAAATATTGATTTTGAGCATCCTTAATACTTAAAGATTATTATTTTTATAGCTAACTGGCTCAAACCCAAGGGCTTGAGGTTCGAACCCACGACCTCTCAGCTGCAAGTGTAATTCTCTTACCACTTGGGTTGCCCTTACGGGCAACATTGGAATTTTAATGTGGATGGACGGGTTATTTGTATATTTATCTTAAAAAAGTTTGATCTCTACTTCCACTTGCACAAATTATTACTCCGTACTACTTTTTAAAATGTAAAATGTCCTAAAACTTCAATTTCTATGTTTTTTTGACATATTTAATTACTTGATTCGTCATATACATTTTCTAAGATTTAATTGATGAATAGAATAACCATTGAACAGTTCATGGTGTTCAATACTATTAATAATATATTCATGATAGGAAAGACTATAAAGTTTATATTATTTATTAACTAATATTTATGGGTAATTCCCTCAGGGAATTCGCATCTATTTACAAATCCCCAAAGAATTTATCGAAAAATTCAACAAACTCTTGAAGAAAGGGAAAGCCTATGATATTCGCAATTTCATTGTGCAAACCTGTCACATGAGGTTTATGCTAAGTCATGCGAGTACAGGTACATTATGAAAGCGAACAATGACACTTTGGTTAGCATTACGGATCAAGATGAATCCGATTTTCTCAAACACATCTTTAAATTCAAGGATTTTGGGTCGTTAATTGAAGGCTCTCGGAGTCTCGGAGGTGTAGCTAACAATAAGCTAATCGGTAACTTCTTATTACAATTTCGTTCTATATTGGGTGTTATTTGCATTTCTTTTTTATATTCTAATAATTTATTCATAAGTGCCAACTTAAAATGGTTTGATTGGTTTTCACAGATTTGATTGACTTTGTAGTTTTCATTACTGAGCCAAAACCTATCTAATTCAATAAAAAACCTCAAAGGTTGATTGATTTTGTTATTGAAGATTCTCGGTATGTATTTTTTTAGGATGACTTATTTATTTCTATATTATACATATAGCCTTTAATTAGCACGTTCACTGTTGTTTTTACTCCGAGAGAGTTGGTTGACGATAACCCTTTGGAACAAGCACGCTCACTGTTGTTTTTATTTTTGTTTCAGCACTGCATGCGTACATTTACGCATTAGCTATTAATTCAACAATTATTTGCTCGAATTCAAGCTAAGCAAGGATAACATCAGAAAACATAATCAATTCGATCAAACCATATCTTTAATTGCACTAAATAATATTTTGATGTTATAATTTATATCATTATATATTGATCAAAATATTCTTAATATATTATAACAAATACATCTTGTGGATCGCACGAGTGAAAATATTAGTAATATATAATTTAATAAGTATACAAACATGTAATAAAAATAAAAAAAAAATTATAATTTATAGATTTAAATAATTTATAAAAAATTATTAAGTTAAGAATTTTTAGTAAATTAAGGGGTTAATTTAACCAACACAACCCACCTCACATAACTAATTAAAATATTTAATTAAACTATCATTATAATATACAGAGTATATTTTTCGATTAGAATGGAGGGGTTAAACCCAACATTAATCAAGTTGCGTCTAATAGTAGTTATTCTCGGATTCGAAATAATATTTAAATGCACTTTACCTCTAAAATATGTGAGATTTTTAAAAATAATTTTATAGTTTGTTTTCTAAAATTTCATTGTACTCAGTCTCTTAAATTATGAAAAATTTAAAAGAAAAATTAAGAGAGGGTGAGAAGATGAAGCAAAGACATGGTTTTTGAGAGCAAGAGCCAACTCAAAAAGGTGCAGAAGTTGTCCATTGGTTGGGTGTTTGAGTGGATGTTATATGTTGCTGGTTTGACAATACTTTTTACTTGTCATAATTGTGGCCACCTACCAGAAGGGGAAAAAATGGCCAATGACTCATAACTTTTTGATTATATGGAGAGCAAGGAACAATTCGACGTGGCCAATTTGGGCCACCCACATGACACTTGCAGATATTTTGTATGTCTCACTTACTTTTATACAAGTATCTAATGTGAGAGATTATTACCAGAAATGATTTGGAGCCATTAGATTGGTCACAGTGAAAAAGGTGCATGGTTAATTAGATGGTGGGATGGCTGCCCAATGGGTCTCTCTCATTTTGGAGATATTTTCTTGAGGTGGGAAAAATGGGGTTTAGTTTAGTGGTGCTAATTAAATGGAGGAATTGAGAAAAGACACAAACACATTTTGAAGCCATTTCTTCTTTTTCTTGGCGAGAGAACATATTCTTCGACAAGTACTAGGTTTTTTGAGGGAATGGAGTTGAACGAAGGTGCTGAGGCAGAGAGGAAGAAGGACGACGACAGTGGTGGCGGTGGCGGTGGCTCTGCGGCCAAAAGACACTGCCTCTTGGAGTGTGTTCAAGCCTCAGTGGAGGCAACTGTTGACTTGTTGTGCATCCGAACTTGCAGCCTAGAGCTGTCAATACGAGCTGGCGGGGCGGGCCAAAAAAACCCACTCTTTGGCGGGCCTGAGTTTTGTTGGCCCGGATTGCCCCACCTTAGGCCCGCGGGCTCCCACCATTTTTTTTTAAAATTGTTAGTTTATTACTCCTTTTTTTAAATTTTATCATTTTACATAAAAAAAAATTAAAATAACTTATACATAACTCGCATAAAACATAATTCATCAAACATTAAACATTACATAATTGATCATACATAGGTACATAACCACATAAGTAACATAACAATAATAATACATTGCAAACAATAAACTATAAAAAATATAATATATATTGCTTTATATATATATATATATATATATATATATATATATATATATATATATATAAACAAAAAGGAGGGCGGGTAGCCCGTGGCCCGCCCCGTTAAGTCCGCGGGCTTAGGCGAGGCGGGTCAAAAAAGCTCGCTCTTTAGCGGGCTTCTATTTTCAAAACCCACCTCCTACCTAAGTAGGGAGCGAGACGGGCCGTCCCGGCAAGCTAAGCCCGTTTCAACGGCTCTGATGCAGCGGGAGTTTAATTTGTTGTTTGTGATACACTAATCATTTTCCTATTCATATTGGCCTAACTACCACTTTTTACTCAAGCTAATATTTATTTAAAGATGATAAAATCTAATCTTATTTATATCTAAATGTCATATCTCATTTATCTCAGCTCATTCTCATAAAACCACATTTACCACTAAAAAATGGCATATTTCCAAATACAAAAGATCAGAGTGGAAAAGAGAAGAAAACTTTGCATGTAACTAATTACTAAAGAAATTGAAAGTGCACATATATATATATTTGTTGGATCTCAGCATTTGTACTATGATTATGTTAAGCACATATTTCTTTGATTATTTAGTTGTCATATCACATCGTCACGTCTGAAATTGAGCGGTGCTGAACTCGGCCCACCCTGCCGACGCCCAACAGTATTGCCATTGATAGGTACTGATTAACAATCAAAGCTCACAGATTCTAGTGGTAATAGTAGGGGAAAACAAGAAAGAGCCAAGGACTATACTGCCATTGAAGGTAAAACTGGTTTATTACTACATATACTTGTATAGCTATATATATATTACATATGAGAAGCCAAAATTGTGGATACATTAAACCCAAAACTAACTGGCCGAAACCACGCACATTAACTATACTAACATTGAAGGTAAAACTGGTTTAATTAACCTCGTCCATTATCTAACGATTCATGATTGTTGATTGGAGGTTTATGGCGAGGATTAGGCCCCGACGCAGAACCTCCGGTGTAGTCTTTGTTCATCATGTCCAGAACCTTGTTTGCATCCTTTGAAACCCTTTGAGGTTCAAGCTTCTGATAGGAATATAATGGCACATTGTACTTGAGAAATCAATGAAGAAGAAGAAGAAGAAGAAGCTAAGAAGAAGAAGAAGAAGAAGAGGACCTGATGATCATGGGTATCTGAAAGTGATGGGCTCTTTGAGACTCCATTTCCTGCATGGAAATAAGCAAAGCATTGAGATTATTGAATCTGCAGATTCTCTGATCTCTATATTTACCCATGGCAATTGCAAATATGATTTTATATATATATATATATAGTTTCGAAATGATAAGAGAAAAGGGGTGACAAAATTGTTTTCTGTTTTTCTTCATTCAATATATAACTATGAAAAATGGGGGAAAAAAATACACTACAAAACTGGAAAGTTCCTTTCTGAACTTTCTTGAATTTACTCTTGCATACATACAAGTATACACTATCCATAATCACACCTAATGAGGGGGGGGGGGGTAATAGCTAGCTAG